>NC_041385.1:197690525-197937849 GCF_002162155.2 Triticum dicoccoides
CACCTCCCGCGGCCCTGCAGGCCCAGGCGTAGCCCGCCCGGGCCCGAGCCGCCGCCGCCCCGGCCCGCAGGCGCCCGCCCGCGTCGCCTCCCGCTCCCTCGTCCACGACCCCAGGGGAAGGAGCTCCCGCACCAGGCCCCGACGCCGTCCTCGCCGGAGCAGCTGCGAGCCCGACCAGGTCCCCGGAGCCCCTTCGCCGCCCGTCTCCACCACCCCGCGCCGCCGGGCTCTTCCCGAGCGCCGCCCATGCCTACGCCGCCCGTCTCTCGCCGACGGTGCGCCCAATCGCCGCCGTCTCCACGGGAGGTTTCGCACCGCTGCCCTTCGGAACCTCGTTGACCTCCGCCGCCGACGGATCTGGGATCCCTGCCCCCGGATCCATTCGTTTCCAGCCTCCGGAGCCCGCCGGCCCTCGCCTTCCCCCGCCGATGCTGCACCCGACCACCGCCGTCGCCATGGCACCGCTCGGGAGGGAGCAGAGGAGCTGCTCCTCCCGCTCGCCTTCGTGGGCCACGACCTCTCCAGGCCCAGCTCCGGCCCAGTGCCCCGGCCTGCCAACCCTCTCCCCCGACCTGGCCCAAGCCCAGTGGTGAGCAGCCCACTAAGACCCGCCCCGTGCACCTTATACCTTTTCCCGCTCGTTCTGTTTTTTTTCAAAAAACTGCCAAGTCCCCAGAAACTCATAAAATGTTGCATACTTTGACCTGTTGTATCTCTGCATCCGTAGCTCCGTTTTGTGCGTGTAATATGTCAAATTGTTCGCCTCGACGAGTACTTCATTTCATTCCATTGCATCATTTTCATTTGAGATCATCTTGATGCCAGAAATGCTGTTGGAAGAGTGCATGTTGATGTTAACCTGCTGAAACTGTTATAACTTGCTCATTTATCATTTTTGCCATGATTGATGTGTGCATCCTATGAGGTTGATGTCTACATGTATTTTTATCTATGCCATGCCATCTTTCCAGGGGTGTTAACCATGTATTTTTGTGAGTTGTGTGCTGAGTGCTTTGAGCTTGTTAAGTAGGGCACTTGCTGTTGCTATTTTGCTTGGCAGATTCTGTTATATTTTGTTGCTATGTAAACATGCTTCTACTAATCATTCTATGCATAATCTGGAGATGCTCTATAAACATGTTTTGATCTACATGTCTTGCTCTATCCATTCATGCCCCTGGTTGCAATTATAGCCTGCTGGAACATGTTGTTATCTTGCTCTAAAGTTGTTTGATAATGTTGCTATCAGCCTGTTTACATTAAGTTCAGTTGTTTCCATGTGTTTTCCTAGTGATCCATGCACCCTATGAACTTGTTCTTTCCATTCTTAGATTCATAAACATGCCTTCTTACTGTTGGTTGCCTTTTCATGCCATGTATTGCTCTGTGGTGAGTGGTTCAAGCTCACCAACATGCTTACTTATTGTTGTTCCTGCCATGTATGAATCTGTCATATAACTTGCCATGTTTACATGGGTGCCATCATATCTTTTGATCCTTTTTGGCTCATGGTCAGTAAGGGTCTTTTGATCTATGCAGTTAGTAGACTCATGCCATGCCTTTGTTTGCCATGATAAGTTCCTGTAACATGTTGTTTGATAGCTCTAAACATTGCAACCTGATGTTATTTCCTGATAAGTCTGAAACTGTTATTATTTGCAATCTTACCATGTCTTTTTGAGCATGTTCTAGTTGTTTCTGGAGATAGCTCAGTGTTCATGTTTTATTGTCCTTTACCTGTACTTCATGCCCTTGCCTTTTGTTATTATGTTGGGATGTTGTAGCTTATTGTTTTGATGCTTGCAACATGCCTAGTTGCTGTTTTGGGCAGATTGTTGTTATGACTTGTATAGCGTGTGTGTTGCACCGTTGCTCCGTTTTGAGTGTGCTCTATATGAAACTTGCTTGATTTTGCATGTAGCTTCATATTATCATGTTGCATCCTTGTTTTGAGGTGTTTGCTTGATGTTTGTATGCATTTTGAATCAATGCCATGTTTAACTTGTTTTGCTCATATCTTGTAGGTCGTAGCTCCGAATCTAATAAACTTTATATGTAACTTGACTAGAATTTCGTGTAGATCATCTTGGTGCATCTTAACTTGCTGTTTAACAACTTGAACATAAGGTTTATTCAGTGCTGGACCAATTTCGAAATTCGCATATGAGGACTTCCCGGAATTGTTATATGTTGTTTCCGGCCTCATTTAAACTTGCCTTGATGTGTTGTTCTTGTTTGCATCATCTCTTGCCATGAGTAGCTTCATGTAGCTTTTTCATGCATCATGCTTGTTGTGCATCATGCCTTGTTCATGTGTGGTGTGTTTACCTATGTTGTGTGCTTCTTCTTGTTAGTTCCTGTTTCGTTGCGATCGTGAGGATTCGTTCGTCTACGGTTGGTTCGGCTTCATCCGTGCGTCTTCTTCATGGACTCGTTCTTCTTCCTTGCGGGATTTCAGGCAAGATGACCGCTACCCTGGATCTCACTACTATCATTGCTATGCTAGTTGCCTCGTTCTATCGCTATGTTGCGTTACCTATCTTTTGCTCTTCAAGCCTCCCAAATTGCCATGAACCTCTAACCTTTGACACCCTTCCTAGCAAACCGTTGTTTGGCTATGTTACCGCTTTGCTCAGCCCCTCTTATAGCGTTGCTAGTTGCAGGTGAAGTTGAAGATTGCTCCATGGTGGACAGGGTTATGTTGGGATATCACAATATCTCTTATATTATTAATGCATCTATATATTTGGTAAAGGGTGGAAGGCTCGGCCTTATGCCTGGTGTTTTGTTCCACTCTTGCCGCCCTAGTTTCTGTCATACTGGTGTTATGTTCCCGGATTTTGCGTTCCTAACGCGGTCGGGTGATTTATGGACCCCCCTGACAGTTCGCTCTGAATAAAACTTGTCCAGCAAGGCCCAACCTTGGTTTTACCATTTGCCTCACCACCACCTATTTTTCCCTTGGGAGTAATTAACCCAAGGGTCATCTTTATTATAGCCCCCCCCCGGGCCAGTGCTTGTCTAAGTGTTGGTCCAAACTGAGCAGCCTGCGGGGCCACCTCGGGGAAACTCGAAGTCTGGTTTTACTCGTAGCTTGACTTATCCGGTGTTGCCCTGAGAACGAGATATGTGCAGCTCCTATCGGGATTGTTGGCGCATCGGGCGGCTTTGCTGGTCTTGTTTTACCATTGTCGAAATGTCTTCTAAACCGGTATTCCGAGACTGATCGAGTCTTCCTGGGAGAAGGTCTATTCCTTCGTTGATCGCGAGAGCTTGTCATGGGCTAAGTTGGGACACCCCTGTAGGGTATAAACTTTCGAGAGCCGTGCCCGCGATTATGTGGCAGATGGGAATTTGTTAATGTCCGGTTGTAGATAACTTGACACCAGATCCGAATTAAAACGCATCAACCGAATGTGTAGCCGTGATGGTCTCTTCTCGGTGGAGTCCGGGAAGTGAACACAGTTTCTGTGTTATGATTGACGTAAGTAGGAGTTCAGGATCACCTCTTGATCATTACTAGTTGACGACCGTTCCGCTTGTTTCTCTTCTCGCTCTCTTTTGCGTATGTTAGCCACCATACTTGCTTAGTCGCTGCTGCAACCTCACCACCTTACCCCTTCCTTTTCCATTAAGCTTTGCTAGTCATGATACCCATGGTAATGGGATTGCTGAGTCCTCGTGGCTCACAGATTACTACAACAACAGTTGCAGGTACAGGTTATGCGATGATCGTGACGCGAGCGCGATGTTTGCTTGTTTTGGAGTTCTTCTTCTGCTTCTTCTTCGATCAGGGGATAGGTTCCAGGTCGGCAGCCTGGGCTAGCAGGGTGGATATTGTTTGAGTTTCTGTTTATGTATCATCCGTAGTCGGATGTTGATCTCTTGTATGATGATGTTGTATTCGTGTGGCATTGTGTGCCTTTTGTATGTATCCCCATCTATTATGTAATGTTGATGTAATGATATCCACCTTGCAAAAGCGTTTCAATATGCGGGTCTATCCTTGGTGGGACCTTCGAGTTCCTTTTGGATAGGGTCGCATATTGGGCGTGATAAGTTGGTAATCAGAGCCTCGACCGACCTTAGGAGCCCCCTTGATTGATCGTGTAGTTTGGCCGTTGTTGAGTCTAGAAGAAAACTGTTTTTCGGAGTCTAGTTATATCGGAGAGTAGGAATTCTTTTTACTCCTCAGCCCCCTTCGTCGCTCTGGTGAGGAATCTTGACGTAGGTGTTTTGAAATGTTCCTCTTCCCCTTCATATTTTTCTTTAGGATCACGTGGTTAGTTTCGTGAGTTGTCCATCCTCTTTTATCCGATGCATCTCTCGTCAAGTTGACTCAAACCTCTTTGTCTTTCGCGAGATCAATCCTCAGCTCTTTTCGATCGACGTTGTTTCCCTGTCCGAAGTTGTCCTTTATTTTTCCCACCCACCCACCCTTCTTCCTCTCGGAACCGGAGTCCGTAATCGAGGATCCTTCCTACTCGTGCGAAGTCTTTGTTTTCAACCGGTGTTTTCTCTTCAAGATATTCGTCGGTTCCCCCTTCCAAGTTGCCTTTGTTTTTCCCGCCCTCCCACCCTTTCTTCTTCCCGGAGTTTGAGTCTCTTTCGACCAGCTATTTCATTCGCATGGAGCCTCTTCAGTCTTCACTCAATCATTTCAACCGGTGAATTCTCGTCTCATTCGTCATTCTTCATCTCTTTTTCTTCTTCGGTGGATTCAATTCAAGTTTTTCGGGTTGATCATATTCTCTTCCTCGGCTCAAGTGTTCTCCTTGCTCGTTTGCCTCTCGTCATTCTATTATCCCGGAGTGTTGAAGACATCACGGAGATTTGTCTGTATTCCAATTAATTCAAGGTTGTCACCTCATTCAAATATGTCAATTGTTCCGGTGCATCATCTATCTGTTCAACATCCCTTTCCAACGGTGTTATCTCTTCAGTGGGCCCTAACCCACAGGTCTTTTCCCAGGATCTTACCTGACTCTTCTAATTTCCCCGGAGTTATTCTCAAATTATTTTCAAGTGTGACGTAAAAATGGATTCCATCAGTCACATGCCTTCTCCAAGATCATTTTCAAATTCTTTTCATGGTTGCCTCAACCTCTTCGCTTTTCATTCTCCCGGAGTATCTCAGTAATTTTGGTGGTGTTTTCCCGTCGTCTTTTGAAGATCGAAGAAGAGTTTTCTCCTCTAAATCTTGTCCGTTCCCCGGAGATTCGTGGTGCTAGCTCGTATTATCCTATCAAATTGTTTCAAGTCATGCAAATTCTTTTCATCCATCCGGAGCATTTCAGGAGTTGCTTTCTCTCTCGATCATCCGGAGGCCATCTTTTTGGAAGATTTCTTCGTTCTAAGTTTTCAGATTCGTTCTCCAATTATTATCCGTGCCCTTTCGTTCGTCTCAATATCCTTCCGATGCTTCGTTCAAGTATTCTTCAATCAGTTCGCGATCTCTTCGTTCTTTTGCATCTAAATCCCCCTCAAGCATATTTGTCTTCTAATTCTTCCCGGTGATTCAGTCTCTTTCGACAGTCATTCCAAATTCTCACGGTGGTTCTTTCAGATCCTTTTCCTTGTTTATCATATTAATCCATTCATTCGTTTCAATCCTACCGGTCGTTCATGAAGGCCTTCTCAAGTTTGCGATATGCCACTTTTCTATCCTTTTCAAGACGAATAAGTAATATGCAAAATCCATTGCTTGTCATCAATTTAATTTGATGAAGGATAAGCATACAATAAATCTTATTCTTATTTCCTCCAAGTGTTTAATCCCTTCCATCAGAAATTTGTTCTTGAGGAATAAATTCTAGTTCCAAGTATTTCCATCTTTTCTTTTCCGGAGTTCAATTTCCTCGGCCATCTCGTCGGAACCTCCATCTTAATCATCGCAAGGCTCATCTTATTCTTTCATCCTTCATTTCTATCTCATCATCCTTTTTGTCACCGGAGTTCTTCATGGTGGTTCGTCATAATTTAATTCATTCTTCAAGAGTTCATCAAGTATCATTCCATCCTATCAAGCTCGTGTTCTATTCCTTCCATGTTCAATCAGAGTGCTGCCTAAATCCTTTCAGTCTTATTCGTTTCTTTTCTCATTCTAACCACTCTGGTTAGAACGAGTGGTTTCATAGTCTATCTGATTCCGTGAGCTTTCCATTCTCGACATTCTCGTCGTTCCTCTCTTATTCTCGAGTGCTCTCGATTCTTTGCTTCTTCTCTTGAGTTCTTGTTTCACCTCATCCCTTTTTCCCTTCCGTCTCTGTCCTAAGATCTTGGGACGAGATCTCTTGTTAGTGGAGGAGTGTTGTAACGCCCCGGATTCGATGCGCCAGGTGTCTGCCAGTTATTCACCGTCCTTTCCATGTCATTTGCTTGCGTGTTGCATTTTGCCATGTCATCATCTGCATTTCATCTGCAGGTTTTTCAAAACTTGCATCCGTTCGGGTTTCCCCGGTTCTCTCCGTTGTCCGTTCTGAGCACAGACACACTCGCACGCGCCCGCGGCACCCTCGAAATATTATTTTATAAGTGGCATAAAAATGTTCTCGGAATGGGATGCAACTTGTCGTGCGGTCTTATTATAGTGTAGACAGACCGCCTACCAAGTTTCGTCGCATTCGGAGTCCATTTGACTGCCCAACCGTTAAACTTATAACCGCATTTTAGTCGGTATATTCGTTGGGTGTTTTCGGTCTCCGAAAACCGTGCCGGGCTGCACTTCTCTACTCTCCCCTAAGCCCAAGGCCCCTCTCCACAGCCCACCTGCAGCCCACCTAAACCCCCCCTCCGACCGGAGCCGTCGGATCACGATCGGAGGGCTTCGAAAGCCCCCAATTTCCCCTAACCTAGCCCCTCCTACCTATAAATGGACACCCCCACGTCCATTTTCGGGCTAAACCTACCCCTAGCCTCCTCCCCTAACCTCCCAGCCGCCGGCCACCTCCCGTCCGCCACTTGGCGCCGTCCCACTCGCCAGCGCCGCCGCTCCAGTCGCCTCCCAGCCAACGGGAGAGCGCCACGCGCCCCGCAGCCTTCCTCCCACCTCCCGCGGCCCTGCAGGCCCAGGCGCAGCCCGCCCGGGCCCGAGCCGCCGCCGCCCCGGCCCGCAGGCGCCCGCCCGCGTCGCCTCCCGCTCCCTCGTCCACGACCCCAGGGGAAGGAGCTCCCGCACCAGGCCCCGACGTCGTCCTCGCCGGAGCAGCTGCGAGCCCGACCAGGTCCCCGGAGCCCCTTCGCCGCCCGTCTCCACCACCCCGCGCCGCCGGGCTCTTCCCGAGCGCCGCCCATGCCTACGCCGCCCGTCTCTCGCCGACGGCGCGCCCAATCGCCGCCGTCTCCACGGGAGGTTTCGCGTCGCTGCCCTTCGGAACCTCGTTGACCTCCGCCGCCGACGGTTCTGGGATCCCTGCCCCCGGATCCATCCGTTTCCAGCCTCCGGAGCCCGCCGGCCCTCGCCTTCCCCCGCCGACGCTGCACCCGACCACCGCCATCGCCATGGCACCGCTCGGGAGGGAGCAGAGGAGCTGCTCCTCCCGCTCGCCTTCGTGGGCCACGACCTCTCCAGGCCCAGCTCCGGCCCAGCGCCCCGGCCTGCCAACCCTCTCCCCTACCTGGGCCAAGCCCAGTGGTGAGCAGCCCACTAAGACCCGCCCCGTGCACCTTATAGCTTTTCCCGCTCGTTCTGTTTTTTTTTCAGAAAACTGCCAAGTCCCCAGAAACTCATAAAATGTTGCATACTTTGACCTGTTGTATCTCTGTATCCGTAGCTCCATTTTGTGCGTGTAATATGTCAAATTGTTCGCCTCGACGAGTACTTCATTTCATTCCATTGCATCATTTTCATTTGAGATCATCTTGATGCCCGAAATGCTGTTGGAAGAGTGCATGTTGATGTTAACCTGCTGAAACTGTTATAACTTGCTCATTTATCATTTTTTCCATGATTGATGTGTGCATCCTATGAGGTTGATGTCTACATGTATTTTGATCTATGCCATGCCATCTTTCCAGGGGTGTTAACCATGTATTTTTGTGAGTTGTGTGCTGAGTGCTTTGAGCTTGTTAAGTAGGACACTTGCTGTTGCTATTTTGCTTGGCAGATTCTGTTATATTTTGTTGCTATGTAAACATGCTTCTACTAATCATTCTATGCATAATCTAGAGATGCTCTATAAACATGTTTTGATCTACATGTCTTGCTCTATCCATTCATGCCCTTGGTTGCAATTATAGCCTGCTGGAACATGTTGTTATCTTGCTCTAAAGTTGCTTGATAATGTTGCTATCAGCCTGTTTACATTAAGTTTAGTTGTTTCCATGTGTTTTCCTAGTGATCCATATGTTGGGGAACGTAGTAATTTCAAAAAATTTCCTACGCACACGCAAGATCATGGTGATGATATAGCAACGAGAGGGGAGATTGTTCGTCCACGTAGCCTCGTAGACCGTAAGTGGAAGCGTTAACACAACGCGGTTGATGTAGTCGTACGTCTTCACGATCCGACCGATCCAAGCACCGAACGTACGGAGCCTCCGAGTTCAGCACACGTTCAGCTCGATGACGTCCCTCGAACTCCGATCCAGCCGAGTGTCGAGGGAGAGTTCCGTCAGCACGACGGTGTGGTGACGATCTTGATGTTCTACCGGCGCAGGGCTTCGCCTAAGCTTCGCGACGATATGACTGAGGTGGAATATGGTGGAAGGGGGCACCGCACACGGCTAAGGAACGATCCGTAGATCAACTTGTGTGTCTATGGGGTGCCCCCCGCCCCCGTATATAAAGGAGGGAGGGAGGAGGGGGCCGGCCTAAGGGGAGGCGTGCCCTAGGAGGGGGAAACCTACTCCAAGTAGGTTTCCCCCCTCCTTTCCTAATCCAAGAGGGAGGGGGAAGGAAGGAGTAGGAGAGGGGGAAGGCAAGGGGGGCGCCGCCCCCCCCCCCCTTCCTTGTCCTATTCGGAATCAAGGGGAGGGGGCGCGCCACTTGCCCTGGCCGGCCCCTCTCTTTCTCCACTAGGGCCCATCAAGGCCCATTACTTCCCGGGGGGGTTTCGGTAACCCTCCGGTACTCCGGTTTTCTCCGAAAACTCCCGGAACCTTTCCGGTGTCCGAATATAGTCGTCCAATATATCAATCTTTATGTCTCGACCATTCCGAGACTCCTCGTCATGTCCGTGATCACATCTGGGACTCCGAACAAACTTCGGTACATCAAAACTTATAAACTCATAATAAAACTGTCATCGAAACGTTAAGCGTGCGGACCCTACGGGTTTGAGAACTATGTAGACATGACCTAAAACCATTCTCGGTCAATAAAAAATAGCGGGACCTGGATGCCCATATTGGTTCCTACATATTCTACGAAGATCTTTATCGGTCAAACCGCATAACAACATACTTTGTTCCCTTTGTCATCGGTATGTTACTTGCCCGAGATTTGATCGTCGGTATCCAATACCTAGTTCAATCTCGTTACCGGCAAGTCTCTTTACTCGTTCTGTAATACGTCATCTCATAACTAACTCATTAGTTACATGCTTGCAAGGCTTAGGTGATGAGTATTACCGAGAGGGCCCAGAGATACCTCTCCGACAATCGGAGTGACAAATCCTAATCTTGAATTATGCCAACTCAACATGTACCTTCGGAAACACCTGTAGAGCACCTTTATAATCACCCAGTTACGTTGTGATGTTTGGTAGCACACAAAGTGTTCTTCCAGTAAACGGGAGTTGCACAATCTCATAGTTACAGGAACTTTGTATATGTCATGAAGAAAGCAATAGCAGTATACTAAATGATCAAGTGCTAGGCTAACAGAATGGGTCATGTCAATCACATCATTCTCCTAATGATGTGATCCCACTAATCAAATGACAACACATGTCTATGGTCAGGAAACATAACCATCTTTGATTAATGAGCTAGTCAAGTAGAGGCATACTAGTGACTATAGTTTCGTCTATGTATTCACACATGTATCATGTTTCCGGTTAATACAATTCTAGCATGAATAATAAACATTTATCATGATATGAGGAAATAAATAATAACTTTATTATTGCCTCTAGGGCATATTTCCTTCAGTCTCCCACTTGCACTAGAGTCAATAATCTAGATTACATAGTAATGATTCTAACACCCATGGAGTCTTGGTGCTGATCATGTTTTGCTCGTGAGAGAGGCTTAGTCAACGGGTCTGCAACATTCAGATCCGTATGTATCTTGCAAATCTCTATGTCTCCCACTTGGACTTGGTCCCGAATGGAATTGAAGCGTCTCTTGATGTGCTTGGTCCTCTTGTGAAATCTGGATTCCTTTGCCAAAGCAATTGCACCAGTATTGTCACAGAAGATCTTCATTGGTCCCGATGCACTAGGTATGACACCTAGATCGGAAATGAACTCCTTCATCTAAACTCCTTCATTTGCTGCTTCAGAAGCAGCTATGTACTCCGCTTCACATGTAGATCCCGCCACGACGCTTTGTTTAGAACTGCACCAACTTACAGCTCCACCGTTTAATATAAACACGTATCCGGTTTGCGATTTAGAATCGTCCGGATCAGTGTCAAAGCTTGCATCGACGTAACCATTTACGACTAGCTCTTTGTCACCTCCATATACGAGAAACATATCCTTAGTCCTTTTCAGGTATTTCAGGATGTTCTTGACCGCTGTCCAGTGATCCACTCCTGGATTACTTTGGTACCTTCCTGCCAAGCTTATTGCTAAGCATACGTTAGGTCTGGTACACAGCATTGCATACATGATAGAGCCTATGGCTGAAGCATAGGGAACATTTTTTCATTTTCTCTCTATCTCCTGCTGTGGTCGGGCATTGAGTTTGACTCAACTTCACACCTTGTAGCACAGGCAAGAATCCTTTCTTTGCCTGATCCATTTTGAACTTTTTCAAAATCTTGTCAAGGTATGTGCTTTGTGAAAGTCCTATTAAGCGTCTTGATCTATCTCTATAGATCTTGATGCCCAATATGTAAGCAGCTTCACCGAGGTCTTTCATTGAAAAACTTTTATTCAAGTATCCCTTTATGCTATCCAGAAATTCTATATCATTTCCAATTAATAATATGTCATCAACATATAAAACTAGAAATGCTACAGAGCTCCCACTCACTTTCTTGTAAATACAGGCTTCTCCAAAAGTCTGTATAAAACCATATGCTTTGATCACACTATCAAAGCGTTTATTCCAACTCCGAGATGCTTGCACCAGCCCATAAATGGAACGCT
Organism: Triticum dicoccoides; assembly: GCF_002162155.2. Classification (NCBI taxonomy): domain Eukaryota; kingdom Viridiplantae; phylum Streptophyta; class Magnoliopsida; order Poales; family Poaceae; genus Triticum; species Triticum dicoccoides. Next base: position 197,701,784 of record NC_041385.1, read on the forward strand.
GGAGCTTGCACACTTTGTCAGTGCCTTTTGGATCAACAAAACCTTTCGGCTGCATCATATACAACTCTTCTTCTAGAAATCCATTCAAGAATGCAGTCTTGACATCCATTTGCCAAATTTCATAATCATGAAATGCAGCAATAGCCAACATGATTCGGACAGACTTAAGCATCGCTACGGGTGAGAAAGTCTCATCGTAGTCAACCCCTTGAACTTGTCGAAAACCTTTCGCAACAAGTCGAGCTTTATAGACAGTAACATTACCATCAGCGTCAGTCTTCTTCTTAAAAATCCATTTATTCTCAATGGCTTGCCGATCATCGGGCAAGTCAACCAAAGTCCATACTTTGTTTTCATACATGGATCCCATCTCAGATTTCATGGCTTCTAGCCATTTTGCAGAATCTGGGCTCATCATCGCTTCCTCATAGTTCGTAGGTTCATCATGGTCAAGTAACATGACTTCCAGAATAGGATTACTGTACCACTCTGGTGCGGATCTTACTCTGGTAGACCTACGAGGTTCAGCAGAAACATGATCTGAAGTTTCATGATCAATATCATTAGCTTCCTCACTAATTGGTGTAGTTGTCACGGGAACCGGTTCTCGTGATGAACTACCTTCCAATAAGGGAGTAGATACAGTTATCTCATCAAGTTCTACTTTCCTCCCACTCACTTCTTTCGAGAGAAATTCCTTCTCTAGAAAGGATCCATTCTTAGCAACGAATGTCTTGCCTTTGGATCTGTGATAGAAGGTGTACCCAACAGTCTCTTTTGGGAATCCTATGAAGACACATTTCTCCGATTTGGGTTCGAGCTTGTCTGGTTGAAGTTTCTTCACATAAGCATCGCAGCCCCAAACTTTAAGAAACGACAACTTTGGTTTCTTGCCAAACCACAGTTCATAAGGCGTCGTCTCAACAGATTTAGATGGTGCCCTATTTAACGTGAATGCGGCCGTCTCTAAAGCATAACCACAAAACGATAGCGGTAAATCGGTAAGAGACATCATAGATCGCACCATATCAAGTAAAGTACGATTACGACGTTCGGACACACCATTTCGTTGTGGTGTTCCGGGTGGTGTGAGTTGCGAAACTATTCCGCATTGTTTCAAATGTAAACCAAACTCGTAACTCAAATATTCTCCTCCACGATCAGATCGCAGAAACTTTATTTTCTTGTTATGATGATTCTCCACTTCACTCTGAAATTCTTTGAACTTTTCAAATGTTTCAGACTTGTGCTTCATTAAGTAGATATACCCATATCTGCTTAAATCATCTGTGAAGGTGAGAAAATAACGATATCCGCCACGAGCCTCAACATTCATTGGTCCACATACATCTGTATGTATGATTTCCAACAAATCTGTTGCTCTCTCCATAGTTCCGGAGAACGGTGTTTTAGTCATCTTGCCCATGAGGCACGGTTCGCAAGTACCAAGTGATTCATAATCAACTGATTCCAGAAGTCCATCAGTATGGAGTTTCTTCATGCGTTTTACACCGATATGACCTAAACAGCAGTGCCACAAATAAGTTGCACTATCATTATCAACTCTGCATCTTTTGGCTTCAACATTATGAATATGTGTATCACTACTATCGAGATTCAATAAAAATAGACCACTCTTCAAGGGTGCATGACCATAAAAGATATTACTCATATAAATAGAACAACCATTATTCTCTGATTTAAATGAATAACCGTCTCGCATCAAACAAGATCCAGATATAATGTTCATGCTCAACGCTGGCACCAAATAACAATTATTCAGGTCTAAAACTAATCCCAAAGGTAGATGTAGAGGTAGCGTGCCGACCGCGATCACATCGACTTTCGAACCGTTTCCCACGCGCATCATCACCTCGTCCTTGGCCAGTGCTCGCTTATTCCGTAGTCCCTGTTTCGAGTTGCAAATATTAGCAACAGAACCAGTATCAAATACCCAGGTGCTACTACGAGCTCTAGTTAGGTACACATCAATAACATGTATATCACATATACCTTTGCTCACTTTGCCATCCTTCTTATCCGCCAAATACTTGGGGCAGTTCCGCTTCCAGTGTCCAGTCTGCTTGCAGTAGAAGCACTCAGTTTCAGGCTTAGGTCCAGACTTGGGTTTCTTCTCTTGAGCGGCAACTTTCTTGCCGTTCTTCTTGAAGTTCCCCTTCTTCTTCCCTTTGCCCTTTTTCTTGAAACTAGTGGTCTTGTTGACCATCAACACTTGATGCTCCTTCTTGATTTCTACCTCCGCGGCTTTTAGCATCGCGAAGAGCTCGGGAATAGTCTTGTTCATCCCTTGCATATTATAGTTCATCACAAAGCTCTTGTAGCTTGGTGGCAGTGATTGGAGAATTCTGTCAATGACACTGTCATCAGGAAGATTAACTCCCAGTTGAATCAAGTGATTGTTATACCCAGACATTCTGAGTATGTGTTCACTGACAGAACTATTCTCCTCCATCTTGCAGCTGTAGAACTTATTGGAGACTTCGTATCTCTCAATCCGGGCATTTGCTTGAAATATTAACTTCAACTCCTCGACATCTCATATGCTCCATGACGTTCAAAACGACGTTGAAGACCCGGTTCCAAGCCGTAAAGCATGGCACACTGAACTATAGAGTAGTCATCAGCTTTGCTCTGCCAAACGTTCTTAACGTCGTCAGTTGCATCAGCAGCAGGCCTGGCACCCAACGGTGCTTCTAGGACGTAACTCTTCTGTGCAGCAATGAGGATAATTCTCAGGTTACGGACCCAGTCCGTGTAATTGCTACCATCATCTTTCAACTTTGCTTTCTCAAGGAACGCATTAAAATTCAACGGAACAACAGCACGAGCCATCTATCTACAAACAAACATAGACAAGCAAGATACTATCAGGTACTAAGTTCATGATAAATTTAAGTTCAATTAATCATATTACTTAAGAACTCCCACTTAGACAGACATCTCTCTAGTCATCTAAGTGATCACGTGATCCAAATCAACTAAACCATAACCGATCATCACGTGAGATGGAGTAGTTTTCAATGGTGAACATCATTATGCTGATCATATCTACTATATGATTCACGCTCGAACTTTCGGTCTCCGTGTTCCGAGGCCATATCTGCATATTCTAGGCTCGTCAAGTTTAACCTGAGTATTCTGCGTGTGCAAAACTGGCTTGCACCCGTTGTAGATGGACGTAGAGCTTATCACACCCGATCATCACGTGGTGTCTCGGCACGACGAACTTTGGCAACGGTGCATACTCAGGGAGAACACTACTTGATAATTTTAGTGAGAGATCATCTTAAAATGCTACCGTCAATCAAAGCAAGATAAGATGCATAAAGGATAAACATCACATGCAATCAATATAAGTGATATGATATGGCCATCATCATCTTATGCTTGTGATCTCCATCTCCGAAGCACCATCGTGATCACCATCGTCACCGGCGCGACACCTTGATCTCCATCGTAGCATCATTGTCGTTTACGCCATCTATTGCTTCTACGACTATCGCTACCGCTTAGTGATAAAGTAAAGCAATTACAGGGCGTTTGCATTTCATACAATAAAGCGACAACCATATGGCTCCTGCCAGTTGCCGATAACTTCGGTTACAAAACATGATCATCTCATACAATAAAATATAGCATCACGTCTTGACCATATCACATCACAACATGCCCTGCAAAAACAAGTTAGACGTCCTCTACTTTGTTGTTGCAAATTTTACGTGGCTGCTACGGGCTTAGCAAGAACCGTTCTTACCAACGCATCAAAACCACAATGATAGTTTGTCAAATAGACTCCGTTTTAACCTTCACAAGGACCGGGCGTAGCCACACTTGGTTCAACTAAAGTGAGAGAGACAGACACCCGCCAGCCACCTTTAAGCACGAGTGCTCGTAACGGTGAAACCAGTCTCGCGTAAGCGTACGCGTAATGTCGGTCCGGGCCGCTTCATCTCACAATACCGTCGAACCAAAGTATGACATGCTGGTAGGCAGTATGACTTATATCGTCCACAACTCACTTGTGTTCTACTCGTGCATATAACATCAACGCATAAAACCTAGGCTCGGATGCCACTGTTGGGGAACGTACTAATTTCAAAAAATTTCCTACGCACACGCAAGATCATGGTGATGATATAGCAACGAGAGGGGAGAGTGTTCGTCCATGTACCCTCGTAGACCGTAAGCGGAAGCATTAACACAACGCGGTTGATGTAGTCATACGTCTTCACGATCCGACCGATCCAAGCACCGAACGTACGGAGCCTCCGAGTTCAGCACACGTTCAGCTCGATGACGTCCCTCGAACTCTGATCCAGCCGAGTGTCGAGGGAGAGTTCCGTCAGCACGACGGCGTGGTAACGATCTTGATATTCTACCGGCGCAGGGCTTCGCCTAAGCTTCGCGACGATATGACTGAGGTGGAATATGGTGGAAGGGGGCACCGCACACGGCTAAGGAACGATCCGTAGATCAACTTGTGTGTCTATGGGGTGCCCCCAGCCCCCGTATATAAAGGAGGGAGGGAGGAGGGGGCCGGCCTAAGGGGAGGCGCGCCCTAGGAGGGGGAAACCTACTCCAAGTAGGTTTCCCCCCTCCTTTTCCTAATCCAAGAGGGAGGGGGAAGGAAGGAGTAGGAGAGGGGGAAGGCAAGGGGGGCGCCCCCCCCCCTTCCTTGTCCTATTCGGACTCAAGGGGAGGGGGCGCGCCACTTGCCCTGGCCGGCCCCTCTCTTTCTCCACTAGGGCCCATCAAGGCCCATTACTTCCCGGGGGGGTTCCGGTAACCCTCCAGTACTCCGGTTTTCTCCGAAAACTCCCGGAACCTTTCCGGTGTCCGAATATAGTCGTCCAATATATCAATCTTTATGTCTCGACCATTCCGAGACTCCTCGTCGTGTCTGTGATCACATCCGGGACTCCGAACAAACTTCGGTACATCAAAACTTATAAACTCATAATAAAACTGTCATCTAAACGTTAAGCATGCGGACCCTACGGGTTCGAGAACTATGTAGACATGACCTAAAACCATTCTCGGTCAATAACCAATAGCGGGACCTGGATGCCCATATTGGTTCCTACATATTGTACGAAGATCTTTATCGGTCAAACCGCATAACAACATACTTTGTTCCCTTTGTCATCGGTATGTTACTTGCTCGAGATTTGATCGTCGGTATCCAGTACCTTGTTCAATCTCGTTACCGGCAAGTCTCTTTACTCGTTCTGTAATACGTCATCTCATAACTAACTCATTAGTTACATGCTTGCAAGGCTTAGGTGATGAGTATTACCGAGAGGGCCCAGAGATACCTCTCCGACAATCGGAGTGACAAATCCTAATCTCGAATTATGCCAACTCAACATGTACCTTCGGAAACACCTGTAGAGCACCTTTATAATCACCCAGTTACGTTGTGACGTTTGGTAGCACACAAAGTGTTCTTCCGGTAAACGGGAGTTGCACAATCTCATAGTTATAGGAACTTTGTATATGTCATGAAGAAAGCAATAGCAGTATACTAAACGATCAAGTGCTAGGCTAACAGAATGGGTCATGTCAATCACATCATTCTCCTAATGATGTGATCCCACTAATCAAATGACAACACATGTCTATGGTCAGGAAACATAACCATCTTTGATTAATGAGCTAGTCAAGTAGAGGCATACTAGTGACTATAGTTTCGTCTATGTATTCACACATGTATCATGTTTCCGGTTAATACAATTCTAGCATGAATAATAAACATTTATCATGATATGAGGAAATAAATAATAACTTTATTATTGCCTCTAGGGCATATTTCCTTCACCATGCACCCTATGAACTTGTTCTTTCCATTCTTAGCTTCATAAACATGCCTTCTTACTGTTGGTTGCCTTGCCATGCCATGTATTGCTCTGTGGTGAGTGGTTCAAGCTCACCAACATGCTCACTTATTGTTGTTCCTGCCATGTATGAATCTGTCATATAACTTGCCATGTTTACATGGGTGCCATCATATCTTCTGATCCTTTTTGGCTCATGGTCAGTAAGGGTCTTTTGATCTATGCAGTTAGTAGATTCATGCCATGCCTTTGTTTGCCATGATAAGTTCCTGTAACATGTTGTTTGATAGCTCTAAACATTGCAACCTGATGTTATTTCCTGATAAGTCTGAAACTGTTATTATTTGCAATCTTACCATGTCTTTTTGAGCATGTTCTAGTTGTTTCTGGAGATAGCTCAGTGTTCATGTTTTATTGTCCTTTACCTGTACATCATGCCCATGCCTTTTGTTATTATGTTGGGATGCTGTAGATTATTGTTTTGATGCTTGTAATATGCCTAGTTGCTGTTTTGGGCAGATTGTTGTTATGACTTGTATAGCGTGTGTGTGTTGCACCGTTGCTCCGTTTTGAGTGTGCTCTATATGAAACTTGCTTGATTTTGCATGTAGCTTCATATTATCATGTTGCATCCTTGTTTTGAGGTGTTTGCTTGATGTTTGTATGCATTTTGCATCAATGCCATGTTTAACTTGTTTTGCTCATATCTTCTAGGCCGTAGCTCCGAATCTAATGAACTTTATATGTAACTTGACTAGAATTTCGTGTAGATCATCTTGGTGCATCTTAACTTGCTGTTTAACAACTTGAACATAAGGTTTATTCAGTTCTGGACCAATTTCGAAATTCGCATATGAGGACTTCCCGGAATTGTTATATGTTGTTTCCGGCCTCATTTAAACTTGCCTTGATGTGTTGTTCTTGTTTGCATCATCTCTTGCCATGAGTAGCTTCATGTAGATTTGTCATGCATCATGCTTGTTGTGCATCATGCCTTGTTCATGTGTGGTGTGTTTACCTATGTTGTGTGCTTCTTCTTGTTAGTTCCTGTTTCATTGCGATCGTGAGGATTCGTTCGTCTATGGTTGGTTCGGCTTCATCCGTGCGTCTTCTTCATGGACTCATTCTTCTTCCTTGCGAGATTTCAGGCAAGATGACCGCTACCCTGGATCTCACTACTATCATTGCTATTCTAGTTGCTTCGTTCTATCGCTATGCTGCGTTACCTATCTTTTGCTCTTCAAGCCTCCCAAATTGCCATGAACCTCTAACCTTTGACACCCTTCCTAGCAAACCGTTGTTTGGCTATGTTACCGCTTTGCTCAGCCCCTCTTATAGCGTTGCTACTTGCAGGTGAAGTTGAAGATTGCTCCATGGTGGACATGGTTATGTTGGGATATCACAATATCTCTTATATTATTAATGCATCTATATATTTGGTAAAGGGTGGAAGGCTCGGCCTTATGCCTGGTGTTTTGTTCCACTCTTGCTGCCCTAGTTTCCGTCATACCGGTGTTATGTTCCCGGATTTTGCATTCCTAACGCGGTCGGGTGATTTATGGGACCCCCCTGACAGTTTGCTTTGAATAAAACTTGTCCAGCAAGGCCCAACCTTGGTTTTACCATTTGCCTCACCACCACCTATTTTTCCCTTGGGAGTAATTAACCCAAGGGTCATCTTTATTATAGCCCCCCCCCCCGGGCCAGTGCTTGTCTAAGTGTTGGTCCGAACTGAGCAGCCTGCGGGGCCACCTCGGGGAAACTTGAAGTCTGGTTTTACTCGTAGCTTGACTTATTCGGTGTTGCCCTGAGAACGAGATATGTGCAGCTCCTATCGGGATTGTCGGCGCATCAGGCGGCTTTGCTGGTCTTGTTTTACCATTGTCGAAATGTCTTGTAAACCGGGATTCCGAGACTGATCGGGTCTTCCTGGGAGAAGGTCTATTCCTTCGTTGATCGCGAGAGCTTGTCATGGGCTAAGTTGGGACACCCCTGCAGGGTATAAACTTTCGAGAGCCGTGCCCGCGGTTATGTGGCAGATGGGAATTTGTTAATGTCCAGTTGTAGATAACTTGACACCAGATCCGCATCAACCGAGTGTGTAGCCGTGATGGTCTCTTCTCAGTGGAGTCCGGGAAGTGAACATGGTTTCTGTGTTATGATTGACGTAAGTAGGAGTTCAGGCTCACCTCTTGATCATTACTAGTTGACGACCGTTCCGCTTGTTTCTCTTCTCGCTCTCTTTTGCGTATGTTAGCCACCATACTTGCTTAGTCGCTGCTGCAACCTCACCACCTTACCCCTTCCTTTCCCATTAAGCTTTGCTAGTCTTGATACCCATGGTAATGGGATTGCTGAGTCCTCATGGCTCACAGATTACTACAACAACAGTTGCAGGTACAGGTTATGCGATGATCGTGACGCGAGCGCGATGTTTGCTTGTTTTGGAGTTCTTCTTCTGCTTCTTCTTCGATCAGGGGATAGGTTCCAGGTCGGCAGACTGGGCTAGCAGGGTGGATATTGTTTGAGTTTCTGTTTATGTATCATCCGTAGTCGGATGTTGATCTCTTGTATGATGATGTTGTATTCGTGTGGCATTGTGTGCCTTTTGTATGTATCCCCATCTATTATGTAATGTTGATGTAATGATATCCACCTTGCAAAAGCGTTTCAATATGCGGGTCTATCCTTGGTGGGACCTTCGAGTTCCTTTTGGATAGGGTCGCATATTGGGCGTGATACACACGTGTGGAAAAAGGATAGTAACATTGTCACTTCTCTCTTTTCTCTCATTTTATTTGTTTGGGCTTTTTGGCCTTTTTAATATTTTGGGCTCTTTGGCCTCTTTTATTTTTTTAAGTCCGGAGTCTCATCCCAACTTGTGAGGGAATCATAGCTTCCATCATCCTTCCCTCACACGGGACAATGCTCTAATAATGATCATCACACTTTTATTTACTTACAATTCAAGAATTACAACTTGATACTGGAACAAAATATGACTCGGTATGAATGCCTCCGGCGGTGTACTGGGATGTGCACTGATAAAGAGTGACATGTATAAAAAAATATAACGGCGGCCAAGCCACAAATACTATGCCAACTACATGATCATGCAAAGCAATATGACAATGATGGTGCTTGTCATAATAAAATGGAACGGTGGAAGTTGCATGGCACTATATCTCAGAATGGCTATGGAAATGCCATGATAGGTAGGTATGGTGGCTGTTTTGAGGAAGGGTATATGGTGGGTTTAATGCACCCGCGAAAGTTGCGGTACTAGCAATGGTGGAAGGGTGAGAGTGCGTATAATCCATGGACTCAACATTAGTCATAAAGAACTCACATACTCATTGCAAAAATTTATTAGCCATCGAATCAAAGTACTAATACGCATGCTCTTAAGGGAGAGGTTGGTAGGAGTTAACCATCGCGCGCTCCCGACCTCCACACAAAGGAATACAATCAAAAAATAAATCATGCTCCGACTTCATCACATAACGGTTCACCATACGTGCATGCTTCGGGAATCACAAACTTTAACACAAGTATTTCTACCAATCCACAATTACTCAATATCATGACTCTAATATCACCATCTTTATATCTCCAACAAATGCAAGGAATCAAACTTCTCATATATTCAATGCTCTTATATGAAAGTTTTTATTATGTCCCTCTTGGATGCACATCATATTAGGACTAAATTCATAACCTAAGAAAATTACCATGCTGTTTTAAGACTCTCAAAATAATATAAGTGAAGCATCAGATTTCATCAATTTCTATAAAATAAAACCACCATCGTGATATAAGTGAAGCACTAGAGCAACTGCCTAGCTCAAAAGATATAAGTGAAGCACATAGAGTATTCTAATAAATTCACGGTTAATGTGTGTCCCTCTCAAAAGGTGTATACAACAAGGATGATTGTGGAAAACTGAAAAGCAAATACTCATATCATACAAGACGCTCCAAGAAAAACACATATCATGTAGTGAATAAAAATATAGCCTCAAGTAATTTTACCGATGGATTGAAGACAAAAGAGGGGATGCCATCCGGGGCATCTCCAAGCTTAAATGCTTGGTTGTCCTTGAATATTACCTTGGGGGTGCCTTGGGCATCCCAATCTTAGGATCTTGCCACTCCTTATTCCGTGGTCCATCAACACTTTACCCAAAACTTGAAAACTTCACAACACAAAACTCAACAGAAAACTCATAAGCTCTGTTAGTATAATAAAGCAAATCATCACTTTTAGGTCTTGTTGTGAACTCATTCTTAATTATAATGGTGGTATATCTACTGTATTCCAACTTCTCCATGGTTCATACCCTCCGATACTACCCATAGATTCATCAAAATAAGCAAAGAACACAATAAAAATTGAATCTGTCTAAATAGTCTGTAGCAATCTGAAAACTTCATATACTTATGTAACTCCAAAAGTTCTGAGAAATGAGGAAAACTTAAGCAATTTTTATATCAATCTTGTGTAAATAATTCAGATTAAAAGCACGCTTCTGTGATTTTTTTTAAATTCTGGTAATGAGCACAAAAGTTTCTATTTTTTAGCAAGATCAAATCAACTATCGCCATAGATCATCCCAAAGGTCTTACTTGGCTCAAGCACTAATTAAAATTATAAAAACACATCTAACCAGAGGGTAGAAGATTTATTTATTGCAAAACAGAAGCAAAAAAGTAAAAACAAAAATAAAATTGGGTTGCCTCCCATAAGCGCTATTGTTTAACGCCCCTAGCTAGGCATATTGCAATAGATCTAGGTGTTGTAATAGAAGTGAGGGAGATCATCCATACTCATCTCATACTCCCTCTGTCGTGGATTTGTCACTGCAGATGTCCTTAGTGTGAGGACTTAGTCGTGAGGTCAACACATCTGATTGGTAGCTTGAGAGGGGTTCAGCGGGATGAGAGACACAAGATTTTACCCAGGCTCGGCCCCTCATGGTGGAGGTAAAATCCTACATCCTACTTGTTTCATATTGATGATGATGACGATCTCGGTTACAAGGGTGAGGTTTCTCTACCTCTATCTCAAAAGCATCTACTTTGATCTTGTATAAGACTTGTCTATTGAGACATGTCTACTGAGACATCTAAAAAACTTTGACCCTCTTGGGGCGCCCTGCCCCTCCTTATATAAGTTGAAGGGACGGGTTACATGTAGAGTCCAAGTCGGATTAAGACTTAAACTATTCTAACTTCTCACCGTAGGCTTCTTAATGTCTTGGGCTTCTCTCCATGGGATTCTTAACGTCTTGGGATTCTTAACCCCATGCGACTCATCTCTGAGACTCATCTCCATGACTCCATCTCTGCCGGGTTACAACTGTCTGCCGGGTCAAAGACTGTCTGCCGGGTTACAACTGTCCGCCGGGTCAAAGACTGTTTGCGGGCTTACAACTGTCTGCCGGGTCTCACCAGCCGGGTCTCACCTGTCGGGTCTCACATGCCGGGTTAGGCTCTGAGATGACTTAACGTCAGGGCGACTTGAACCCAGAGATGACTTAAGCCTCAGGGCGGCTTATCCTTATGAGTCGGGTCTTGGTCGTGGGGAATATCCCCAACACCCTCCTTTTAGCATAAAGCTTTCTTTGTGGTAAACAAAAATAATCAAAAGGGCTAAATTTAATAGGATATGGATCTGTAAGATCAATTTTGGGAGGAATAGGTTCCTCCGTGGGCCCTTTTTACTTTATAATTATCTCCTCATTATAGGCATTCCTTTAGTTGAACTCCCTAAGTTTATCTCTTAGCACAAACCCTAATTCATTATTTTGTATAGCAAAATTATCATTAAGTTCAGAAATCTTATCAATCAAAATATCGGTAGGAACCCTTTTCCTTAAGTTTTCATTATAAGCAGCATAATCAGGAGATTGTAATCTCATTATCTCCTCTTGACTAAAGAGGATCTCCTCTATGGGAGGGCAACCACTATTGATATTGTAATGAGCGAATATTTCGCTAGCTTCTTTAATGATATACCTAGATTCATGAGCTAGAAATATTGTGGACACGCTTAAACAGAAGGATTATGAATATTAGAGAATTCTAGGAAAATACTTTGTATGCATGGATGCATGTGAACAAATTGTCTTTCAAGTTCAACTATGAGAGAAGATATTGCATCCGCAAAGCTATTAGTTTTATTAAGGATATACCCTCTTAGCATAGGTAGTGTACCTGTACAAGTAAAGAAATCCTGAATAAAACCTTTTCCAATAATATTACCGCTACCCGCACAGAGATTTTTAGTATGCATGATAGTAGGTTCTTCTTCATGAGGATCATCATTAGCAAAATCATCAAAATTTTCACCAAGATTACTACTAGCCTTTTCAACGATAACCTCCCCAAATTCAGACATGATGGCAAAGCAAGCAATCTAGCACACAAGCAAATAAAAGGCAATCGAAAAGAAGGCGAATAAAAGAAGGCGAATAAAAGGGCAAACATTTTTGTGTTTTTTTAAATGTTTTAGAAGTGGGGGAGGGGAAAACGAGAGGCGAATGACAAATAATGTAAATGCAAGAGATAAGAGTTTATAATAGGTACTTGGTAGGCTTGATGTGTATCCTCCCCAACAACAGTGCCAGACATTCTTCCTGCTACTTCTTGAGCTTGTGTTGTTATATCCCTTGAAGAGGAAAGGGTGATGCAGCAAAGTAGAGATAAATATTTCCCTCAGTTAAGAACCAATGTATCAATCCAGTAGGAGGAACAACCAAGTCTTCAATAGATGCACCTGCACAAACTAACAAACACTTGCACACAACGCGAAAAAGGGGTTGTCAATCCCTTAACGGTCACGAGCAAAAGTGAGATCTGATAGAGATAGATATAAAACAAATAAAAAGTAAATAAAACTCAGCGAGGTATTTTTTGTTTATAAATCTGAAAATATATGATGGAAAATAGACCCCGGGGCCATAAGTTTCACTAGAGGCTTCTCTCTTAAAACAAAACATATGGTGAGTGAACAAATTACTGTTGAACAATTGATAGAAAAGTGCATATCTAGGGCAATGATCATGAATATAGGCATCACGTCCATGACAAGTAGGCCGAAACGATTCTGCATCTACTACTATTACTCCACACATCGACCGACTCCTGCCTGCATCTAGAGTATTAAGTTCAAAAAAACAGAGTAACACATTAAGCAAGATGACATGATGTAGAGGGATAAACTCAAGCAATATGATATAAATCCCATCTTTTTATCCTTGATGGCAACAATACAATACGTGTCTCGCTATCCATTTTGTCACTGGGTGAGGACACCGCATGATTGAACCAAAACTAAGCACCTCTCCCATTGCAAGAAAAAATCAATCTAGTTGGCCAAACCAAACCGGTATTTCGAAGAGAAATACAAAGATATCTTAAACATGCATAAAAGAGTTCAGAGAAGACTCAAATAATATTCATAGTCATAAATCCACAATTCATCGAATCTCAACAAACACACCGCAAAAGAAGATTACATTGGACAGAACTCCAAGAACATCGAGGAGAATATTGTGTTGAAGATGAAAGAGAGAGAAGAAGCCATCTAGCAACTAGCTATGGACACGTAGGTCTGCGGTAAACTTCTCACACATCATCGGTAGGGCAACAAGGTTGGTGTAGAGGCCCTCCATGATCGAATCCCCCTCCGACAGAGTATCAGAAAAGGCCCAAGATGAGATCTCACGAGGTCAGAGGCTAGCGGCGGCGGAAAAGTATTTTTGTGGACGCCTCTGGTATATGAGGAATATTTGAGAATATATAGTGTTGGAATTAGGGTTAGGAGGTCTCCGAGGGGCCCACAAGCCCTAGGGGCGCACCCCGTGGGGCGCGCCCCTACGACTTATGGCCTCCTCGTGGGTCTTCTGGCCTCTTCTCCAAGTCTTGTAAGTTTCTTCTGGTCAAAGAAAAATGAACGTAAAGTTTATTCCGTTTGTACTCCGTTTGATATTCTTTTTGTAAAAGTCAAAAATAAGGAAAAAAAACAACAACTGACACTAGGCACTAAGTTAATAGATTAGTCCCCAAAAATAATATAAAATAGTACCAAAATGCATATAAAACATCCAAGATGGATAATATAATATCATTGAACAATCAAAAATTATAGATATGTTGAAGATGTATCACGTTGCAGTATTGGGCTGCCCCACCCGTACATATTTTCAAGAAAAAATACTAAAAGTTTATTCCGTTTGGACTCCGTTTGATATTCCTTTTTGTAAAAGTCAAAAATAAGGAAAAAACAACAACTGACACTAGGCACTAAGTTAATAGATTAGTTCCCAAAAATAATATAAAATAGTACCAAAATGCATATAAAACATCCAAGATGGATAATTAAATATCATTGAACAATCAAAAATTATATATATGTTGGAGACGTATCATGTTGCAGTATTGGGCTGCCCCACCCGCACATATTTTCAAGAAAAAATACTAAAAGTTTGTGTACGCGAGGGATCAAACATGGATCTCTTCGTTGCTACTCAATGCTGCTAACCACTGCAATAGTTCTGAGTTGTCGTCTAATTCATAGGATGCGACCTAATAGAAGAAAACAAAAGCCATTCTTCATATTGGTTCATTCTTTTTCTTGTCTTTTTATTTTTCTTTATTTTATTCTTTACTGCATCACTGGTTCCTTCAGGCTTTTCCCCTTTCCTTTCCTTTTTTGTTTTCTTATTGTTTTTCTCCTATTTTTTTATTCTTTTTGTTTTCTATTCTTCGGGTTTTTTCATTTCCTTCTTCACATTTTTTTCCTTTTTCTTCTCCTTTGGTTTATTTTGTTTCTTTTTTAGTTTTCATTTTTTTTGGATTTTTCCTTGTTTCTTTTTGTTTTTCATTGCACATTCCAATACACATGGTCAACATTTTTTAAATACTTGTTCACCATATGTCAAATACTTGGTCAACATTTTTATATACATGATCAACATTTTTTTAAATACTCGTTCAATATTTTTCAAATACTTGTTCAACATTTTTCAAATACATGATTAACATTTTTCAAATACATGATTAACATTTTCTCAAATACTTGTTCAACATTTTCCAAAATCCCTGTTCAATATTTTTCAAATACATTGTTCACATTTTTCAAAATTCTTGTTCAACATTTTTCACATACTTGTTTAACATTTTTATATACATGATCAATATTTTTAAGTACTTGTTCAACATTGTTATATACATGATGAACATTTTTTCAAATATTTCTTCAACATTTTTCAAATTTTTGTTCAACAATTTTCATATACTTGTTCAATATTTTGTAAATACTTGTGCAACATTTTTTCAAATGTTTTTTGAAAAGTGTTTTTTGTAATATGTATATATAATGTCTACCTAGTAATAAAGAAAATTGGGTTTCGGTCGTCCGTCATGCACTTTTGCAGAAAACCCCCTGCATTTTTTATGAATTAACCCGCAGTACACACTTAAGTCATAATCGAACCGTTATTTTACATTTTCACGGAAACCCCCCTGACGTATTAGATAATTCACCCGCTGATCATATATAAGTCAAACGAATGTTTTTCTAAATTATTCATATCTTTTAAACCGTAACTCCGATTTTAACATGTTATATATGAAAATTGATTAGAAAAATGTGTAGAATCTGAATATGATGTTATTTTGTTTGTTAAATATTTTTTAAATATTATTTTGGAAGATATTTAAGTCAAACAAATATTTTTCTTAATTATCCATATCTATTAAATCGTAACTCCGATTTTAACATGTTATATATGAAATTTGAACAGAAAAATATGTAGAATTTGAATATGATGTTATTTTTACCTATTAAATATTTTAAAATATTATTTTAAAAGCAAACTTCTAACCTATAGGGCACGTCCGTTTTTCTTTCGTACCGCGACGATCTGGATTGTAAATAAACAACCACTAAAATCATAAAGAGACGAAAGAAAACATCGATAACCACACATGAGCACCTCTGAAAAACTGGCAGGGGAAAAACAACATTCAAACACACTTTGGTTTGTGTAAACACTAAGGCCACTAAGGGTGAGAAGGAGGATAAGCGGCAACACAAAAATGATGCCTCACTAAAATAAAGGGCATGAACATATTATGGTTATTGGGTTAAGAGTGTGTGTTATTTTTTTCTCCCGTTGCAACGCATGGGCTCTTTTGCTAGTATAATAATAAACCAGTGATGGCTTCTGGTCGTCCGTCGTTGGGCTTTTTTCAAGAACGTCCCTTTGTTTCTGAGAAATTAACCCGCCGTCCTACCTAAAGTGGTGGAAAACGTTTCATTTTTTGCAAAAGACCCCCTGCGACCACCGGCCAGCTCCACCCCTTATCCATTGCCGGAATGGGTCGACGCGTCGCAGCTGCCGTTGGCGAATCCATTCCTGGCGGCGGCGGCTTCCGGCGAGGAGGGGAGCGAGCTCGGGAAGCTCCGGCGGGGCCTTGTCGCGGACGAGGCGGCGGCGCGCGGGCGTGAGGAGGCGGGGTCGAGGAGGCGCAGGAGGACGCCGGCCGGTGGCACTCCGGCGGGGGCTTGGCGAGGGCGACAACGGTAGCGAGGGGTTGGCGGCGGCCAGCGTGCTCGCTTGGGAGGATGGAGGCCGCCTCGCCGGGGCTCGGGCGCGGGAGCACAACATTGGGCCGTAGCCGATGGCGCTGGGGCCGGGGCGGTTGTTTTGACGGGCGACGAGGAGGAGGTGCTGTCCTGGAGCTAGCTGTTGGGAACATAGTAATTTCACAAAATTTCCTACGCACACGCAAGATCATGGTGATGACATAGCAACGAGAGGGGAGAGTGTTGTCCACGTACCCTCGTAGACCGTAAGCGGAAGCGTTATGACAACGCGGTTGATGTAGTCGTACGTCTTCACGATCCGACCGATCCAAGCACCGAACATACGGCACCTCCATGTTCAGCACACGTTCAGCTCGATGACGTTCCCCGAGCTCCGATCCAGCAAAGCGTCGGGGATGAGTTCCGTCAGCATGACGGTGTGGTGACGATGATGATGCTCTACCGGCGCAGGGCTTTGCCTAAACTCCGTGACGATATGACCGAGGTGGAATATGGTGGAGGGGGGCACCGCACACGACTAAGGAACGATCCGTAGATCAACTTGTGTGTCATGGGGTGCCCCCCTGCCCCCGTATATAAAGGAGCAAGGGGGGAGGAGGCCGGCCCTAGGAGGAGGGCGCGCCAAGGGGAGTCCTACTCCCACCGGGAGTAGGACTCCTTCTTTCCTAGTCCAACTATAAGGGGGGAAAGGAGGGAAGTGGAGAAGGAAGGGAGAGGGGGGCCGCGCCCCAAACCCTTTGTCCAATTCAGACTGGGCTTGGGGGGGCACGCGCCACCTCCTGGCTCCTTCCCACTAAGGCCCATTAAGGCCCAATACTCTTCCCCGTATTCCCGTAACTCCCCGGTACTCCAAAAAATACCCGAATCACTCGGAACCTTTCCGAACTCCGAATATAGTCGTCCAATATATCGATCTTTATGTCTCGACCATTTCGAGACTCCTCGTCATGTCCCCGATCTCATCCGGGACTCCGAACTCCTTCGGTACATCAAAACTCGTAAACTCATAATAAAACTGTCATCATAACGTTAAGCGTGCGGACCTACGGGTTCGAGAACTATGTAAACATGACCTAGAACTATTCTTGGTCAATAACCAATAGCGGAACCTGGATGCCCATATTGGCTCCTACATATTCTATGAAGATCTTTATCGGTCAAACCGCATAACAACATACTTTGTTCCCTTTGTTATCGGTATGTTACTTGCCCGAGATTCGATCGTCGGTATCCAATACCTTGTTCAATCTCGTTACAGGCAAGTCTCTTTACTCGTTACGTAATGCATCATTCCGTAACTAACTCATTAGCTACATTGCTTGCAAGGCTTATAGTGATGTGCATTACCGAGAGGGCCCAGAGATAACTCTCCAACAATCGGAGTGACAAAACCTAATCTCGAAATATGCCAACCCAACATGTACCTTTGGAGACACCTGTAGTACTCCTTTATAATCACCCAGTTACGTTGTGACGTTTGGTAGCACCCAAAGTATTCCTCCGGTAAACGGGAGTTGCATAATCTCATAGTTACAGGAACATGTATAAGTCATGAAGAAAGCAATAGCAACATACTAAACGATCAAGTGCTAAGCTAACGGAATGGGTCAAGTCAATCACATCATTCTCCTAATGATGTGATCCTTTTAATCAAATGACAACTCTTTTGTCCATGGCTAGGAAACATAACCATCTTTGATAAACAAGCTAGTCAAGTAGAGGCATACTAGTGACACTATGTTTTTCTATGTATTCACACATGTATTATGTTTCTGGTTAATACAATTCTAGCATGAATAATAAACATTTATCATGAAATAAGGAAATAAATAATAACTTTATTATTGCCTCTAGGGCATATTTCCTTCAGTCTCCTACTTGCACTAGAGTCAATAATCTAGTTCACATCGCCATGTGATTTAACACCAATATTCATATCTGTATATGATTAACACCCATAGTTCACATTGTCATGTGACCAACACCCAAAGGGTTTACTAGAGTCAATAATCTAGTTCACATCGCTATGTAATAAACACCCAAAGCGTACTAAGGTGTGATCATGTTTTGCTCGTGAGAGAAGCTTAGTCAACGGGTCTGTCATATTCAGAGCCGTATGTATTTTACAAATATTCTATGTCTACAATGTTCTGCACGGAGCTACTCTAGCTAATTGCTCCCTCTTTCAATATGTATCCAGATTAAGACTTAGAGTCATCTGGATCAGTGAAAAAACTTGTGTCGACGTAACCTTTTACGACGAACCTTTTTGTCACCTCCATAATTGAGAAACATATCCTTATTCCACTAAGGATAATTTTGACCAATGTCCAGTGATCTACTCCTAGATCACTATTGTACTCCCTTGCCAAACCAGAAAAGAGTATACAATAGGTCTGGTCCATAGCATGGCATATTTTATAGAACCTATGACTGAGGCGTAGGGAATGACTTTCATTCTCTTTTCTATTTTCTGCCGTGGTCGGGATTTGAGTCTTACTCAATTTCACACCTTTGCAACACAGGCAAGAACTTTTTCTTTGACTGTTCCATTTTGAACTACTTCAAAATCTTGACAAGGTATGTACTTATTGAAAAAATTATCAAGCGTCTTGATCTATCTCAATAGATCTGGATGCTCAATATGTAAGTAGCTTTACTGAGGTCTTTCTTTTAAAGAACTCCTTTCAAACACTCCTTTATGCTTTGCAGAATAATTCTACATTATTTCCGATCAACAATATGTCATTCACATATACTTATCAGAAATGCTGTAGTGCTCCCACTCACTTTCTTGTAAAAACAGGCTTCACCGTAAGTCTGTACAAAACTATATGCTTTGATCAACTCATCAAAGCGTATATTCCAACTCCGAGATGCTTGCACCAGTCCATAGATGGATCGCTGGAGCATGCACTTTTTGTTAGCACCTTTAGGATTGACAAAACCTTCTGGTTGCATCATATACAACTCTTCTTTAAGAAAACCATTAAGGAATGCAGTTTTGACATCCATTTGCCAGATTTCATAAAATGTGGCAATTGCTAACATGATTCGGACAGACTTAAGCATCACTACAGTTGAGAAAATCTCATTGTAGTCAACACCTTGAACTTGTCAAAAACCTTTTTGCGACAAGTCGAGCTTTGTAGATAGTAACACTACTATCAATGTCAGTCTTCCTCTTGAAGATCCATTTATCTTCTATGGCTTGCCAATCATTTGGCAAGTCCACCAAAGTCCACACTTTGTTCTCATACATGGATCCTATCTCAGATTTCATGGCCTCCAGCCATTTTGCGGAATCTGGGCTCATCATTGCTTCCTCATAGTTCGTAGGTTTATCATGGTCTAGTAACATGACTTTCAGAACAGGATTACCGTACCACTCTGGTGCGGATCATACTCTGGAAGACCTATGAGGTTCTATAGCAACTTGATCAGAAGTTTCATGATCATCATCATTAGCTTCCTCACTAATTGGTGTAGGAATCACTGGAACTGATTTCAGTGATGAACTATTTTCCAATTCAGGAGAAGGTACAATTACCTTATCAAGTTCTACTTTCCTCCCACTCACTTCTTTCGAGAGAAACTCCTTCTCTAGAAAGGATCCATTTTTAGCAAAGAATATCTTGCCTTCGGATTTGTGATAGAAGGTGTACCCAACAGTTTCCTTTGGGTATTCTATGAAGACGCACTTCTCCGATTTGGGTTTGAGCTTATCAGGATGAAACTTTTTCACATAACCATCGTAGCCCCAAACTTTAAGAAACGACAACTTGGGTTTCTTGCTAAACCACAGTTCATATGGTGTCGTCTCAACGGATTTAGATGGTGCCCTTTTAACGTGAATGCAGCTGTCTCTAATGCATAACCCCAAAACGACAATGGTAAATCAATAAGTGACATCATAGATCGCACCATATCCAATAAAGTGCGGTTACGACGTTCGGACACACCATAATGTTGTTGTGTTCTAGGTGGCGTGAGCTGTGAAACTATTCCACATTGTTTTAATTGAAGACCAAACTCGTAACTCAAATATTCATCTCCACGATCAGATCGCAGAAACTTTATTTTCTTATTACGATGATTTTCCACTTCACTCTGAAATTCTTTGAACCTTTCAACTATTTCAGACTTATGTTTCATCAAGTAGATGTACCCATATTTGCTTAAATCATCTGTGAAGGTCAGAAAATAACGATACTTGCCACGAGCCTTAATACTCATTGGTCTGCATACATCAGTATGTATTATTTCCAACAAGTTTGTTGCTCGTTCCATTGTTTCAAAGAACGGAGTTTTAGTCATCTTGCCCAAAAGGCACGGTTCGCAAGCATCAAATGATTCATAACCAAGTGATTCCGAAAATCCATCTTTATGGAGTTTTTTCATGCGCTTTACACCGATATGACCCAAATGGCAGTGCCACAAATAAGTTGCACTATCATTATTAACTTTGCATCTTTTGGCATCAATATTATGAATATGTGTATCACTACGATCGAGATCCAATAAACTATTTTCATTGGGTGTATGACCATTGAAGGTTTTATTCATGTAAATAGAACAACAATTATTCTCTGACTTTAAATGAATAGCCGTATTGCAATAAACATGATCAAGTCATATTCATGCTCAATGCAAACGCTAAATAACATTTATTTAGGTTTAACACTTATCCCGAAAGTTTAGGGAGTATGCGATGATGATCATATCAATCTTGGAACTACTTCCAACACTCATCGTCACTTCCCCTTCAACTAGTCTCTGTTTATTCTGTAACTCCTGTTTCGAGTTACTAATCTTAGCAACCGAACAAGTATCAAATACTCAGGGGCTACTATAAACACTAGTAAGGCACATATCAAGAACCTGTATATCAAATATACCTTTGTTCACTTTGCCATCCTTCTTATCCACCAAATGTTCAGGGCATTTCCGCTTCCAGTGACCATTTCCTTTGTAGTGTAAGCACTCAGTTTCAGGCTATGGTCCAGCTTTGGGCTTCTTCGCAAGAGTGACAACTTGCTTGTCTTTCCACTTGAAGTTCCCTTTCTTTCCCTTTGCCCTTTCTTGAAACTAGTGGTCTTGTCAATCATCAACACTTGATGCTCTTTCTTGATTTCTACCTTCGTCGATTTCAATATCACGAAGAGCTCGGGAATCGTTTTCGTCATCCCTTCCATACTATAGTTCATCACGAAGTTCTAGTAACTTAGTAATGGTGACTAGAGAATTCTGTCAATCACTATCTTATCTGGAAGATTAACTCCCACTTGATTCAAGCGATTGAAGTACCCAGACAATCTGAGCACATGCTCACTAGTTGAGCGATTCTCCTCCATCTTTTAGCTATAGAACTTGTTGGATACTTCATATCTCTCAACTCGGGTATTTGCTTGAAATATTAACTTCAATTCCTGGAACATCTCATATGGTCCATGACGTTCAAAACGTCTTTGAAGTCCCGATTCTAAGCCGTTAAGCATGGTGCACTAAACTATCAAGTAGTCATCATATTGTGCTAGCTAAACGTTCATAACCTCTGCATCTGCTTCTGCAATAGGTCTGTCACCTAGTGGTGCATCAAGGACATAATTCTTCTGTGCAGCAATGAGGATAAACCTCAGATCACGGATCCAATCCGCATCATTGCTACTAACATTTTTCAACACAGTTTTCTCTACGAACATATCAAAATAAACATATGAAAGCAATAACGCGAGCTATTGATCTATAACATAATTTGCAAAATACTAACAGGACTAAGTTCATGATAAATTAAAGTTCAATTAATCATATTACTTAAGAACTCCCACTTAGATAGACATCCCTCTAATCCTCTAAGTGAGTACGTGATCCATATCAACTACACCATAAGCGATCATCACGTGAGATGGAGTAGTTTTCAATGGTGAACATCACTATGTTGATCATGTCTACTATATGATTCACGCTTGACCTTTCGGTCTCCGTGTTCCGAGGCCATATCTGCATATGCTAGGCTCGTCAAGTTTAACCTGAGTATTCTGCATGTGCAAAACTGGCTTGCACCCGTTGTAGATGGACGTAGAGCTTATCACACCCGATCATCACGTGGTGTCTGGGCACGATGAACTTTGGCAACGATGCATACTCAGGGAGAACACTTCTTGATAATTTAGTGAGAGATCATCTTAAAATGCTACCGTCAATCAAATCAAGATAAGATGCATAAAGGATAAACATCACATGCAATCAATATAAGTGATATGATATGGCCATCATCATCTTGTGCTTGTGATCTCCATCTTCGAAGCACCGTCGTGATCACCATCGTCACCGGTGCGACACCTTGATCTCCATCGTAGCATCGTTGTCGTTTACGCCAGCTATTGCTTCTACGACTATCGCTACTGCTTAGTGATAAAGTAAAACAATTACAGGGCATTTGCATTTCATACAATAAAGCGACAACCATATGGCTCCTGCCAGTTGCCGATAACTTCGGTTACAAAACATGATCATCTCATACAATAAAATATAGCATCACGTCTTGACCATATCACATCACAACATGCCCTGCAAAAACAAGTTAGACGTCCTCTACTTTGTTGTTGCAAGTTTTACGTGGCTGCTACGGGCTGAGCAAGAACCGTTCTTATCTACGCATCAAAACCACAACGATAGTTCGTCAAGTTAGTGCTGTTTTAACCTTCGCAAGGACCGGGCGTAGCCACACTCGATTCAGCTAAAGTGAGAGAGACAGACACCCGCCAGCCACCTTTAAGCACGAATGCTCGTAACGGTGAAACCAGTCTCGCGTAAGCGTACGCGTAATATCGGTCCGGGCCGCTTCATCTTACAATACCGCCGAACCAAAGTATGATATGCTGGTAAGCAGTATGACTTGTATCGCCCACAACTCACTTGTGTTCTACTCGTGCATATGACATCTACGCATAAAACCAGGCTCGGATGCCACTGTTGGGGAACGTAATAATTTCAAAAAATTTCCTACGCACATGCAAGATCATGGTGATGACATAGCAACGAGAGGGAGAGTGTTGTCCACGTACCCTCATAGACCGTAAGCGGAAGCATTATGACAACGCGGTTGATGTAGTCGTACATCTTCACGATCCGACCGATCCAAGCACCGAAGTACGGCACCTCCGTGTTCAGCACACGTTCAGCTCGATGACGTTCCCCGGGCTCCGATCCAGCAAAGCGTCGGGGATGAGTTCCGTCAGCATGACGGCGTGGTGACGATGATGATGCTCTACCGGCGCAGGGCTTCGCCTAAACTCTGCGACGATATGACCGAGGTGGAATATGGTGGAGGGGGGCACCGCACACGGCTAAGGAACGATCCGTAGATCAACTTGTGTGTCATGGGGTGCCCCCCTGCCCCCGTATATAAAGGAGCAAGGGGGGAGGAGGCCGGCCCTAGGAGGAGGGCGCGCCAAGGGGAGTCCTACTCCCACCGGGAGTAGGACTCCTTCTTTCCTAGTCCAACTAGGAGAAGGGGGGAAAGGAGGGAAGTGGAGAAGGAAGGGAGAGGGGGGCCGCGCCCCAAACCCTTTGTCCAATTCGGACTGGGCTTGGGAGGGGCGCGCGCCACCTCCTGGCTCCTTCCCACTAAGGCCCATTAAGGCCCAATACTCTTCCCTGTATTCCCGTAACTCCCCGATACTCCGAAAAATACCCGAATCACTCGGAACCTTTCCGAACTCCTAATATAGTCGTCCAATATATAGATCTTTACGTCTCGACCATTTCGAGACTCCTCGTCATGTCCCTGATCTCATCCGGGACTCCGAACTCCTTCGGTACATCAAAACTCGTAAACTCGTAATAAAACTGTCATCGTAACGTTAAGCGTGCGGACCCTACGGGTTCGAGAACTATGTAGACATGACCTAGAACTATTCTTGGTCAATAAACAATAGCGGAACCTGGATGCTCATATTGGCTCCTACATATTCTACGAAGATCTTTATCGGTCAAACCGCATAACAACATACTTTGTTCCCTTTGTTATCGGTATGTTACTTGCCCGAGATTCGATCGTCGGTATCCAATACCTTGTTCAATCTCGTTACCGGCAAGTCTCTTTACTCGTTACGTAATGCATCATTCCGTAACTAACTCATTAGCTACATTGCTTGCAAGGCTTATAGTGATGTGCATTACCGAGAGGGCCCAGAGATACCTCTCCAACAATCGGAGTGACAAAACCTAATCTCGAAATATGCCAACCCAACATGTACCTTTGGAGACACCTGTAGTACTCCTTTATAATCACCCAGTTACGTTGTGACATTTGGTAGCACCCAAAGTATTCCTCCGGTAAATGGGAGTTGCATAATCTCATAGTTACAGGAACATGTATAAGTCATGAAGAAAGCAATAGCAACATACTAAACGATCAAGTGCTAAGCTAACGGAATGGGTCAAGTCAATCACATCATTCTCCTAATGATGTGATCCTGTTAATCAAATGACAACTCTTTTGTCCATGGCTAGGAAACATAACCATCTTTGATAAACAAGCTAGTCAAGTAGAGGCATACTAGTGACACTATGTTTTTCTATGTATTCACACATGTATTATGTTTCTGGTTAATACAATTCTAGCATGAATAATAAACATTTATCATGAAATAAGGAAATAAATAATAACTTTATTATTGCCTCTAGGGCATATTTCCTTCACTAGCAACGGCGGCTGCAGCTTGACGATGCAGGCGTCAACAACTTGCTTCAGGGGCTGCGGGCCGTGAGCGGAGCCATGCTTGCGGACAAGACCCGTGCCTGATTTGGATCGGATTACAGGTCGTGTCCTTGTCGAACACAATTCAATGGAGTGCCCAACCCGGATTGTTGTTTTCTGCTATAAGAAGGAAGGGTAGTCGGCCGGAATCTCCATGAGGTCACTTTTTGATTTGGACGAAACATCCAATGTCTTGGCCGAGTTCGTTGGAGGAAGAAACATCGAGTTCGCCAGAGGTACAAGAACAACCTCGAGCACTCCAATGTCGCCAGCGGCGGCTACACCAGAGGTATGTTTGACCCCCTGTTTGATTTATTTTGCTGTCCCCTGTCGCGCTGGCTAGCCCGTGCGCGGTGACTGCTGCTGCTCTCGCGCTCATGCGCATCCCTGCTGCTGCCGCTGCTCGCTCCTACCTTTTCCTTCCGTTAGTTCCCTGTCTAGCTAGCCGAAATCACTCTAAAGCTGTGAACCAAACGCGTGTGTTCTGAATCTTCTGAACTGAATGCTTGAAAGATCGGTTTGTCCTTCTGAAAAGATTTTCTTCCTTGTCACTGTTTGAATTGGTTATTCCTCAGTTATAGTGCTTGATGGATTTGATAATCTGTGATAGCCTTACTCATATAGTACTAATGAAATCCAATTGCATACTGAAATCTGCTTGGTTATTCCTCAGTTATAGTGGTACTAATGACATCCGATTGCTTACTCATCTATTAGCTTTGCAGTGGCATACACATGAATAGATATCTCAACATATATTTCAAATGTAACCAGCCTTTGCAGTTGGATGTATTCTGAACATATGGGTTTATCTCCTGAACCCATGGTTACTTACTGAACATGGAGTAGCAAAACTGAAAGTATATATACTGTACTGTACTTTCAGTAATATAGATGCCAATATCATTACCTTTTTAGTTAGGGGGTAGTAGGGATTCATTTTGGTATAAATCTGATTGATAGTTACTGCTCTGGTCTCGATTTCTTTGCACAAGCCTACTTACAGTAGCAGTGGTTATACGTATTTGCTTACCTTTTACGAAGCTTCATATTACATGAGTTAAGGTAAACTCAAGTACAGAACTTTTTCTGCAAATACTGAAACCCCTGCTCAATTGCTTCCCGTGCTCGACATCAAGTACGGATCCTCTGCCCCCGCGGAGTTTGCCACAGCCCGCCAACACATGGATCGTCGACACATCGCCTTGCTCCTTCCAGGGCTCCAGACGTGGATGGGCATGGGTTTCTCCTAGGTGCTCGTCGGGCTCTTGGACAAGAGCGCGGTAGAGAGGCTGTGGACCCTAAGAATGGTTTTGTCTGAATTGTTGTCTGCTTTTGCGTGGCAGATGTTGCCATCTGAACTGAATCTGGGTTTGATTTTCTCTTTTGATGCTCTGTGCATGATCTAGCACTGTTAATCTCTTGCAAGCGTTGGAAAACTACTTGCCACTTCTTCTTGGATTGGTGAAAGAAGGTGACTAATTGCTGACATTTGATGTCCTGTATACAGAATCAAGACATGTCTCTGTAGATGTTTTTTAAGGTAACTAGCTACTTGGGTCGTGCAAATCAACAAGTACTCCTACAAATACTATCAGAACTAAGGTTATTGTTAGTTAAGTAGCTCGCTAGATTACTTTTAAGGATTTTCCCCTTGAACTTCAAATCTTCTATTGAAACTCCTTTTCTATGTATGAACCTCAGGAGGCAGCTTCCAGTAGACCTGGCCAATGGAAATCTCAAATCTCTTAGCATGTAAGCTCTCGGTCAGGTATTCTATTCGTAACTCAGCGTATCTTCTTTCAGAAGTTTTATGTCTAACTCTCAAACATCTTTTATCAAGAGTAAGAATGCAGCTGTTGAGAACTTGACATAAATGGTTGCTTGCTGCAAGAAGTGCAATATATTTTCTCAGTGGAAAGATTTGTGCACAGGGACGGAGGAGATCAAGGGAAGCAGTCATGGGCGAGGTATTTGAGGGCTACGAGCGCCAGTAATGCGAGGTCTTAGAAGCCTCCACTCTTGATGGAGGTATGTGTCCACCCGCCCCCTGTGCCTAATTCTGTCGGGGGATTTATCCCCCTTTTCGCTGCCATCATCATCAGTAAGCCGAAATTGATAGCAGCAAAAAGGGGGAGAAATGCATTGAATCGAGGAGCAGCACATAGGTAGACCAAAGTTTGCAGACACCACCAGCAAAGCAAAGCTATACATTGGAAGTGAACTGGCGTCCTCTCCAGACAACATTTGCAAGGTTTGTGTCACATTTCAGAAGCAGAGAAGTGCCATGGTCGATTGTCGCTTGAGGAGATACGATTATTGTCAAGGTTTCCTGAGGATGTGTGTGCCTTGGAACAAGGCTCTCTTCCATACAATCCAAGTTCTTTGACTTACCTTATTTGTCTCCTAGCACTTTCTTTTTGTGATGTGTGATTTCCTACTTTTCAAAGTTATTAATGAACCAGCCTGGCCTAAAATTGATTAGACTTATGGTTACTGGAACATTTTATGCCTGAAAGAAAGAAAAATGCATATATGCTAGGATCAGGAATTCTTTAAGTTATCTTAATATGTTTCTTTCTGGTTTGATTTTAGTATCCTTTTTTTCTTCATGCAGTTAATTTGCCGCATAGGTGTCCCCCGTAAGATGCTATAAGGATCACATAACTTCCTTTACCGAATACAGCACCGACGGTGGCATGACACGCTTTCTATCTGCAGTTCTCCAACTTTGAGGATGGTGGCCACCTGTTTCTTTATTGTAAACTGATCAAGCAACGATGGCGAGCACTGCTGCTTGAGGATATCACACTTAGACTGCTCCAGTGTACATCTTCCAAAGAAATTCTGTCTATAATTCTTGACCTGCAGCCAGAGGAGAGGAAGCTGCTATCCATCGCTTTGCTCTGGTGTTGGTAGACGGAACGGGACAGGGGCAATCATGGGGAGCGAAGGCTGGAAGTTGAAGCTTTTCGATACACTGTCCGTCACCACGCTGATGAATGGAAAGAGTTTTTGAGCGCTAAGCCTACTGAACCGGTCGTGCGGCAGCATAAGTGGGAGAAGCCTCCAAGCAATATGGTGAAAATAAACGTCGATGCTGCGTTTGCTAACAAAGAGGAGTTGGAGGCTGGGGCCTAATCTGCAGAGATGACGCTCAAGACATTTGTTTTGCAGCGGCTGAAGCCCAGCATGATCTGCACAGCGCCCTACAAGCTGAAGCTGTTGCTCTTTCCAAGGCATGACTCTGGATGATAGGTTAGGAGTTGGGCGCGTCATTTTTGAAACTGACTGTATGATCCTTAAGCAAGCAATGAACTCAAACGACTATGAGTTGGCGCAACTAGGTGTTTTGTTTAGTGATATTAGGTTCAGACTTAGAACCCATTTCATTGAGGCTCATGTGGTGTATGTGCCGAGACAGTGTAATGGATCACGGACTATGTATTGTCTACTACAGTATACCAAGTAGGCAGCCTTGCAACCACAAACGTTGCAGACTTCTGTTCAGATATGTATTTTTTGACCTATTTTTGTTACTATTAAAATTTTAGTTATATTTCTCAAAATAAAAGTAACTAATAAATTTTGTATGAAACATATAGATCTTTCACGGTAATTTAGTTACTCTCTCCGATATATATCACTTGTCGCTGGTTTAGTACAACTTTACATGAATTATTAATCTTTCTTTTTTTTTGCAAAAAGTCCTAAGGCCAAATATTAACAGGTGTCCTTCCAAACGTGGAAGAAGGGGCTGCGAAGTTGTTAATGTAGACCATGAGAGGACATGTAGAAACTCCGAAAACCACAAGAACCGGTTGAATTTGGAAAGATCCCCCGGAAACCTAAACATAATAGATCTGGAAGAACCGCCGGGGAAAAAGATCCACACGACGATGAGCACACTGGAAGTGGCGCGTAGTGGGACGAGAGTGTTTTTAGGATATATTTTTTTTGCCCGGTGCAATGCACGGGCATTTGTACTAGTATAAGCAAAAAAAGAAAACAGAAAACGTAAAAAAAAACAGGGAAAAGAGGCTTCGGCCGCCCGCGCTCGTGGCCCGGCCCAGCTCGTTCGCCACCCGCGCACGGTCCGGAAGTGAGAGGAGGAGGGCTGCCAAGTCTATGATCTGAAGAAAAAAGCCCAGCCACGCTCTTCCCCTCTCCGCCGGAGCCGCCGCCTTGCCTTGCCTCGCCCCGCCGGACTCGATCTCTTCCTCCCCTTCCCTCCACCACGCGTCCACCCCCTACTGCATTCTCCGGAGTCCAGCCTATTGTCTCCACTTAATTTCACGCGTGGTGACGGAGTCGGGGCGCCAACAAGACCTAGGAGCGACCCGCCGCCGGCGACAAGTCCGAATACCTTCGGCGACTGATCCGCAGACGGCGAAGACGACATCCATTTCTCAGGTAACTCCCCATGCGCCTCTGACCTGCAATCGCTCGCGGCGACCCCTTCGCTAAATGGATTTGACGAGCTTTTCCTTGTGTGCAGGCCTCCCCCGCGGCAGCAGAACGCCATGTTCCCACCGCCGAATGCCTTTGGACCACTGCGGCCTCCTCAGCCTCCGCCATGGCAGTGGCAGTGGCAGCAGCACCAGCACCCGCACCAGCACCAGCACCAGCACCAGCACCAGCCGCTCCCTTTCCAGCCTGAGGCGGCGGCACTGGCGGCGGCCAGTTCCTTTTGGCAGCGTGACAATGTGCGGGAGCATTTGAAGAAGCTGCAAGAGACGGTCGCGATTTCAAGCGCTCTGTGAGTTCCCTAAACTCCCAAAGGTAGTTATGACCGTGTATGCGAGTCTCTGTGCCATTTGTGCTGAAATAAACGGTTTGGATTGGCAGGATAAACGAACTAGAGGAGATTGCACTTGTGAGGAATTCATCTGATGCTAGTGCACAAGAACCATCTTCGTCCGCAGTAGAATCGTCTTCAGGGTCTGGTGTCTCTTCTGCAGGCAGGCCTTGCCATTTTTTGGAGCTCGCAAGTGAAATCAAGATTAGCCAAGACATTCATGAATCTCTGGCTACAGATGCGGCTAATTATCTCTGTTCTCAACTTCAGCACCTCCTGGCACCTATTTCTTCCGCTATTAACCAAGACGGTCCTTGGGCAGAAAGATCGGCAATGGTTTCGTTAACTCAGAAGCTGCAGAAGTCCAAGAGAAATAAGCGATGGAGGAAGAGGAAGAGAAAGCATGTAGCAGAGCTTTTCCAGAAGGTGGAACTCAATTCACATGTTTCTATGTTCATATCTTTGTGAAAATGCTCAGTTAGCATCAAAATGGCCACAGATCCAATAAATGCATGTCTTCCCTTCTCTTGATGTTGTGCAGGAGAGTGCAGAATTTGACAGGATTGATCAGGAAGCTGATGAATGGAGGGCTAGGCAAATAGCGAATGACATTGCAAAACGCAAGGTGCTGTCTCATTTGTTGAACTGCCATTTCATTCATAGGATTTATCTGTAGTAACTAGTAGGAAAACACAGTTGTTCCACCATAATGAACTCGTTGTTGTATGTGCAAACCAGGTAGAAAGCATGAAGCAGATTGCCAAGAAGAAAGCAAATGAGGAAAGAAAACGTTTAGAATCTGAGGTAAGTATTGTACATGACTCTAAATCCTTGTATTTTATTGTTTTTCTCCAAGAAGATCCGTGCATACAATTGAATTTAGATATAATCTAATAACATGCTAATACTCTCTGAGTTTTGGACAGGTTTAGCTGTGAGCATTAAGTTATGCAATTGTTATTTTCTTACCTTTCTCTTGGTGCCTTATGTTTTTGTTCAATTTATGTAAGATGCCATCTTGAAGATTTCTTAAAATTGCCAATTAGTTGTCATCGACGGAGTGCAGCCTAACTTCTGTGCTTGATTCTATGTACCTAGCTTGATTGTTTTCTTTCAGATTTTTGTGCAAGCAGTTTTTGAATTCTTGAGTTGCTGTTTGTGTAGATTATAAGATCTTAATATTATTTTTGAAGCATCAGTGCAGTATTACCTTATTCCAACTAACTATTTTCTGGAAAAAAAATCTGCGATTCACAGCTCGAGCTTGCACTAATGGTCGAGAAACTACAGGAGCTCCGCTCTGTAAGGGTCGAAAAACTGAAGAAACAAGGCAAGATATCTCCATTTAGCCACTCCCTCTTCCCTTATTCCGCAACCACCATATGACCCATATCCCATATGCTTAAAGGACATCCTGAAACCAGTCATTAGGTTGGACCATTCTTTTCTGTAGTAAATGAATTCTGTAACCGCCTGGATCCCTCGCATAGCGTAATGGGCAGTGGTTTATAAGGATGCTGTAACTAAACCCTTGATTTTCTCAAATGGAATCACAGTGTAAATTGACAATCCCCGAAATGGACTTATATTAAAATGGAGGAAGCACTGTCACATTGTTCTCTAAACTAAGATCCATAATTTTTGAATTCTGTATGCAGTTGTAGGCAACACTTTTACTTATAAAAGTTGTCCATGTGTGATGATATGATTAACCTGCTTTATTCTGGCCATTGCAACCCATGCATGCCTGATAATTAACACTGGCGACAGTTATATTTCAGGTCATTTTCTGCCAGAAGAGGATGATAAATATCTTGAGCGTGTCAAGGCTGCAGTTGAGGAAGAGGAGCGCCAAGCTGCAACTGCTGCTCGAACTGATGCTGCGAAGGATGCTATTCTCACCGCTGAGGAATCAAGGAAGGCTGCCCATCATACAACTGCTCAAGAAGATGGCTTTGGACAACCTAAAAGTGGGTCGGCACCAGAGCAGAAACAAGGAGATGCAAGCATAAGCGAGAGAAGTGATCATGCAAGTCAAAAGACAGAACATGATGGTCAAAAGGTCGAGATAAAAGGGCCTGCACATTCCGAATCTCTGACCAATCTGCCTTTTGAGTTCTACCACTATTATCATGGAAGTAGCTATGACCTGGGGACACTCATTGAGGTAATTTATTCCAAACTCTCAACTTCATGCAAGTGTCACGGGTTTGTAGGATGGTGTTAATGAACTACCTGACTAGGCTTAACAATCTTTGATATGATCTATTGGGTTTTACTGGATGTCATCATTGGGATGTTATGGAGCTACCAGATAACCATTTCTGCAAGCGCTAGTGAGAACTATGTGAAAGGAAAGTAGGAGATTCTGTTGAAGTTCTATTGATTTCATATTTTATTTCTTTGAGTAGGAGATTTCCCCCTCACTTTTAATGAAATTTCATACTAGTTCAGGTTACTCAATACAGTATCTTATATGTATTTCACCTCCGATTGTAGGTACGCAGAATGTGGGATTCTTTTATCAGACCTGGAGGAAGGTGAGGCTTTTACTTGTCAAATCATGCTGCGTTATCTTGTCTCGTGATAATAACAGCACTAAACCATGCTAGTTACTCCCTCCGTCCGGAAATACTTGTCGGAGAAATAGATGTATCTAGACGCATTTTAGTTCTAGATACACCCATTTTTACCCATTTCTTCGACAAGTATTTCCAGACGATGCGTCTAGATACATCTATTTCTCCGACAAGTATTTCCGGACGGAGGGAGTATTTGACAAGCATCCTTCTCATGCAGTGCAAATTCACTGTGTAAATATGATTTGCTGATTCTTTAAAGGTTTTGTCTTATAAGCTGGAAAATAAACTCATGAGAAACCATCACGTAATGGTGTGTTCAAATTGGCTGACTTTAGGTCCACTATGATAAACTAGCATCTTTGGTGAGCAACAAAGCTGGATTTATAGTTCGTAAAATATAGGCTGATATCTTAATGGTGCATTAAGGTTGCAAATGGCTTGTGGATCTTTCTATATAGCTTTCATCTAGTTTTATTTATGGTATGGCTGTAATACTAGACCGTGTCGTTGAACCAGCAAATATTTGTATGGGAAAAGCTAGAGTGGCAAAAACAAAGTTTTCCCTTGGTTGTAAATTATGATAATCTTCATTCATTGCAGGTCTGTAAGAACAGAATTTCACATATCCATTTTAGTCTAAATCACAACCATAATAGTTAGTTACTGCAGTGGACAGAGAGATCTTTGATGTGGCGTGTTAAACAAATGTTACATGTATTTTTATTCTTCTAAATGCATTTTTTTTGCGGGGATTCTTCTAAATGCATTGACTGTCTGCACCTGCATGCAGCCGTATACCTGGCAATTGGGTTCAGCCACCCCCTCCAGCTAATGAGGTATGGGCATCATATTTGGTGCAGCCCAAGTAAATCCTATTGGGTGACAATGGTTCTTCTGCCCATCCATTAGAAGCTTTGAAGGTACTTGGGTTACGTAAATTTCTTTATGTCAACTAGTGATGTGAAGAGATTATACCGGATACAGGGATTACATTGTCAGACAAAAGATTATCTCAGTGAAATCTCATTGCTAGTCTGTAGACCTTCTTTGATGAATGCTCGATTGTCTTGTGGCTTTGGCATGTACTATCGAATTTAAGTTGCTGTCAACTGTGAAGTTCTTTTCACACCTGATATCCTTAATATCTGTACCCATCCTGTCAGTTTTTCTCGTGTTTTGTAATTTTGAGTCCACCAGGTGCTTCATCTGTGTTGTCTGTACTTGATGCATGAAAGGTGGAGTTTTGGATTGGGGAAAGAGCTGTATTTCCATTTCTCTTAAATGATTATTTGCTATCTTGGGTCTCGCTGTTGGATTTCAGCATGTTGCTTTGTGAGATATTCGCCGCAAGATCTGCCATCAGATTTCCTAGCAAATAAATGGGAATGCTCATCTGCAGTCTGCATTGGTTGTGGAATTTTGCTTGGAAATGGTTAGCGAGAGAAAACCTTGGCCCTGGTTTGCGTTGGCTTGCCGCTCTTTCCCGGTGGTGGTGACCCCCTGGCAGCTGAAACTGATGAAGCTGTCCATTTCTTCAGATAACGCTTCAATTTCTTTTCTTTTTTTTTGAAATGGAGGCACGAGCTTTGCCCCATCTCATTGATTAAGAAAGAATTTAGAAATAGTTACAAGAGAACAAACCTTAACATCTGAGAGTTTCTACTCTTGTGGCATGATCAAACTTAAATGCTTTGCCCCAGCAAAAACCCACAAGGCTGATTCATCTTTGATTTTACGCTCAACTACTCTAGGTATAGAAGATACATTCCTGAAGAACTGTCCATTCAGTTCATTCCAAAGCTCCCACGAAACAAGCAAGAGAAATCTGTGAATAAGACCAAGGAGCTCCGCCACTCCAACACTCACTTGAAGTTTCGCCAATGCTTTATTTCAGTGTCAATAAGACCAAGCCACGCTTTGATGTCCTCCCAAAGGCGCCTAGCAAATCTGCACTTGAGTAGAAGATGCACGGCAGACTCCAGCTCTTTCTTGCAGAATTGACATCGGCCGCCCCCTCCTTTGCAATCGACAACCATCGTAAAATTAACCATGCAATTTTTTTTTGCTTAGGTGGCATCTGCAAAACCGCCTTTTTCTCGAAGTCGAGTCATTTGCGTTTGCAAGTTGGGCAAAAGTAGGCCGAAGAAGCTGAGTATGAACCCAAAGCAGTGAAATTCCAAATGTGCATCTTCAAGGTCGACCCAAAGGCTTTTACATGTGCTCATAGGAACTAGTACAAGTTAGCTATCGATGCTGAAAATGATATCAGCGCGATATTCCTGATTGATATATATAGATTAACAAAAAAAATTATTTGTCCTTTTAAAAAATGAATCTGAAACGGTTCATGGGATAGCACCAACTGAACAACAGGTGCCATCAGTTTCAGACACTTATAGAACCCGATGGATGAGTGCACCAGATGGACAGCAAGACATGGCACAATGCATATAGTTCATGACAGTTTTACATTTATAACTTGTCCTGTCATAACATGCAGAACATTCCTCCTTCCTTCAGAACAAATTCTGCGCTGACAGCTTTAATGAATGCAATGGTCTAAAGATCAGGCATTTGCCATCAAAATATCAGCTAGACAGGTGACACTAACAAAAAAAAAAATCCCCAAGTTCACATGTTATTATCAGACTGCGGCTCAAACAAAAGGAGACAGAATGAAACTGTAATAACTACTGACGGAACAGAGGTCTAATAGCAGCACGGAGTTCTTGCTATAGATCTGAGACGGTTGTTGCTGAGTGCGTGCCATCAGGAACTTTGACTCACATCTTCAGTTCCGTCGTCCATGTTCCCTGGACGCTTGGCCGCTTCGTCACGTGTCTGGTTCTCAGCTTCACCACTTTCCTGCCCAGAGAACACCTTAGCCTACTAGCTTGCAGCATTATGTCCTCAGGTGCCAAGTTTCTGACGCAAACCACTCTCTCATTATGGTTTTCTGCACAAGAATGACATTGCTTAAGAATAACACTCAGAATATAAGCAACTACAGCCACGACTCCATGGAAAATAACAAGGATGACGCATGAACCGTGTCTTGCTGACATGTGGGCGGGTCCTGTCGGTGAGATTCGAATCTCTAGGGTGTGCATTTATGAAAAATCTCCCAATAACAAACACAAAGCAACAGAAAAACAGAATTGAGGAGCAACCTGCTCCTGCAACTCCTGCAATCATCAGATGCTATAAGATCAGTGTGGTTAGTGCAATGAAATGGAATTATCCTTTGGCTAAACACTGAAAGTGAAAGAAGATATTTAAAGTTGTGAAATGCATTCTACAAAACTTGGTAAATGAGCCTGTTCCCCCACAAAATCTTTTGCATGTCTTATCCCACCGGAGGTGGATGGTACTTGTCCTAGAGCAAAGTGCACCCTCAAACAAAACAAATCAACACGTTTCCCTTCAAAAGATTTATTCACACAAATTAACCATGTCATTCTTAAACCACGTGGACCTTTGGGATGTTGAGTGTGTCAAATTTATCACAAGTATTTAAACAAGTTGGGCTAGCCTAACCCAATCAAGTTCTTAGATTGGTTGGTTGGGCTAGGCTAGAACTTGGCTGGTTGCGAGATCTTATGGGTTTCAGCTCTAGCCTACCCCAACTTGTTTGGGACTAAAGGCTTTGTTATTGTTTGTTGAAGACAAGAGTGTAAAGTAAATCTTCAATTAAATCTTGGATGTGTAAAGTAAACCACAGTGCTTGACTGCGACAGATTGCATGAAAATTAACTGATTATATGCATTTGGTAAGTATCAACACAAAGATCTCACAACTACCAGAAAGTAACATCATTACAAGTAATACAGTTACCACATAACACTAAAATGGTCATAAGGAAAGGAAGATCTTACTGTAAATGCCCTTCAAGTTAGGATGCTGGCCACGGACAAGCTGTGTCACCACCTCTAACTGGGGATTCTTTTCCTTGATAGCTGGAAGATGCGACTCCATAAAAGCCCTGCAATTCCAAGGAGCTTTAGTCGTAAAGGAGCAAGCAAACTGAAGCACCTAATTGTTATCAGACACTAAATTCAAATGACTGAAGTATGGAGTCAAGCCACAATTAAGCTCCGAAATCACTCATCCGCAAGAAAGGAAGATACCATGTGAATAAAATTTCAAAGATCACAAAAGCAGAGCTTGATCCCAACCCAACAAGCAAACCACATATAATCGGCTCAACTGTGACTGAACTGTCTAATGGGCCATTCTTCCAAATAGTTATTCCCATTTTCAATAATATCAAAGTGTCCTCTAGACAGATGAACTACTCCTATTCAATGGGGTCATACCCAATAGCTCTTCCTTTTCGTCAAAACAGACACATAATCACACGCGACGCTCACCTTCAGAGAAGATAACTCCACTTCCACATTTCGCCATGCACAATTAAGAATTAACAGAGCACTCCAGCTCAGTCGACACAACGAATAAGTCGGATCTCCAGGAACAAAACTTAAGGCAGAATCAAATTGGTACGATGAACAGTACCTGATCCCCTTGCTGCTCCCTCCCCAATCGCAGAAGTTCACCACGAGCTTCTGCAGCTGCCAAACGCCCCTCAGCGCCATCCCGCCTCACTCCGGGTCAACCCAAACCAGACCAGCAAGGTGTGCGGCTAGGAAGGAGGCGAGGGCGGAGGAGGCGGAGGCCGGCGTCGGGTTGGAGAGGAGAGGACGCTCTGCGTTAGGGTTTAGCCCAAGGAGCGTGGGCCAACACTCGGCCCAGTTTCGAGGCCTAGCCTCTTCCGCTTCGTAACGGTTAGAAAGAAGCCAGTGGTTCCCCCTAAAAAAAGAAGAAGAAAGAAGCCAGTGGCTACACGAAATGAAAGAAAAAGAAGGATGTAGTAGAACAGCCAAAAAAAAAAACCGAAATCACTAATTGAGAAGTACCTTTTTAAAAAATCACTTTCATCTTTTTTTCTTAGATCTGTTTATTCAAAATGTTTTATTTTAAACTGTCCAAATCTCAAACCGTTTTTACCGTTGGATTTCTCGCGTCGAGATCTTCAAAACTAGATCTCATGTTGATAGGTTTTGAAAAAAAATTTCTTTCACGAAAAATACCAGACAAAAAACCCGAATAGAGAACATTTTTTTCTTTCTTTTCTAAAAGCAATTTCCAAGAAACACGCCTGTGACTCTTATGGAAGCAAAACCGTACCTTTTGTGAAAAATAAATAAATAAATAATGCATTTTTTCCGTTTCCGAGAGACATAGTGAAAGCAAAACCATGCCTCTCACAGGAGAAAAAACATGTTTTTTTTTCTGTTTTCGAGAGGCACGGGCGTGCCCCTTACGGAAGAAAAAAAAAGTAAAAAAACACAATTTTCTTTCTGTTTCGAAGAGGCACGGCCCTGCCTCTTGTGAAAAAAAACATGTTTATTTTTTTTGTTTTCGAAAGGCATGATCGTGCCCCTCGCGAAAGCAAATCCATGTCTTTAGCGAAAGAAAAAACGTGCCTACAGTGAAATAAAAAAAGTGTGTTTTTTCGCGCAAAAAAGTTTTTATTTTTTTGTCCAAAAGTTTAGAAAGACCGGTGAAAGACAAAAAGCCAAAAAACCTCAAAAACAGTCAAAAATCAAAAACACGTGAGAAAAATAAAAATAAAAACAAAATTTGAAGGGAGCGCCAAGAGCGCGACTCGTGGCGGCGGCTGGCGCGCTCTCAGCCCACGCTAAATAATCTTTAAAAGGCTTTCGAAGAGCACTCGTTAACTAATTGCTCCGGAAAAAAAGCCGGGGAGTCCAAATCACAAAAAAAGAAGCCTCTTTACCGCTCGGCCCATCACACATGAAAAATACATGAAAATGATGCAGGCCGTTTTCCTAACACGCGAGAAATAGAAACAAGGTCAGCTAGGATTTGAAGGTTAGTTGAATCGTTTTTCTCTCGAAGGCGACTCTGAAGGCGATCTAGGGTTTTGACCGCCGCCGCAGCCGGCGGCTGCCTATCCTGTGTGTGCCCGACGGGAATCATGGGTCTCCCTTGGGAAGCTAGCTTGATGCCATGACCAGAGGAGGAGAAGAGATGATTCAGGTGGGCTGTTGTTGGCCGTGGTCTGGTTTCTCTCGGCTGTTTTGAAGGACTAGGCGAAGAGTAAAGTTTGACGTCCCAACATGTTCTAGCATAGCTGGTTTTTCTGTCCCGGCATAGCCCGTTGCTTTGCAAGGTGGTGTGACGGTTTCTGTTCTTCCGTATCTGTCTGTATACGGTAGGTTTACTGGATTCAGTTTGTCTGCGCAGTCGACGGAAGTGACGTTCGAGGAGGAACGCCTCACGCAATGAAGCTTATAAGCTGGAACTGTCGGGGACTCCTGGGGACCCCGACGGTTCGTTCGCTTCTGGACATCCAGAGGCGGTATAACCCGGATGCGTTTTTTCTGTCCGAGACGCATTTAGATGAAGATAGGGCAGAAGATTTGATGAGAAGGATGGGCATGGACTACAAAATCGTTGCGCCATGTCTCGATAGTAGAAAAGGTGGACTGCTTCTAGTCTGGAAGAAGGAGGTGAGGATCTACTCCCGGACTACTACCTTTAGTGTCATCGATGTGACGGTTGAAGAACAGGATGGAAGAGAGTGGAGACTCTCATGCATATACGGGGAACCCAGCTGGGATAATAAGGACCGTACATACCGCCTACTACGGGACTTGCATGCTCAGCCTAGCCTCCCATGGGTTGCCATTGGCGACTTCAATGAGATTTTGCTCTCTTCAGAGAAGGAGGGTGGAGCGCCGCGGCAGCAGGTGAGACTCCAAGCCTTCCAAGATGCGTTGTCTGATTGTTCCTTGGAGGACATAGGATACCATGGTGATAAATTCACATGGTTCCGAGGTGGTCTGAGGGAACGTTTGGATCGGGCCGTCTCTAATGCCGAATGGATGGAAATGCACCCCTTGTGTGGACTGTGCAACCTCGATATGGGGAAATCGGATCATAGACCGATATGTCT
Source organism: Triticum dicoccoides (assembly GCF_002162155.2). Lineage (NCBI taxonomy): Eukaryota > Viridiplantae > Streptophyta > Magnoliopsida > Poales > Poaceae > Triticum > Triticum dicoccoides. The sequence continues at coordinate 197,741,381 of NC_041385.1, forward strand.
GGACACTAACTACTAGGCCGGCGTGGCAGCCCCAAGGAAGCAGGCAAGACGTGTGTTTGAGGCCCATTGGTTATCTGAGGAAACAGTGGAAGAAGTAGTTAAAACAGCATGGCAAAAAGCGGTCACTCAGGGGTTGTGCCCTTCGGCCAGCTCAAAGCTTGCGGCAGTTCATAGAGACTTACATGCTTGGGATCGCAAAGTGTTGAAAGGGCCACGTGCTCGCCTGCGAACGGCACAGAAGGAGCTAGAAAATCTAATGCGCTCATCGTTTACGGCCGAGACAAGTCTGAAACAGAAGGACCTTACGGTGTTGATCGAGAACCTGCTCGAGCAAGAAGAAATATATTGGGCACATCGTGGGCGAGTGAACTGGTTGCACCGAGGAGATCGCAACACAAAGTTTTTTAATCAATCTGCTTCAGCCGTAATCTAATCAGAAAACTGAAAAATAATAATGATGCTTGTATTGAGGGTAATGATAACCTCAAGCCCCTTATTTTTTATTACTTCCAGAGCCTTTTTAACTCGGATGCAGGTGAGATCGATGAAGGACTAGTACATTCTGTTAAGCAGGTTGTAACTGAGGATATGAATAGGATACTAATGGCGCCATTCAGGAAGGAGGATGTTAAAAAAAGCTCTCTTCCAAATAGGAGATATGAAGGATCCTAGACCGGACGGATTACATGCTGTTTTCTTTAAACGATTCTGGCATATTATAGGCGATGAGCTGACAAAAGAAGTCCTTGATGCGATCATTCACAAAAAAATTCCTGAAGGGTGGAATTCTACAAATGTTGTGCTCATCCCAAAGGTGGACAGCCCGGAGGTACTAACTCAGTTTAGACCCATTAGCTTATGTAATGTGGTCTACAAAATTATTTCTAAGATGCTAGCAAACAGACTCAAGAAGATCTTGTTGGGATTCGTAGTAATTTCAAAATTTTTCCTACGCGCACACAGGATCATGTGATGCATAGCAACGAGAGGAGAGTGTTGTCTACGTACCCAACGCAGACCGACTGCGGAAGCGATGACACGATGTAGAGGAAGTAGTCGTACGTCTTCACGATCCAACCGATCAAGTACCGAAACTACGGCACCTCCGAGTTCGAGCACACGTTCAGCTCGATGACGATCCCCGGACTCCGATCCAGCAAAGTGTCGGGGAAGAGTTTCGTCAGCACGACGGTGTGGTGACGATCTTGATGAACTACAGCAGCAGGGCTTCGCCTAAACTCTGCTACAGTATTATCGAGGAATATGGTGGCAGGGGGCACCGCACACGGCTAAGGAATCGATCACGTGGATCAACTTGTGTCAACTTGTGTGTTTAGAGGTGCCCCTGCCTCCGTATATAAAGGAGGAGAGGAGGGGAGGCTGGCCGGCCAAGGGGGGGAGGCGCAGGAGAGTCCTACTCCCTCTGGGAGTAGGATTCCCCCTCCAATCCTAGTCCAACTAGGATTCCTCGGAGGGGAAAAGAGGAGGAGGGGGCCGGCCACCTCTCCTAGTCCTAATAGGACTAGGGGAAGGGGGTGGCGCGCAGCACATCTAGGGAAGCCCCTTCTCTTTTCCACTAAGGCCCACTATGGCCCAAATAGCTCCCGGGGGGTTCCGGTAACCCTCTCGGTATTCCGGTAAAATCCCGATTTCACCCGGAACACTTCCGATATCCAAATATAGGCTTCCAATATATCAATCTTTACGTCTCGACCATTTCGAGACTCCTCGTCATGTCCGTGATCACATCCGGGACTCCGAACAACCTTCGGTACATCAAAATGCATAAACTCATAATATAACTGTCATCGTAACCTTAAGCGTGCGGACCCTACGGGTTCGAGAACAATGTAGACATGACCGAGACACGTCTCCGGTCAATAACCAATAGCGGGACCTGGATGCCCATATTGGCTCCTACATATTCTACGAAGATATTTATCGGTCAGACCGCATAACAACATACGTTGTTCCCTTTGTCATCGGTATGTTACTTGCCCGAGATTCGATCGTCGGTATCCAATACCTAGTTCAATCTCGTTACCGGCAAGTCTCTTTACTCGTTCCGTAATACATCATCTCACAACTAACATATTAGTTGTAATGCTTGCAAGGCTTATGTGATGTGTATTACCGAGAGGGCCCAGAGATACCTCTCCGACAATGGGAGTGACAAATCCTAATCTCGAAATACGCCAACCCAACATCGACCATTGGAGACACTTGTAGTACTCCTTTATAATCACCCAGTTACGTTGTGACGTTTGGTAGTACCCAAAGTGTTCCTCCGGTAAACGGGAGTTGCATAATCTCATAGTCATAGGAACATGTATAAGTCATGAAGAAAGCAATAGCAACATACTAAACGATCGGGTGCTAAGCTAATGGAATGGGTCATGTCAATCAGATCATTCTACTAATGATGTGACCTCGTTAATCAAATAACAACTCATTGTTCATGGTTAGGAAACATAACCATCTTTGATTAACGAGCTAGTCAAGTAGAGGCATACTAGTGACACTCTGTTTGTCTATGTATTCACACATGTATTATGTTTCCGGTAAATACAATTCTAGCATGAATAATAAACATTTATCATGATTATAAGGAAATAAATAATAACTTTATTATTGCCTCTAGGGCATATTTCCTTCAGTCTCCCACTTGCACTAGAGTCAATAATCTAGATTACACTGTAATGAATCTAACACCCATGGAGCTTTGGTGCTGAACATGTTTTGCTCGTGGAAGAGGCTTAGTCAACGGGTCTGCAACATTCAGATCCGCATGTATCTTGCAAATCTCTATGTCTCCCACCTGGACTAGATCCCGGATGGAGTTGAAGCGTCTCTTGATGTGTTTGGTCCTTTTGTGAAATCTGGATTCCTTTGCCAAGGCAATTGCACCAGTATTGTCACAAAAGATTTTCATTGAACCCGATGCACTAGGTATGACACCTAGATCGGATATGAACTCCTTCATCCAGACTCCTTCATTTGCTGCTTCCGAAGCAGCTATGTATTCCGCTTCACATGTAGATCCCGCTACGACGCTTTGTTTAGAACTGCACCAACTGACAGCTCCACCGTTTAATGTAAACACGTATCCGGTTTGCGATTTAGAATCGTCCGGATCAGTGTCAAAGCTTGCATCAACGTAACCTTTTACGATGAGCTCTTTGTCACCTCCATATATGAGAAACATATCCTTAGTCCTTTTCAGGTATTTCAGGATGTTCTTGACCGCTGTCCAGTGATCCACTCCTGGATTACTTTGGTACCTCCCTGCTAAACTTATAGCAAGGCATACATCAGGTCTGGTACACAGCATTGCATACATGATAGATCCTATGGCTGATGCATAGGGAACATCTTTCATATTCTCTCTATCTTCTGCAGTGGTCGGGCATTGAGTCTTACTCAATTTCACACCTTGTAACACAGGCAAGAACCCTTTCTTCGCTTGATCCATTTTGAACTTCTTCAAAATTTTGTTAAGGTATGTGCTTTGTGAAAGTCCAATTAAGCGTTTTGATCTATCTCTATAGATCTTAATGCCTAATATGTAAGCAGCTTCACCGAGGTCTTTCATTGAAAAACTTTTATTCAAGTATCCCTTTATGCTATCCAGAAATTCTATATCATTTCCAATCAGTAATATGTCATCCACATATAATATCAGAAATGCTACAGAGCTCCCACTCACTTTCTTGTAAATACAGGCTTCTCCGAAAGTCTGTATAAAACCAAATGCTTTGATCACACTATCAAAACGTTTATTCCAACTCCGAGAGGCTTGCACCAGTCCATAAATGGATCACTGGAGCTTGCATACTTTGTTAGCTCCCTTTGGAACGACAAAACCTTCCGGTTGCATCATGTACAACTCTTCTTCCAGAAATCCATTCAGGAATGCAGTTTTGACATCCATCTGCCAAATTTCATAATCATAAAATGCGGCAATCGCTAACATGATTCGGACGGACTTAAGCATCGCTACGGGTGAGAAGGTCTCATCGTAGTCAATCCCTTGAACTTGCCGAAAACCTTTTGCGACAAGTCGAGCTTTGTAGACAGTAACATTACCATCAGCGTCAGTCTTCTCCTTAAAAATCCATTTATTCTCAATTGCTTGCCGATCATCGGGCAAGTCAACCGAAGTCCATACTTTATTCTCATACATGGATCCCATCTCAGATTTCATGGCTTCAAGCCACTTTGCGGAATCTAGGCTCACCATCGCTTCTTCATAGTTCGTAGGTTCATCATGATCTAGTAGCATGACTTCCAGAACAGGATTACCGTACCACTCTGGCGCGGATCTTACTCTGGTTGATCTACGAGGTTCAGTAGTATCTTGATCTGAAGTTTCATGATCATTATCATTGGCTTCCTCACTAACTGGTGTAGGTGTCACTGAAACAGTTTTCTGTGATGAACTACTTTCCAGTAAGGGAGCAGGTACAGTTACCTCGTCAAGTTCTACTTTCCTCCCACTCACTTCTTTCGAGAGAAACTCCTTCTCTAGAAATGATCCATTCTTAGCAACGAATGTCTTGCCTTCGGATCTGTGATAGAAGGTGTACCCAACAGTTTCCTTTGGGTATCCTATGAAGACACATTTCTCCGATTTGGGTTCGAGCTTATCAGGTTGAAGTTTTTTCACATAAGCATCACAGCCCCAAACTTTAAGAAACGACAACTTTGGTTTCTTGCCAAACCACAGTTCATAAGGCGTCGTCTCAACGGATTTTGATGGTGCCCTATTTAACGTGAATGCGGCCGTCTCTATAGCATAACCCCAAAACGATAGCGGTAAATCGGTAAGAGACATCATAGATCGCACCATATCTAGTAAAGTACGATTACGACGTTCGGACACACCATTACGCTGTGGTGTTCCGGGTGGCGTGAGTTGCGAAACTATTCCACAGTTTTTCAAATGTACACCAAACTCGTAACTCAAATATTCTCCTCCACGATCAGATCGTAGAAACTTTATTTTCTTGTTACGATGATTTTCAACTTCACTCTGAAATTCTTTGAACTTTTCAAATGTTTCAGACTTATGTTTCATTAAGTAAATATACCCATATCTGCTTAAATCATCTGTGAAGGTGAGAAAATAACGATATCCGCCACGAGCCTCAATATTCATTGGGCCACATACATCGGTATGTATGATTTCCAACAAATCTGTTGCTCTCTCCATAGTACCGGAGAACGGTGTTTTAGTCATCTTGCCCAAGAGGCACGGTTCGCAAGTACCAAGTGATTCATAATCAAGTGGTTCCAAAAGTCCATCGGTATGGAGTTTCTTCATGCGCTTTATACCGATATGACCTAAACGACAGTGCCACAAATAAGTTGCACTTTCATTATCAACTCTGCATCTTTTGGCTTCAACATTATGAATATGTGTATTACTACTATCGAGATTTAATAAAAATAGACCACTCTTCAAGGGTGCATGACCATAAAAGATATTACTCATATAAATAGAACAACCATTATTCTCTGATTTAAATGAATAACCGTCTCGCATTAAACAAGATCCAGATATAATGTTCATGCTCAACGCTGGCACCAAATAACAATTACTTAGGTCTAATATTAATCCCGAAGGTAGATGTAGAGGTAGCGTGTCGACTGCGATCACATCGACTTTGGAACCGTTTCCCACGCGCATCGTCACCTCGTCCTTTGCCAGTGCCCGCTTATTCTGTAGTCCCTGTTTCGAGTTGCAAATATTAGCAACAGAACCAGTATCAAATACCCAGGTGCTACTGCGAGCTCTAGTAAGGTACACATCAATAACATGTATATCACATATACCTTTGTTCACCTTGCCATCCTTCTTATCCGCCAAATACTTGGGGCAGTTCCGCTTCCAGTGACCAGTCTGCTTGCAGTAGAAGCACTCAGTTTCAGGCTTAGGTCCAGACTTAGGTTTCTTCTCTTGAGCAGCAACTTGCTTGCCGTTCTTCTTGAAGTTCCCCTTTTTCTTCCCTTTGCCCTTTTTCTTGAAACTAGTGGTCTTGTTAACCATCAACACTTGATGCTCCTTGATTTCTACCTCCGCAGCTTTCAGCATTGCGAAGAGCTCGGGAATAGTCTTGTTCATCCCTTGCATATTATAGTTCATTACGAAGCTCTTGTAGCTTGGTGGCAGTGATTGGAGAATTCTGTCGATGACGCAATCATCCGGAAGATTAACTCCCAATTGAATCAAGTGATTATTATACCCAGACATTTTGAGTATATGCTCACTGACAGAACTGTTCTCCTCCATCTTGCAGCTATAGAACTTATTGGAGACTTCATATCTCTCAATCCGGGCATTTGCTTGAAATATTAACTTCAACTCCTGGAACATCTCATATGCTCCATGACGTTCAAAACGTCGTTGAAGTCCCGATTCTAAGCCGTAAAGCATGGCACACTGAACTATCGAGTAGTCATCAGCTTTGCTCTGCCAGACGTTCATAACATCTGGCGTTGCTCCAGCAGCAGGCCTGGCACCCAGCGGTGCTTCCAGGACGTAATTCTTCTGTGCAGCAATGAGGATAATCCTCAAGTTACGGACCCAGTCCGTGTAATTGCTACCATCATCTTTCAACTTTGCTTTCTCAAGGAACGCATTAAAATTCAACGGAACAACAGCACGAGCCATCTATCTACAATCAACATAAACAAGCAAGATACTATCAGGTACTAAGTTCATGATAAATTTAAGTTAAATTAATCATATTACTTAAGAACTCCCACTTAGATAGACATCCCTCTAATCCTCTAAGTGATTACGTGATCCAAATCAACTAAACCATAACCGATCATCACGTGAGATGGAGTAGTTTTCAATGGTGAACATCGTTATGTTGATCATATCTACTATATGATTCACGCTCGACCTTTCGGTCTCCGTGTTCCGAGGCCATATCTGCATATGCTAGGCTCGTCAAGTTTAACCTGAGTATTCTGCGTGTGCAAAAACTGGCTTGCACCCGTTGTAGATGGATGTAGAGCTTATCACACCCGATCATCACGTGGTGTCTGGGCACGACGAACTTTGGCAACGGTGCATACTCAGGGAGAACACTTCTTGATAATTTAATGAGAGATCATCTTATAATGCTACCGTCAATCAAAGCAAGATAAGATGCATAAAAAGATAAACATCACATGCAATCAATATAAGTGATATGATATGGCCATCATCATCTCGTGCTTGTGATCTCCATCTCCGAAGCACCGTCATGATCACCATCGTCACCGGCGCGACACCTTGATCTCCATCGTAGCATCGTTGTCGTCTCGCCAATCTTATGCTTTCACGACTATCACTACCGTTTAGTAATAAAGTTAAGCATTACATCGCGATTGCATTGCATACAATAAAGCGACAACCATATGGCTCCTGCCAGTTGCCGATAACTTAGTTACAAAACATGATCATCTCATACAATAAAATTCAGCATCATGCCTTGACCATATCACATCACAACATGCCCTGCAAAAACAAGTTAGACGTCCTCTACTTTGTTGTTGCATTTTTTACGTGGCTGCTACGGGCTTAAGTAAGAACCAATCTCACCTACGCATCAAAACCACAACGATAGTTTGTCAAATAGACTCCGTTTTAACCTTCGCAAGGACCGGGCGTAGCCATACTTGGTTCAACTAAAGTTGGAGAGACAGTCGCCCGCAAGCCATCTCTGTGCAAAGCACGTCGAGGGAACCGGTCTCGCGTAAGCGTACGCGTAAGGTTGGTCTGGGTCGTCTCGTCCAACAATACCGCCGAACCAAAATATGACATGCTGGTAGGCAGTATGACTTGTATCGTCCACAACTCACTTGTGTTCTACTCGTGCATATAACATCAACATCAATAACCAGGCTCTGATACCACTGTTGGGATTCGTAGTAATTTCAAAAAATTTCCTACGCACACACAGGATCATGTGATGCATAGCAACGAGAGGAGAGTGTTGTCTACGTACCCAACGCAGACCGACTGCGGAAGCGATGACACGACGTAGAGGAAGTAGTCGTACGTCTTCACGATCCAACCGATCAAGTACCGAAACTACGGCACCTCCAAGTTCGAGCACACGTTCAGCTCGATGACGATCCCCGGACTCCGATCCAGCAAAGTGTCGGGGAAGAGTTTCGTCAGCACGACGGCGTGGTGACGATCTTGATGAACTACAGCAGCAGGGCTTCGCCTAAACTCCGCTACAGTATTATCGAGGAATATGGTGGCAGGGGGCACCGCACACGGCTAAGGAATCGATCACGTGGATCAACTTGTGTCAACTTGTGTGTTTAGAGGTGCCCCTGCCTCCGTATATAAAGGAGGAGAGGAGGGGAGGCTGGCCGGCCAAGGGGGGGAGGCGCAGGAGAGTCCTACTCCCTCTGGGAGTAGGATTCCCCCTCCAATCCTAGTCCAACTAGGATTCCTCGGAGGGGAAAAGAGGAGGAGGGGGCCGGCCACCTCTCCTAGTCCTAATAGGACTAGGGGAAGGGGGTGGCGCGCAGCCCATCTAGGGCAGCCCCTTCTCTTTTCCACTAAGGCCCACTATGGCCCAAATAGCTCCCGGGGGGTTCCGGTAACCCTCTCGGTATTCCGCTAAAATCCCGATTTCACCCGGAACACTTCCGATATCCAAATATAGGCTTCCAATATATCAATCTTTACGTCTCGACCATTTCGAGACTCCTCGTCATGTCCGTGATCACATCCGGGACTGCGAACAACCTTCGGTACATCAAAATGCATAAACTCATAATATAAATGTCATCGTAACCTTAAGCGTGCGGACCCTACGGGTTCGAGAACAATGTAGACATGACCGAGACACGTCTCCGGTCAATAACCAATAGCGGGACCTGGATGCCCATATTGGCTCCTACATATTCTACGAAGATCTTTATCGGTCAGACCGCATAACAACATACGTTGTTCCCTTTGTCATCGGTATGTTACTTGCCCGAGATTCGATCGTCGGTATCCAATACCTAGTTCAATCTCGTTACCGGCAAGTCTCTTTACTCGTTCCGTAATACATCATCTCACAACTAACATATTAGTTGTAATGCTTGCAAGGCTTATGTGATGTGTATTACCGAGAGGGCCCAGAGATACCTCTCCGACAATGGGAGTGACAAATCCTAATCTCGAAATACGCCAACCCAACATCGACCATTGGAGACACTTGTAGTACTCCTTTATAATCACCCAGTTAAGTTGTGACGTTTGGTAGTACCCAAAGTGTTCCTCCGGTAAACGGGAGTTGCATAATCTCATAGTCATAGGAACATGTATAAGTCATGAAGAAAGCAATAGCAACATACTAAACGATCGGGTGCTAAGCTAATGGAATGGGTCATGTCAATCAGATCATTCTACTAATGATGTGACCTCGTTAATCAAATAACAACTCATTGTTCATGGTTAGGAAACATAACCATCTTTGATTAACGAGCTAGTCAAGTAGAGGCATACTAGTGACACTCTGTTTGTCTATGTATTCACACATGTATTATGTTTCCGGTAAATACAATTCTAGCATGAATAATAAACATTTATCATGATTATAAGGAAATAAATAATAACTTTATTATTGCCTCTAGGGCATATTTCCTTCAGATCTTGCCTGAGGTAATTTCCCCAAATCAGTCGGCATTCATTCCAGGTAGATTAATTACAGATAATGTGCTAGTGGCTTATGAGTGTTTTCATGCAATAAAAAAGAAGACACATGGATCAAATGGTGTTTGTGCAGTCAAGCTGGATATGCTCAAAGCGTATGATCGAGTTGAATGGGGCTTCTTACAGAGAATGATGTTGAAACTGGGCTTTAATCCGAGTTGGGTGTATATGATTATGGAGTGCGTCTCGTCTGTAAGCTACAGGATCAGGTTTAATGACACAAAGACGGATGAGTATATGCCCACGAGGGGGCTTAGGCAGGGGGATCCTTTATCCCCTTACCTATTTCTGTTATGCTCTGAGGGTTTATCCAGTTTACTGCCCATGAAGAAAGCATTGGAGGAATTGAAGGTTTAAGGGTTTGCAGAAACACACCCTCAATCTCACACCTTCTTTTCTCTGATGACTCACTTATTTTAATGAAAGCAACAGATCAAAACGCAAATACCCTTGAGAGGATTTTGGATACTTATTGTGCAAGCTCAGGGCAGCGGGTTAGTAATGCAAAATCCAGTATTTTTTTTCAGCCCTAATACTGGAGTGTTGGTCAGGGAAGGTGTTTGTGGCATCCTGGATATCCTAACGGAAGCACTGACTGACAAGTACTTGGGTCTCCCTACTATGGTAGGAGTGGATAGAAGCGATTGCTTCCACCACCTTGTTGATAGAGTTTGCCAAAGGTTGAAGGGATGGAAGGAAAAGATACTATCAGTACAAGGCAAAGAATTTTTGGTGAAATCGGTGGCACAAGCAATCCCTTCTTATGCTATGTGGGTCTTCAAATTACCCAAGGGGGTTTGCAAGTCAATAACAGATGAAATCGCAGGTTTTTGGTGGGGAGATGGAGAGGAGAAAAAGAAAATGCACTGGTTTGCATGGTGGAAATTATGTGTCCCAAAGAAGAAGGGTGGCATGGGGTTTAGGGACCTTCACAGCTTTAATCTTGCTATGTTAGCAAAGCAGTGTTGGCGACTTCTCCAAAATCCTGATTCTTTATGTGCACATGTTCTGAGTGCCAAGTATTATCCAAATGGTGATATTCTGAAGGCAGGGCCTAAAGAGGGTTCATCATTCACTTGGCAAAGCATTGTTGCAGGTATACAGACTTTCAAACGAGGGTGTATTTGGCGGATAGGGTCTGGCTCACATATTAACATATGGGATGATCCCTGGATTCCTTCTAGTGAGTCAAGAAGGATCATCACACCTAAGGGAGGAACCATTCTGTCTAAGGTTGAAGAACTTATACATCCACATATGAGTCAGTGGGATGTGGAGCTCCTTCGGGACAATTTTTTACCCGTGGATGTTGCAAGAATCTTACAAATTCCTTTGCATGTTGAAGTTGTAGAAGATTTTGTTGCTTGGCACTTTACAAGGTCTGGTACCTTTTTGGTGTGATCTGCTTATCACGTAGAGTTCAACCACCAGTTCGGCCGTCAGTTTGGTCGATGTGATACTCCATGTGGTTCTCGAATTAACTTAGTGTGGAAACAACTTTGGCAGCTCTGCTTCGCCGGAAATTCAAGCATTTTGGTTGGAAGGTTCTAAAGGGGGTGTTGCCATGTTTCGGTGTTCTAGCTGGAAGACACATTCCTATAATCCCCCAATGTCCCTTCTGTAAAATTGGTTTGGAAGATATACAACACTGCATCTTCACATGCTGAAGGGCCATGGAAGTGTGGAATGAACTTCAGCTGGCAGATACAATACAGAAGGCAGTGGTACAAGATCGCTCGGGGTCCATTACTCTGGAGATCCTCCTACAATCTGATTTTGTGATACATGAAATACCGGCAACAGAACTCATACTTGTGGCAATGTGGTACATTTGGTGGCAGCGGAGACAAGCGGTGAAGGGGGAAACCATACAAACTCCTGATAGAACGACCCTATCGATTAAGGTACCGGCTACAAATTTTGTTCGAGCAAACTCACCAAACCAGCCAACCCGAAAGTTAGACCAGATATGGAGGAAACCTGACTCGAGTATAGTGAAAATCAACGTGGATGCGTCGTTCCATGCTGATACAATGGCCGGAGCCTGTGGAGCCGTGGCGAGAGATGAACATGGGACCTTCATCGCAGCGGCGAGCTGGATTCTGCCTCATGCCGTTTTGGCAGATTCCGCAGAAATATATGCAATTAGGTTTGGACTTATTCTTGCTGCTAACATTGGATGCACCAAAATTGTTATTGAATCAGATAGCCTGAATGCTCTTGAGGCGGCTTCAAACTTAGAGGCATACATGGGCGGCAATGCTGCAGTTATAACCGAAGCAACAATCTTGGCTATGAAGTTTTCATCTATTAGTTTCGTCCATTGCTGTAGGGAAGCCAACCTAGTAGCTGATAGCTTAGCAAAACATTGCTTTAGTACTAGAGTTTCAGATGTTTGGGACTCCTTTCCCCCTGACTTTATTCTTCCACAAATTGTAAACGGTTTGGCCATCATTTGAGGAATAAAAGTTACTGATGATTCAAAAAAACAAGGTCCAACGGCTGAGCATGTGACTGAGACTTTTTTTCTAAAAAAACAAGAGAGAGAGAGACTGGGACTTGGCAAAGCCGTTTCTTCCACCGAACCTCCTGGGTCCATTCTGATTTATCCTCCCGGGCGAAATTAGCGCACCCATTTACTACGACCGAGCCTTTTCACCTCTGCTAGGGTAAGGTCCAGGTGGCCATGGAGGACGGCCGCCGCCGCCGCCGCCGCCGCAAGACTGCCCAGAGGGAAACCGCGCCGGCAACCGAGATCGATGCCGTCCCGAATGATCTTCTCGAGCTCGTGTTCCTGCGCCTCCCCTTGCATCGCCACCTCGTCTACGCGGCGTGCACGTGCCGGCGCTGGCGCCGCGTGATCGCGGGCGACGTCGGACGCTTCCTTCTCCGGTACATCTCGCTCCGCGGCCTGTCGCCCGCCCACTTCTGCGGCCACTACCGCGTCGACGAGCGCCACCAGCACCCGCGTCCGCCCGGCGGCAACCCCGTCTTCGTCCCCTCCTCCTCGAGGTGGGTGGCCGCCGCCGTCGCGCGGAACCTCGCGCTCGACTTCCTCCCGCGGCCGGGACTGGCGGGCCGCTGCTGGGAGCTCGCCGACTTCTGGGACGATCTCCTGCTCTTGGTGCTCCTAGACAAGGAGACAAATTGGTCGCCGGCGTATGCCCTGGTCGTCTGCGATCCGCTCACGGGGCGCTACAGGACCGTCCCGCCCTCGGCGTGGTTCCAGGGCTGCGGTTGCCTGGGCGCCTTCCTCCTCCACGGCGAGGATGCGGGCGCGCGCATCAGCCTGTCCAACTTCAGGGTCACGTGCGCGGTCTATCGCCCTGGGGACGGCGTCGCCAGGGCCTGCGCGTTCTCGTCCGCCGGCGGCGGCCGCTGGATCTCCGGCGCCGCTCGTAGCAGCATGGCAGTCTACGGCAACCAGTTCGGGAGCGGCAGGGGGCTGGGCCCCTTCCACTTCGCAGGGAGCTCCTACAGGTTCGCCTACTGGACGGTGGGAGACGGCATCGTGCTCGCTCTGGACAAGAAGGCCGCCGAGTTCTCCTCCTCCGTCTGGCTGGACGAGTCGAAGTACGCCGCGCTCGAGGACAAGCGACACACCGCCGAGTACGCCTACCAGAGCCCGTGGTTCCGAGCCTGCTTATCCTAGTTCCTAGCTGCCGCGGCGTCGTTCAGGGTTCTAAATAATTCCTTAATTTGCCGTTTGTTGTGATGATCCTAGAGCATCATACTTGTGTGTTTGTGGGAAAATCTCGATGACCGCTTGTAGGCGTCAAGTGGCAAACACTTTTAGATGTTCTATTGCCGTGCATTCATAGTTTGTTTATTTACAACTTCAGTTGGTTGGATTGTTTGGTTATTGTTTTGGACATGAAACTGGAGCAACGAACTGAAGTTTATTGTTCTATTGCCGTACACTTTTAGATGTTCTCGCCTTCAGTTTACTTTCATATAAAGGTGAAATTGTTTGTTTTGAGAAGGTCTTATTTAGAAAATTGTCTAGCTTAAACATAGGAAAAATTATGGTTGTGCCACTATCCAGCTGAATGTGAAGGTTGCAACAAATTTTTCCAAAATTTTAGTGCGCCACCAAACCGTGCGAAGAAATTGGGCATGAGGCAGTGAAAGACGCTAGCGCTCGTTGTCATCAGCTCAACCCTCGTTGCCATCTCCTTTGACCCCGTTCTTCGCTGGGGGGCCCACCATTTGGCCACGTAGTCATTGATGAATAGTAGGTCCACCAGCAACACTCGAGTCCAGCGGTACATGCGAGTAAGGGCGTCGCTGACCCGTAAATTTGCTCCCGCATACAATTCAAAAACTGTTTAAACAAACCAGACGAGCTATGTATGCCAACGTCGCCTCGTCGGTGGCCTTCATGGGACCCAAGGGTGGCGATCTCCCATGTCCTACTTCCGATGATGGTGGGGGGCGTGGACATGTTGGCCGCCGCCTTGCCGATCTCCGCGAAGCCGGCTTCTTTCTCCGCCGGCAGGGCACGGTCCCGCGAACGTTGACGGCTGTAACGCCTCTATAACTTAGCCAACGTGTTATCCCCTCTAATTATGCCATGTCATCTGTTTTGCAATAATGAATGCCACTTGTCCCAAATCAAAATCAAATTCAAATTTCAATTAAAAGACAAAATAATATTTCTTCAAACAGTAAAATAAAAATCATGACGGTATTGCAAATAATCCCTAATTAATTATGTTAAGGAAACATCACCCAAATTCCCAAAATGCCCTTAACAGTACGTAAACCGGAGCAGTAGCAACTAATTGGGCCATTTCAAATTAAACAGTTATTATAGCGTTTCAAAATAACTTGAAACTTTGTGGGCCTCTTCAATATATTGCCTAGCAATTATGTGACAAGTTTCATAACTAATTAAAATCATTTAGTAGCAAAATAAAATGCAAAACAGAGGAGAAAACGAAAAAAAAACAAAGAAACTACTGTGCAGCTGGGCCTTATGGAGCCACAGTGTGGCCCAGCCCATCCTGGCCGGCCTTCCCCTACTCGCCGCACCCTGGCAAAGGCTGCAGGCACGCCATGGCCACCGACGCCGCACGCCCATCCATGGCCACCCCAACTCTATTAGAGTGCCACTGGAAACCCTAGCTCGAGCCCTATCCCCTGGATCTCACATCTCTCTCCCTCGCCTCACTCTCCTCGATCTGGAGCTCACCTGATCACAACCGTCGTCGCACGTTCGTCGTCTTCGTGCACCAGAGCAACCCCGCGCCACAAGCTGTTGTCCAGGAGTTGTCGCTGCCTCGTCTGCCTCGACTACGCCCAAGGGTTTGACAGGAGCTGCACCACATCGTCGTAAATTAAGCGCTTCTTCCTCCGCCGGCCGCCACACGACATGTCACGCCCAATATGTGACCCTATCCAAAAGGAACTCGAAGGTCCCACCAAGGATAGACCCGCATATTGGAACGCTTTTGCAAGGTGGATATCATTACATCAACATTACATAATAGTGGGGATACATACATAAGGCATACAATGCCACACGAATACAACATCACATCATACAAGAACAACATCCGACTACGGATGAATCATAAACAGAAACTCAAACAATATCCACCCTGCTAGCCCAGGCTGCCGACCTGGAACCTATCCCCTGATCGAAGAAGAAGCAGAAGATGAACTCAAGCAAGCAAGCATCGCTCTCGCGTCAAGCTCATCGCATAACCTGTACCTACAACTGTTGTTGTAGTAATCTGTGAGCCACGAGGACTCAGCAATCCCATTACCATGGGTATCAAGACTAGCAAAGCTTAATGGGAAAGGAAGAGGTAAAGTGGTGAGGTTGCAGCAGCGACTAAGCAAGATATGGTGGCTAACATACGCAAATGAGAGCGAGAAGAGAAACAAAGGAACGGTCATGAAGCTAGAAATGATCAAGAGGTGATCCTGAACACCTACTTACGTTAAACATAACCCAGAAACCGTGTTCACTTCCCGGACTCCGCCGAGAAGAGACCATCACGGCTACACACGCGGTTGATGCGTTTTAATTCGGATCTGATGTCAAGTTATCTACAACCGGACATTAACAAATTCCCATCTGCCACATAACCGCGGGCACGACTCTCGAAAGTTTAAACCCTGCAGGGGTGTCCCAACTTAGCCCATGACAAGCTCTCGCGATCAACGAAGGAATAGACCTTCTCCCAGGAAGACCCGATCAGTCTCGAAATCCCGGTTTACAAGACATTTCGACAATGGTAAAACAAGACCAGCAAAGCCGCCCGATGCACCGACAATCCCAATAGGAGCTGCACATATCTCGTTCTCAGGGCAACACCGGATAAGTCAAGCTACGAGTAAAACCAGACTTCGAGTTTCCCCGAGGTGGCCCCGCAGGCTGCTCAGTTCGGACCAACACTTAGACAAGCACTGGCCTGGGGGGGGGGCTAAAATAAAGATGACCCTTGGGTTAATTACTCCCAAGGGAAAGGTAGGTGGTGGTGAGGCAAATGGTAAAACCAAGGTTGGGCCTTGCTGGGCAAGTTTTATTCAAAGCGAACTGTCAGGGGGGTCCCATAAATCACCCGACCGCGTTAGGAACGTAAAATCTGGGAACATAACACCGGTATGACGGAAACTAGGGCGGCAAGAGTGGAACAAAACACCAGGCATAAGGCCGAGCCTTCCACCCTTTACCAAGTATATAGATGCATTAATAATATAAGAGATATTGTGATATCCCAACATAAACCCTGTCCACCATGGAGAAATCTTCGACTTCACCTGCAGCTAGCAACGCTATAAGAGGGGCTGAGCAAAGCGGTAACATAGCCAATCAATGGTTTGCTAGGAATGGTGTCAAAGGTTAGAGGTTCATGGCAATTTGGGAGGCTTGAAGAGCAAATGATAGGTAACGCATCATAGCGATAGAACGAAGCAACTAGCATAACAATGATATTCGTGAGATCCAGGGTAGCGGTCATCTTGCCTGAAATCCCACTAGGAAGAAGAACGAGTCCATGAAGAAGAAGAAGCCACGAAGACGAACCACACGTAGACGAACGCATCCTCACGATCGCAACGAAAACAGTAACTAACAAGAAGAAGCACACAACATGGTAAACACACCACACATAACAAGACATGATGCACAACAAGCATCATGCATGACAAAGCTAGATGAGGCTACTCATGGCAAGAGATGATGCAAACAAGAACAACACATCAAGACAAGTTTAAATGAGGCCGGGAACAACATATAACAATTCCGGTAAGTCCTCATATGCAAATTTCGAAATTGGTCCAGAACTGAATAAACCTTATGTTCAAGTTATTAAACAGCAAGTTAAGATGCACCAAGATGATCTACACGAAATTCTAGTCAAGTTACATATAAAGTTCATTAGATTCGGAGCTACGGGCTAGAAGATATGACCAAAACAAGTTAAACATGACATTGATGCAAAATGCATACAAACATCAAGCAAACACCTCATAACAAGGATGCAACATGATAATATGAAACTACATGCAAAAACAAGCAAGTTTCATATAGAGCACACTCAAAACGGAGCAACGGTGCAACACATGCACTCTATACAAGTCATAGCAACAATCTGTCCAAAACAGCAACTAGGCATATTGCGAGCATCAAAACAACAAGGTACAACACCCCAACATAATAACAAAAGGCATGGGCATGAAGTACAGGTAAAACACAACAAAACATGAACACTGAGCTATCTCCAGAAATCACTAGAACATGCTCAAAAGGACATGGAAAGATTGCAAATAATAATAGTTTCAGCCTTTAGCAGAAATAACATCAGGTTGCAATGTTTAGAGCTATCAAACAACATGTTACAGGAGGTTAACATGGCAAACAAAGGCATGGCATGAATCTACAAATTGCATAGATCAAAAGTCCCTTACCGACCATGAGCCAAAAAGGCACAGAAAATATGATGGCACCCATGTAAACATGGCAAGTTATATGACAGATTCAAACATGGCAGGAACAACAATAAGTAGGCATGTTGGTGAGCTTGAAACACTCACCACAGAGCAATACATGGCATGTCAAGGCAACCAACAGTAAGAAGGCATGTTTGTGAAGCTATACATGGCAAGAGCAAGGTCATATGGTACATGGATCACTAGAAAACAATCATGAAAACATGGAACTTAGTGTTAACAGGCTGACAGCAACATTTTCAAGCAACTTTGGAGCAAGATATGAACATGCTACAGCAGGCTATAATTGCAACTAAGGGCATGAATGGATAGAGCATGACATGTAGATGAAAACATGTTTATAGGATATCTCCAGATTATGCACGAAATGACTTGTAGAAGCATGTTAACATAGCAACAAAATATAACAGAATGTGTCAGGAAAACAGCAACAGCAAGTACCCTCCTTAACAAGCTCGATTCACTCACCACAAGTCATTGAATGACAAGATAAGCATATCATCATCAAAAAGACATGTTTATGTAACCAACCAAGGCAAGAACAAGTCCATAGAATGCAAGGATCAACTATAGCAACCTTGGCTAAATTGAATAACAAGTAAACAATCTGTCAGGAAACATTTTGAAGCAAAAGTAGAGCACGAAAATGACATGCTAGACTACTCCATAATTGCAAACAAGGGCATGAATGGATAGACAATAACCATATGTTCAAAACACCCTTACTGAAGTATCTCAAAATATACATGGATCTCTCTGTAGCATCAAGTTTACATGGCATCAAAATAACAGCAGAACAGGGACTAAAATCAGCAATATCACGAAGCCTAGTTTGCATGCTTGTGCTAGTCACCACATTGATCACAAAAATACATGGCATACACCCTTGGAAAGATGGCATAGCATAGATCAAAACACATGTAGACATCAACCTCATAGGATGCACACATCAATCATGGCAAAAATGACAAATGAGCAAGTTATAACAGTTTCAGCAGATTAACATAAACATGCACTATTCCAACAGCATTTCGGGCATCAAGATGAGCTCAAATGAAAATGACGCAATGGAATGAAATGAAGTAGTCGTTGAGGCAAACAATTTGACATATTACACGCACAAAACGGAGCTACGGATGCAGAGATACAACAGGTCAAACATGGCATGATTATGACAAAAATCTGGGATTTAGTGGAATTTATACCTCCGGGAAAAGTCAACCCGGGACGGAGGCATTCCAGGACGGAGGGATCCGGGCGTGGGGAAGGCGTTTGGATGGGCGAGGTGGTGGATCTGATCCCGATCCACGGACCTCGCCGGAGTGGCTCGCCGGAGACGGCGGGGACGGCGCCGGAGAGGCGGAGACGCGTGGCGGCGCGGGGAGGCGCGGGCGGCGGCGGTCGGGGTCGCGGCCGGCGGCGAGGAGGCTCGGGGCGGGCGGCGTGCGGAGGCGGCGCCTCCCGGCGGCGGGGCGGGGCGCGGCCGGGTGCGGCAGAGGTCGAGGGGCGGCGTGGCCCCGGTGGAGCTCCGGTGGGCGCGGGGTCGGGGGGTGACGGCGCGGCGCACCCCGGTGACGAACGGGCGCGGCAGCGGGCGCAGGTCGCCGGCGCGGGTGGCGGCGGGCGGATCCCGGCGGCGGCGCAAGGCGGCGGGGCGCGGCGAGCAGCGCTCGGCGGCGGCGGGTGGCTGCGGGCCTCGCGGCCCAGATCGGGGCCCGGCGGGCCTGACGCGGGCCTGGCGGCGGCGCGGTGGGAACGGCGGCGGCGGGGACAGGTGGCGGACGCGGATTGGCCGCGGACGGCGGCGGAGATGCGTCCGGCGCGGACAGACATGTCCGGCGCGGCACGGAGGGGAATTTGCTAGGGTTTGGACCGGGATTTCGGGAGAGGTGCACATATATATAGGTAGAGGGGGCTAGGAGTGTCCAAATGAGGTGCGGTTTTCGGCCACGCGATCGTGATCGAACGACCGAAAGCATGGAGGGGAGTTAGGTGGGTTTTGGGCCACTTTGGAAGGGGTGTTGGGCTGCAACAAAAGAGGCTTTACGGTTACCCGGTTAACCGTTGGAGTATCAAACGACCTCCAAATGGCACGAAACTTGACAGGCGGTCTACCGGTGCTATACCAAGGCCGCTTGGCAAACCTCGGGCCATTCCGAGAAAGTTTAACACCCGCACATGAAAAGAGGCAAAAGGGGTACGCCGGAGGACATAGGAGCGCCGGATTGCAAAACGGACAACGGGGAAAATGCTCAAATGCATGAGACGAACACGTATGCAAAATGAAATGCACAAGATGACCTGATAAGAAATGCAGATGATGACATGGCAAAGTGCAACACGCAAGCACATGACATGGCAATGACGGCGAATAACTGGCATACACCTGGCGCATCCAATCCGGGGCGTTACAACACTCCTCCACTAACAAGAGATCTCGTCCCGAGATCTTAGGACCGAAATGGAAGGGAAAAGGGATGAGGTGAAACAAGAACTCAAGAGAAGAATCAAAGAATCGAGAGCACTCGGGAAGAAGAGAGGAGCGACGAGAATGACGAGAATCTTAAGCTCACGGAATCAGATAGACTATGAAAGCATTCGTTCTAACCGGAGTGGTTAGAATGAGAAAAGAAACGAATAAGACTGAAAGGATTTAGGGAGCACTCTGGCTGAAACATGGGGGAATAGAACACGAGCTTGAGAGGATGGAATGATACTTGATGAACTCTTGAAGAATGAATTAAATCATGAAGAATCGCCATGAAGAACTCCGGTAACAAAAGGATCATGAGATAGAATAAAGGATGAAAAAGAAATAAGATCAAATCTTACGATGAATTAGATTGAGGTTCCGACGAGATGGCCGAGGAAAATTTAAACTCCGGAAAAGAAAAGATGAAAACACTTGGAACCAGAATTTATTCATGAAGAATAAACTCCAAAGGAAGGGATTAACCACTTGGATGAAATAAGAATAAGATTTATTGTATGCTTATCCTTCATCAAATTAAATTGATGACAAGCAATGGATTTTTGCATACTACTTATTCTTCTTGAAAAAAAATGAGAAGTGACATATCGCAAACTTGAGAAGGTCTTCATGA
Organism: Triticum dicoccoides; assembly: GCF_002162155.2. NCBI lineage: Eukaryota > Viridiplantae > Streptophyta > Magnoliopsida > Poales > Poaceae > Triticum > Triticum dicoccoides. The sequence continues at coordinate 197,762,159 of NC_041385.1, forward strand.
ACCACCGGTAGGATTGATAAGAACGAATGGATTAAAAGATAATCATGGAAAAAGAATCATGAATGAACCACCGTAAGAATTCGAAAAAATGACTGATGAAAGAGACTTAATCACCGGGAAGAATTAGAAGAACAAATATGCTTGAGGGGATTTTGATGCAAAAGAATAAAGAGATCGCGAACTGATTGAAGAATACTTGAACGAAGGACCGGGATAAATAGAGAATGATAACTGGAATGATGTCCTCCGGTGAAAAGAAATGGAAAACAACTCCTGACATACTCCGGATGAATGAAAAGAATTTGCATGACTTGAAACAATTTGATAGGATAACATCGAGCTAGCACCGCAAATCTCCGGGAGAATGGACAAGATTTAGAGGAAAAACTCTTCTTCGATCTTCAAAGATAAGAATGACGACAAGAAACACCACCGAAATACTGAGGTACTCCAGGAGAATGAAAAGCGAAAAGGTTGAGCCGACGATGAAATGATTTGAAAGAGATCTTGGAGAAGGCATGTGACTGATGAAATTCATTCTTACGTCACACTTGAAAAGAAATGAGAATAACTCCGGGGAAATTAGAAGAGTCAGGTAAGATCCTGGGAAAAGACCTGTGGGTTAGGGCCCACTAAAAAGAAACACCGTTGAAAAGGATTTTTGAATAGATAGATGATGCACCGGAACAATTGAAATATTTGAATGAGGTGACAACCTCGAATTAATTCCAACACAGACAAATCTGCTGAGATGTCTTGATCTCTCCGGAAGGATAAACTCGCGAGAGGCGAACGAGCAGGGAAAACACTTGCGCTGAGGAAAATAATATGATCAACCCAAAAAAACTTGAATTGAGTGCACCGGAAAAGAAAAGAGATGAAGAATGTCAAACGAGACAAGAATTCACCGATTGAAATAATTGATGAAAGACTGAAGAGGTTCCACACGACTGAAATTTATGCTCGAAAAAGACTCAGGCTCCGGGAAGAAAAAGGGTGGGAGGGCGGGAAAAAAACACAGGCAACTGGAAGGGAGAACCAACGAATATCTTGAAGAGAAAACACCGGTTGAAATCATTGAGGAAAGAAAGCAAAGACTTCACACGAGTAGGATGGATACTCAATTATGGACTCCGGTTCCGAGAGGAAGAAGGGTGGGCGGGTGGGAAAAGAAAAACAACTGAGGATTGAACTTGGCAACGATGAAGAGGCTCGAGTCAACTTGACGAGAAATGCACCGGATAAAAGAGGATGGACAACTACCGGAAAACCAACTGCGTGATCCTAAAGAAAATTTGAAAGGGAAGAGAAGTAATTCAAAACACCTACGTCAAGATTCCTCACCAGAGCGACGAAGGGGCTGAGGAGTAAAAAGAATTCCTACTCTCCGATATAACTAGACTCCGAAAAAGTTTTCTTCTAGACTCAACAACGGCCAAACTACACGATCAATCCAGGGGGCTCCTAGGGTCGGTCGAGGCTCTGATACCAACTTGTCACGCTCAATATGCGACCCTATCCAAAAGGAACTCGAAGGTCCCACCAAGGATAGACCCGCATATTGGAACGCTTTTGCAAGATGGATATCATTACATCAACATTACATAATAGTGGGGATACATACATAAGGCATACAATGCCACACGAATACAACATCACATCATACAAGAACAACATTCGACTACGGACGAATCATAAACAGAAACTCAAACAATATCCACCCTGCTAGCCCAGGCTGCCGACCTGGAACCTACCCCCTGATCGAAGAAGAAGCAGAAGATGAACTCAAGCAAGCAAGCATCGCTCTCGCGTCAAGCTCATCGCATAACCTGTACCTGCAACTGTTGTTGTAGTAATCTGTGAGCCACGAGGACTCAACAATCCCATTACCATGGGTATCAAGACTAGCAAAGCTTAATGGGAAAGGAAGGGGTAAATGGTGAGGTTGCAGCAGCGACTAAGCAAGATATGGTGGCTAACATACGCAAATGAGAGCGAGAAGAGAAACAAAGGAACGGTCGTGAAGCTAGCAATGATCAAGAGGTGATCCTGAACACCTACTTACGTCAAACATAACCCAGAAACCGTGTTCACTTCCCGGACTCCGCCGAGAAGAGACCATCACGGCTACACACGCGGTTGATGCGTTTTAATTCGGACCTGATGTCAAGTTATCTACAACCGGACATTAACAAATTCCCGTCTGCCACATAACCGCGGGCATGGCTCTCGAAAGTTTAAACCCTGCAGGGGTGTCCCAACTTAGCCCATGACAAGCTCTCGCGATCAACGAAGGAATAGACCTTCTCCCAGGAAGACCCGATCAGTCTCGAAATCCCGATTTACAAGACATTTCGACAATGGTAAAACAAGACCAGCAAAGCCGCCCGATGCGCCGACAATCCCGATAGGAGCTGCACATATCTCGTTCTCAGGGCAACACCGGATAAGTCAAGCTACGAGTAAAACCAGACTTCGAGTTTCCCCGAGGTGGCCCCGCAGGCTGCTCAGTTCGGACCAACACTTAGACAAGCACTGGCCCGGGGGGGCTAAAATAAAGATGACCCTTGGGTTAATTACTCCCAAGGGAAAGGTAGGTGGTGGTGAGGCAAATGGTAAAACCAAGGTTGGGCCTTGCTGGGCAAGTTTTATTCAAAGCGAACTGTCAGGGGGGTCCCATAAATCACCCGACCGCGTTAGGAACGCAAAATCCGGGAACATAACACCGGTATGACGGAAACTAGGGCGGCAAGAGTGGAACAAAACACCAGGCATAAGGCCGAGCCTTCCACCCTTTACCAAGTATATAGATGCATTAATAATATAAGAGATATTGTGATATCCCAACATAAACCCTGTCCACCATGGAGAAATCTTCGACTTCACCTGCAGCTAGCAACGCTATAAGAGGGGCTGAGCAAAGCGGTAACATAGCCAATCAATGGTTTGCTAGGAATGGTGTCAAAGGTTAGAGGTTCATGGCAATTTGGGAGGCTTGAAGATCAAATGATAGGTAACGCATCATAGCGATAGAACGAAGCAACTAGCATAGCAATGATAGTAGTGAGATCCAGGGTAGCGGTCATCTTGCCTGAAATCCCGCTAGGAAGAAGAACGAGTCCATGAAGAAGAAGAAGCCACGAAGACAAACCACATGTAGACGAACGCATCCTCACGATCGCAACGAAAACAGTAACTAACAAGAAGAAGCACACAACATGGTAAACACACCACACATAACAAGACATGATGCACAACAAGCATCATGCATGACAAACCTAGATGAGGCTACTCATGGCAAGAGATGATGCAAACAAGAACAACACATCAAGGCAAGTTTAAATGAGGCCGGGAACAACATATAACAATTCCGGTAAGTCCTCATATGCAAATTTCGAAATTGGTCCAGAACTGAATAAACCTTATGTTCAAGTTGTTAAACAGCAAGTTAAGATGCACCAAGATGATCTATACGAAATTCTAGTCAAGTTACATATAAAGTTCATTAGATTCGGAGCTACGGGCTAGAAGATATGAGCAAAACAAGTTAAACATGACATTGATGCAAAATGCATACAAACATCAAGCAAACACCTCAAAACAAGGATGCAACATGATAATATAAAACTACATGCAAAAACAAGCAAGTTTCATATAGAGCACACTCAAAACGGAGCAACGGTGCAACACATGCACTCTATACAAGTCATAGCAACAATCTGTCCAAAACAGCAACTAGGCATATTGCGAGCATCAAAACAACAAGCTACAACACCCCAACATAATAACAAAAGGCATGGGCATGAAGTACAGGTAAAGCACAACAAAACATGAACACTGAGCTATCTCCAGAAATCACTAGAACATGCTCAAAAGGACATGGAAAGATTGCAAATAATAACAGTTTCAGCCTTTAGCAGAAATAACATCAGGTTGCAATGTTTAGAGCTATCAAACAACATGTTACAGGAGCTTAACATGGCAAACAAAGGCATGACATGAATCTACAAATTTCATAGATCAAAAGTCCCTTACTGACCATGAGCCAAAAAGGCACAGAAAATATGATGGCACCCATGTAAACATGTCAAGTTATATGACAGATTCAAACATGGCAGGAACAACAATAAGTAGGCATGTTGGTGAGCTTGAAACACTCACCACAGAGCAATACATGGCATGTCAAGGCAACCAACAGTAAGAAGGCATGTTTGTGAAGCTATACATGGCAAGAGCAAGGTCATAGGGTACATGGATCACTAGAAAACAATCATGGAAACATGGAACTTAATGTTAACAGGCTGACAGCAACATTTTCAAGCAACTTTGGAGCAAGATATGAACATGCTACAGCAGGCTATAATTGCAACTAAGGGCATGAATGGATAGAGCATGACATGTCGATCAAAACATGTTTATAGGACATCTCCAGATTATGCACGAAATGACTTGTAGAAGCATGTTAACATAGCAACAAAATATAACAGAATGTGTCAGGAAAACAGCAACAGCAAGTACCCTCCTTAACAAGCTCGATTCACTCACCACAAGTCATTGAATGACAAGATAAGCATATCATCATCAAGAAGACATGTTTATGTAACCAACCAAGGCAAGAACAAGTCCATAGAATGCAAGGATCAACTATAGCAACCTTGGCTAAATTGAATAACAAGTAAACAATCTGCCAGGAAACATTTTGAAGCAAAAGTAGAGCACGAAAATGACATGCTAGACTACTCCATAATTGCAAACAAGGGCATGAATGGATAGACAATAACCATATGTTCAAAACACCCTTACTGAAGTATCTCAAAATATGCATGGATCTCTCGGTAGCATCAAGTTTACATGGCATCAAAATAACAGCAGAACAGGGACTAAAATCAGCAATATCACGAAGCCTAGTTTGCATGCTTGTGCTAGTCACCACATTGATCACAAAAATACATGTCATACACCCCTGGAAAGATGGCATAGCATAGATCAAAACACATGTAGACATCAACCTCATAGGATGCACACATCAATCATGGCAAAAATGACAAATGAGCAAGTTATAACAGTTTCAGCAGATTAACATCAACATGCACTATTCCAACAGCATTTTGGGCATCAAGATGAGCTTAAATGAATATGATGCAATGTAATGAAATGAAGTACTCGTTGAGGCAAACAATTTAACATATTACACGCACAAAACGGAGCTACGGATGCAGAGATACAGCAGGTCAAACATGGCATGATTATGACAAAAATCTGGGACTTAAGTGGAATTTATACCTCCGGGAAAAGTCAACCCGGGACGGAGGCGTTCCGGGACGGAGGGATCCGGGCGTGGGGAAGGCGTTTGGATGGGCGAGGTGGTGGATCTGATCCCGATCCACGGACCTCGCCGGAGTGGCTCGCCGGAGACGGCGGGGACGGCGCCGGAGAGGCGGAGACGCGCGGCGGCGCGGGGAGGCGCGGGCGGCGGCGGTCGGGGTCGCGGCCGGCGGCGAGGAGGCTCGGGGCGGGCGGCGCGCGGAGGCGGCGGCTCCCGGCGGCGGGGCGGGGCGCGGCCGGGTGCGGCGGAGGTCGAGGGGCGGCGTGGCCCCGGTGGAGCTCCGGTGGGCGCGGGGTCGGTGGGTGACGGCGCGGCGCACCCAGGCGACGAACGGGCGCGGCGGCGGGCGGATCCCGGCGGCGGCGCAAGGCGGCGGGGCGCGGCGAGCAGCGCTCGGCGGCGGCGGGTGGCTGCGGGCCTCGGGGCCCAGATCGGGGCCCGGCGGGCCTGACGCGGGCCTGGCGGCGGCGCGGTGGGAACGGCGGCGGCGGGGACACGTGGCGAACGCGGATTGGCCGCGGAGGGCGGCGGAGATGCGTCCGGCGCGGACGGACATGTCCGGCGCGGCGCGGAGGGGAATTTGCTAGGGTTTGGACCGGGATTTCGGGAGAGGTGCACATATATATAGGTAGAGGGAGCTAGGAGTGTCCAAATGAGGTGCGGTTTTCGGCCACGCGATCGTGATCGAACGGCCGAGAGCATGGAGGGGAGTTAGGTGGGTTTTGGGCCACTTTGGAAGGGGTGTTGGGCTGCAACAAAAGAGGCTTTACGGTTACCCGGTTAACCGTTGGAGTATCAAACGACCTCCAAATGGCACGAAACTTGACAGGCGGTCTACCGGTGCTATACCAAGGCCGCTTGGCAAACCTCGGGCCATTCCGAGAAAGTTTAACACCGGCACATGAAAAGAGGCAAAAGGGGGACGCCGGAGGACATAGGAGTGCCGGATTGCAAAACGGACAACGGGGAAAATGCTCGAATGCATGAGACGAACACGTATGCAAAATGAAATGCACAAGATGACCTGATAAGAAATGCAGATGATGACATGGAAAAGTGCAACACGCAAGCACATGACATGGCAATGACGGCGAATAACTGGCATACACCTGGTGCATCAAATCCGGGGCGTTACACGACATCACCGCGATTTGTGTTGGTAAATGTAGTAGAAAACAAAAGAATCATCCTACGAACGCCCATGAACTATGTGAAGATGCATATAGGGTTTGGATCAACGATCGTTACCGACTCTGGAGTTGCATCAAAAGTAGATGAGTCAGTGTAGATCGTACTTGGAGTCCAACGATCCCTCAAACCGCCTTCAAATGATCCCTCGAACGGAAGAACGAAAGCACGACCTATCTATTTGGTTGCAAGCGTACGGTCTTCATGATCCTTCAGCGCTTCACCGTCCAGTGTTAATCGTCGTTGAAGAATTAGAGGGAGGACATTAGGACCACACTAGACTTCTAATTATGAGGATTAGAGGAACTAGGTTTAGCTCTAATTAGTCAACTAGGACCAACTAGAACTAGAAGTAGTTGAACTAGAGGAGCATCAAAAACTTGTGTATCCAACAGGGCACAATACCTCTTGGCCTTTTAAGGCCCATTGATATTTAATTATTTATAAAAGCCTTCTAATAATTACTAGAGCCTTTTATATATAATTTAACATCACCGAAAACATTTTCCACCTATATATATTAATTATTGGGTATACCCGGTATTTCCTGATAAACTCCTGAACCCTTCCGGTGACCCCGAAACGCTTCCGGTTCCTCTCGAAACTATTCCGAATATTAATGAAACAATTACACAAATAAATCCTCGATACTCCCATTCTACTAACAATCAGCAGATTTTGGTTACCTTGAGTTTGTGACCCCCATAGGTTCGGTAAATCATAGACATGAACGAAATCCCTTCATTCAATGACCGATAGCGGGACCGTGGATGTCCATATCGATCCCTATGATTACACGAATGATATTCGAGTGAACCTTTGGTTATTATGTGATGTTCCCTTTGCTTCACGACACTTTAAAAAACCCGGGATGCATCGGTATCCTCCTAAGTCATACACATGCTCACTATATTGTTGATCTCGTTGCCGGTTTTGTTTTTCTTTCTCGTTGAAATGTTTCAGCATCCCTGTGACGTCGTCACCTATGTCTAGCCAGATGATGATGGGTGATTTCACACCGAGAGGGCCTTAAGAATATGTTTATATAGTTGAAGGAGAAAATCCCACTCTTGAGCTATCCGGTCTCTTGTCAAACTTTCCGATGAACTTGTAAGCTGTTGTTATGATCACCTAGTTACATATGACGTTTGAGAAACCCCAAAGTCCACCGTATGGTAGGAAGTTACTATGATACTCTCATGGTCCGAGGAACTAAAACAGATGGTAACACTCTGTGTTATAACAATTGATTTCAGACAATTCTATATCAAAGTATAACAAACAAGAGTGGGTCGATTCAATATGATCATTCTTCTAACGTCATACTCTCAGTGTTGTTTCAAGACTATCCTTACACTTAATGATATCTTGAGATATGTAAAACATGATCTCCAACAACACTTGAGCAGTCTTAGAGGCAAGACTAGGAACCTATATTACGTCGTTTATCATTTCAGACGTGTACATGAGTTTTCCACTGAACTGCATATTCCAGAATCATAGTAGTTATAGCATGAAATATAAACTCTTAATTATTAAAATGGAAATATAATAATATAATATTATTGCCTCTAGGGCATATTTCCAACAATTTGCTCGCCCTCGATATCTCAGGCTTCACCGAGTCGCCCGCAAGACTCGTAGTGAGCACCCTGTTGTAAACCCTCTCATTGGCAGCTTAATTTCAAGCTTTAGGTAGCTACCACCAAGCCCGTGCTCTGATCATGGCCATTGCGCCGCCCCCACGCTCATTAGCATGGTTATGGCCAGCCCCAAGTTGATGTGATGCTACTATCAAACTCCTAGAACCCCTAGGTTGCCCCCTAGCTCCTCTGGCCGACGGATCCGAGCTTCTCGCCTCGAGTTTGTCGAGGTCCAGTTGCCACCGTTGCTAGATTCCATCGCCGCTGCAAGCTTTGGCCACCCCTAGCACCTTCCCCTTGCACTGTTCAATGCGCCTAGCTCCGGGCGCTTGAGTGCGCTCATCCACGCCGGTAACGCAATTCCGGCGAGTTTCCGCGCGACCACCACCGTGTTTCACCTTGCTTGCGTTAAACGACCGACTTGGCAAGGTTAGTTAGGGATAATCCCCTGCTTAGCTGAACCCTCACCCTAATCGCCCATTAACTAATGGGCCATAGAGCTTGTAGGAAATATGCCCTAGAGGCAATAATATTGTATCATTATATTTCCATTTTCATAATTAAGAGCTTATATTTCATGCTATAACTGCTATGATCCGAGAATATGTGATTCAGTGGAAAACTCATATGCATGTGTGAAACAATAATGGTAAAGAATAGGTTCCTAGTCTCGCCTCTAAGATTGGCTCATGTGTTGTTGGTGATCATGTTTCCCGGATCTTAGGATATCATTAACTGTAGTGATAGTCCTAAAACAACATTGAGAGTATGACGTTAGAAGAAGGATCATATTGAATCGACCCAAACTTGTTTGTTATACTTTGAGATAATATCATCTGAAATCAATTATTATAACACGAAGTGTTAGCATGTGTTTTTAGTTCCTCAGACCATGAGAGTATCGTAGTCAATTCCTAATGTACAGTGAACTTTGGGGTTGCTCAAACGTCATTTGTAACACTGTGTTCATAATGACAACTTACGGGTTCATCAGAAAGTTTGACAAGGGACTAGATAGCTCAAGGGTTTTATTTTTACCCGATTGATTGAGCCAATTTTCCTCGAAGGCATGTAGTCGACAACCATCTTGAAAGGACATTCTTTGGTGAAGATGTATCCCAGACAGCTAGAGGCTTCTTGCCCAGCCCCCGGTTGAACCGGGTTATTTTCTAAGGCAATATATTTATGAATGGGTCATCGGTTGACTCAAACTGCTCCCATTCTCCAGTCTTGCACATGCTCCGTGATTCTCCAATTGGTATTTTTAGCAAGAAGTTGTTCATCCGAGGAACATAATCCTCGATCATACTATGGGGACCATGGAGCGCGTACCCCTATTAAGGGTTTCTTTGTGCTAAGGTGTTCTCTGAGTTGACATTGCGCATTATGCTCCTAGGGTCTCCTGACATGGCTCCGTTACCCGTTGTGTCTTTGGTTACTTGTACCTCAGCTTCCCGTACCTCGGCAAATAAAGGTCATGGATTGTTCTTCCTTAAAAGGTAGAAATGACTTGTTTTCGTGTAATATCATTATACCGTTGGTCCATCCATATGAAGTTTTTGATTACCATCATGGAAGGACGTGGAAATTGCCAAAAGCAAGATTCCTGAGGAGTACTAGGTAATGGCTATGAAAAGGTGCTATCTCGCCTTCCCTGCGAAAGTTTTTGGGCGTGCTGAATACCACCTCTAGCATGATATTTTCGATGTTGCAGGTCCAAACCCCTGACCGGAAGCCTTTTATCACCATCTCGTTTGATCTTATCCTTGTCGGGTTGATGCGCATTTCTCTAATGGTGTCAGCATAAAGCAGGTTAAAACTGCTTCCGCAGTCCATCGTTACGCGGTTTAAGTGGAAACTGTCCACAATGGCATCAAGTACTAGTGCGGCCTGCTACCCGTAACGGGGTTGTTCTGGGCTCTTCATTAGCTCGTGTGTTATTAGAAAATACGACCTTCTGCTCTAACGAGGGAGATTGTGTACGTGGCCGCAGGTGACCCGCGCTTGCCCCCTGTGAGCAGGATATAGCATGTTGACGTCCTTCACCTTGGAAGGAAAGCTTTACTGGCCGATGAAACTCGGTCCAGGCAGACCTCTATTATTACTATAGACTCGGCCTCAATCCTGGTGCTTGACAGCTATCTTGCCGGCCTGCTTGATCACCTAGCAATTTCGATTAGAATGAGTGGCCGGTTTATCAGGGGTACTATGGATGATGCATGGTCTGTCCATGATCGAAGCATTGAGGGATCTCTCTGTCCATTTGGGCTGGCTTCCGCTTATTGCTTCTGCGCTGATTTGCGGCTGCGTCATTTACTGCCTCCTCTTCAACGTCACTTGTGTTGGGTGTGATAGGGTGCATGATGCGCCAGTGTTGATTACTGCAGGTGATCTAGTTATCCTCTCCCACGCAGAATCTAGTCATTAGATGAGTGAGGGATGCCATTGTTCATGGTCTCTCTTCCCCGAGCTCTCGAGCGAGCCTTTCATCACGGTTGTTGTGCTTAAAAGCGGTGATTGCCTCTATGTCTGAGCAGTCCAATAATTTGATTTTTTCTATTTAGGAATCTATTCCAGAATTGTCTAGTGGACTCTTTGGGCCTCTGCACGATCGGGCCAAGGTCATCGGCATCCGGAGATCGGCTATAAGTCCCTTGAAAATTAGTTCAGAAAGCCTCCTCGAGCTCCTCCCAACTATTTATTGAGTCTTCGAGCAAGCTATTAAACCAATGGCACACCAATCCTCGAAGCTTTAGGGGCAGGTATTTGACAACGTGAAGGTTGTCGCCTTGGGCTATATGAATGTTCATGAGGAATTCCTCCATCCATATTGCTGGATCCGTGGTTCCGTCGTATGCCTCGATGTTAATGGGTTTAAACCCAGTGGGGAATGGAAACTACATCACCTTGTTGGTAAAACACCTTGCCGCTCCTCGGATCCGTCCTTTAGCATACCGAACCTCTGATGTTGTCACTCCTCAGCTACCCATGTAGTCACGTGTTTGGCAGTATTTGGCCATCTAGGCCAGTTGCCCCGCCTATCCAGCAGGTGGTTGTTCATAGGATTTGTGGGTAGGACCTACAGAAGCTCTAGGTGGTGAGTGAGGCGTGTCCCATGGATCATAGTTATTCTGAAATGAGATTGGTTCTTTGCCGTGACGGCGTCGTTCCACAAGGGGATTATGGCATTGACTGGTTTGCATCGAATGAGAAGTGTCCTCCAGATCCATGACCCAACCCAACATTGATCGTGGGGATCCGGTGACCTCCTGACTGCCTTCTACAAGGGAGTTCCTCCAGGGATGTTGATGCTTGTTGCCGATGGTTCTTTGCTCAAATTCTTGCCCGGTGATAAGGACCTCAGCCCACTTGTCATTTAGCATGTCCTGCTCGGCTCAATACTGTTCGGACTTGTGTTTCATTCTTTTGGAGGTATTAACTAACCGTGTACGGAAAGCCTGCAACCGAGGGTCAGTAAATGGTCCTTGGTGATATCGAAGTCATCCATTCCGAGGCTTGAATCGTCCTCGGTCTCCATATAATAATCATGGTCACTGGGGTCATCCTCCTTCCCTATTCTGTCTAACATGAAGTCTTGGTCGGAGGGAGCTGCTTGGCTTTATGTCCCATCAGCGGCGATTGGAAGTGGGCTGAGCGATGGACTACTCTTGAGCTCATCCGAAATTGTGCATTTTCCTGAGGTGTTGTCTGGTGCATTGGTTAAATCCTCAATGGTAGAGACTTCATGGGCGACGGGTGGGATGAAATTTTCCACACCTCTACACTCACCTCCGACCTTGTCGTAGATTGTAGTCTGATCATCCGAGAAGCTAAGATTTTGTATTCTGCTTAACGTCCCATTTAGGGCAAAGAGTTCGTCCTCGCCAATCTCTTGATGGTTGGGGGAGCTGATATGAAGTATGGCCAAGGCGTGGCATGATGCCGCCTCGGAAATTTCCACGATGGGGCTTGATGCCCAAGCTAGTAAGACAATGTTCAGATATGAGATTAAGGCCGGGACCAGGGGTGGATCTCGTCATGGCCCCATTCCGAGATCAAATCTGGTTCATGGGTAATGACGTCTGAAGAATCCTCGAGCTTGTCTGAGACCCAGCCTAAGAAGATGAGCTCGCACGAGAATCCACAGCGTATTCCAGATTGCTGAATTGGATGGTTTGGCCTGGGGAATGATTCTCCACCTGGCCAAGATGGCTAGCGGAGTCGGCATGCAATACGATGCCGTCGAAAGTGAAAAGTTGGCCTGGGACAAAGACATCCCCGCAGCCGATGCTATTGCCAATCTGAAGTCCTGTCATCGAGCTCTTGCGATCACATGGCGGGACCTGTATGGGCCACCAATGCCGAGGCTAAATCCGGCAGATCTTGGGTAGGAGGTCCCAAGCTAGATGATCTGAGCTAGACATTGGTATAGTGAGCTGCTATACAAATGGTTTTTAATCCCTTTGCATGATGACATTTTAAACTGTCGTCTTGCTAGTATGTGCAATAGGGGGCTCCTTCCCACACCACCCAGAAACCGTCGGGGATAGGCCCTCCGGTCACACACGCTGGGCAAAATGAGCTCATGTGCGATCGGGCTAGCCATCGCATACAATTATACAAGCCCAATCATTTGTGTCCGTAAGTACATCCCACACAGTGAATCCCAGAGAAACATCTCCCTTCGTATGTACATCCCACACAGTCAATACAAGGAATAGTTTTCCGTTCGTATGTATATCCCACACAGTCAATCCAACAAGAACTTTTCCACTCGTATGTACATCCCACACGATGAATCCCAGACAAACGTTTTTGTTCGCACGTACATCACACACATTTTTCCCCATCAAATCGTTTGTTATAGCATTGCCATTGCAGACGATATTAACAATTTTATCGTTTGCATTATTGAATGCATCACACACAGTGCGTAGAAAAAACTGTGTGGCATAGCCTGTCCATCACACACACTTTTTATGTGGAAAACGTTTGCACAAGGTGGCCTAACACAAACAGTTTTCAAGAGGAAGTCGTGTGTGATTGTTCATTGATCCAACAAGTTTTCTTCCTAGAAACTGTGTGCGTTGTCTGAGGTCATTGCGCTCGGTGTTGTCTCAATAACCGTTTGCAATAGAAAAACCTAATAAGCAGGCTAATTGGCCCATTATTAATATTTCCTTTATTAATCAAATTGACATTTCATATTAAGCACACAATATATTTTATTTTCGTATTATGGAACCAGGATTTAATAATTGAAATACATTAGAGTAGAACATCTTATAGCTTTAGCACTCAGTTACACCATATATGCATATAGCTAGCTACCCCATTACACAACTGCACCAGCACCAAGTTTCACATGCAACATCTATAACCTTTGGAAATTAGCATCATAGACAATAGATAGACAGATGAACCTCATCTGGAAAACTGCTAAAGCGGAAGGCGAATATTGAGCCTTCGTTGATGTTGAAGGTCCTTGCAACCTTAGGCCAGTGCCTATGGATGATTGACCATCCATCCTTCATACACTTGAGGAGGACTTCAATATTGCACCGTGGGTATTGTATGAATACCTTCCTCGTCTCCTGACCATACAGGTGGTTTGAGAGGTAATCATCAGTGAACTACTTTGGAAAGGCCTGAAACAAAGATATGCATAAATATCTTCTCTAAATTTGGAAATGGCATAAAGGAATAAACAAGACAAGGTATAATAGTTAGTACCATCCTGTAGTGCACTGATGTCTTATTCATTGTGCATACAAAGATCTTGTTGTTTTTTATTGCTAGTTTCTTTATTCTAAAAATCTTTCTGATATTCATCGACAACTCATTTCCTCATATGCAAAATGGGTCGAACAGTGGGTCAAAACCTCTGACAGCAGGACCTACATGTGAAGACCAAATTGTTAAAAAACCTAAATATTAGAATGGCTCCTGCAATTGCACAATAATGTGCTATTAGACAAAGGACCATGCATGGGTGATACGTCCATTTTACATCATGCTTTTATATCGATATCTATTGCATTCTGGGCTGTTATTTCACATTATGTCACAATACTTATGACTATTCTCTCTTATTTTACAAGGTTTACATGAAGAGGGAGAATGCCGGCAGCAGGGATTCTGGGCTGGAAAAGGAGCAAATATTGGAGACCTATTCTGCACAGCTCCAAAAGTCCTGAAACTCCACGAAAGTCATTTTGGGAATTAATAAAAAATATTCAGCGGAAGAAATACCTGAGGGGGGCCACCCACCACCCACGAGGGTGGGGGCGCGCCCTACCCCCCTGGGCACGCCCCCTGCCTCGTGGGCCACCTGGCAGCCCTCCAATGCCCATCTTCTGCTATATGAAGTATTTTACCCTGGAAAAAATCATAAGGAAGCTTACAGGACGAAACTCCACCGCCACGAGGCGGAACCTTGGCGGAACCAATTTAGGGCTCCAGCGGAGCTGTTCTGCCGGGGAAACTTCCATCCGGGAGGGGGAAATCATCACCAATGTCATCACCAACGATCCTCTCATCGGGAGGGGGTCAATCTCCATCAACATCTTCATCAGCACCATCTCCTCTCAAACCCTAGTTCATCTCTTGTATCCAATCTTTGTAACAAAACCTCAGATTGGTACCCGTGGGTTGCTAGTAGTGTTGATTACTCCTTGTAGTTATGCTAGTTGGTTTATTAGGTGGAAGATCATATGTTCAGATCCTTAATGCATATTAATACTCCTATGATTATGAACATGAATATGCTTTGTGAGTAGTTACGTTTGTTCCTGAGGACATGGGTGAAGTCTTGCTATTAGTAGTCATGTGAATTTGGTATTCGTTCGATATTTTGATGAGATGTATGTTGTCTCTCCTCTAGGGGTGTTATGTGAACGTCGACTACATGACACTTCACCATTATTTGGGCCTAGAGGAAGGCATTGGGAAGTAATAAGTAGCTGATGGGTTGCTAGAGTGACAGAAGCTTAAACCCTAGTTTATAAGTTGCTTCGTATGGGGCTGATTTGGATCCATATGTTTCATGCTATGGTTAGGTTTACCTTAATACTTCTTTTATAGTTGCGGATGCTTGCAATAGGGGTTAATCATAAGTGGGATGCTTGTCCAAGAAAGGGCAGTACCCAAGAACCGGTCCACCCACATATCTCAAAGTAACGAACGCGAATCATATGAGCGTGATGAAAGCTAGCTTGACGATAATTCCCATGTGTCCTCGAGAGCGCTTTTCTCATTATAAGAACTTGTCCAGGCTTGTCCTCTGCTACAAAAAGAATTGGGCCACCTTGCTGCACCTTATTTACTTTCATTGCTTGTTACCCGTTACAAATTATCTTATCACAAAACTATCTGTTACCTACAATTTCAGTGCTTGCAGAGAATACCTTACTGAAAACCGCTTGTCATTTCTTTCTGCTCCTCGTTGGGTTCGACACTCTTACTTATCGAAAGGAGTACGATAGATCCCCTACACTTGTGGGTCATCAATACTCTTTTCTGGCGCCGTTGCCGGGGAGTGAAGCGCCTTTGGTAAGTGGAACTTGGTAAGGAAACATTTATATAGTGTGCTGAAATTTACTATCACTTGTTACTATGGAAACTAATCCTTTGAGAGGCTTGTTTGGGGTATCTTCACCCCGACCAGTAGAGCAAAGAGTTTCTCCTCAACCTACTGAACCTACTGAAAATGTTTACTTTGAAATTCCTTCGGGTATGGTGGAGAAACTACTAGCTAACCCCTTTGCAGGAGATGGAACATTGCATCCTGATTTACACCTTATCTATGTGGATGAAGTTTGTGGATTATTTAAGCTTGCAGGTATGCCCGATGATGTTATTAAGAAGAAAGTCTCCCCTTTATCTTTGAAGGGAGACGCATTGACATGGTATAGGCTATGTGATGATATGGGATCCTGGGACTATAAACGATTGAAATTGGAATTTCACCAGAAGTTTTATCCTATGCATCTTGTTCATCGTGATCGCAATTATATATATATAATTTTTGGCCTCACGAAGGAGAAAGCATCGCTCAAGCTTGGGGGAGGCTTAAGTCAATGTTATATTCATGCCCCTATCATGAGCTCTCAAGAGAAATGATTATTCAAAACTTTTATGCTCGGCTTTCTCTCAACAATCGCACCATGCTTGATACTTCTTGTGCTGAGTCTTTTATGATGAAGACTATTGAATTCAAATGGGATTTATTGGAAAGAATTAAACGCAACTCTGAAGATTGGGATTCCGACGATGGTAAGGAGTCAGGTATGACACCTAAGTTTGATTGTGTTAAATCTTTTATGGATACCGATGCTTTTCGTGGATTTAGCGCTAAATATGGACTTGACTCTGAGATAGTAGCTTCTTTCTGTGAATCATTTGCTACTCACGTTGATCTCCCTAAGGATAAGTGGTTTAACTATAATCCTCCCACTAAAGTAAAAGTAGTTGCACATATTACAGTTGAAGAAAAGACTATCACTTATAATGATCCTATTGTTCCTACTACTTATATTGAGAAACCACCTTTTCCTGTTAGGATAAAGGATCATGCTAAAGCTTCAACAATGGTTCGTAAGAGTAATACTAGAACATATACACCTCCTGAGCAAATTAAAGTTGAACCTAGTATTGCTATGGTTAAAGATCTCTTGGCTGATAATATTGATGGGCATGTTATTTATTTCTGTGATCAAGCTGCTAGAATTGCTAGACCCGATGCTAAGAAACATAGACCTGTTGTAGGCATGCCTGATATTTCTGTTAAAATAGGGGATCATTGTTATCATGACTTATGTGATATGGGTGCTAGTGCTAGTGAAATACCTCATTCTTTATATGAAGAAATTATGCATGACATTGCACCTGCTGAGATAGAATATATTGATGTTACAATTAAGCTTGCCAATAGAGATACTATTTCACCAATTGGAATTGTTAGAGATGTTGAAGTCTTGTGTGGGAAAGTTAAATATCCTGCTAATTTTCTTGTTCTTGGTTCCCCACAAGATGACATTTGTCCCATCATATTTGGTAGACCCTTCTTGAACACTGTTAATGCTAAGATAGATTGCGAAAAGGATGTTGTTACTATTGGTTTAGGGGATATGTCTCATGAGTTTAATTTTGCTAAATTTCATAGACAACCCCATGATAAAGAATTGCCTAGTAAGGATGAAATTATTGGTCTTGCTTCTATTGTCGTACCTCCTATTGATCCTTTAGAACAATATTTGCTAGACCATGAAAATGATATGTATATGAATGAAAGAAGGGAGATAGATGAAGTATTCTTTAAACAGGGACCTATTTTGAAACACAACTTGCCTGTTGAAATCCTAGGGGATCCTCCACCACCCAAGGGTGATCCCTTGTTTGAGCTTAAACCATTACCTGATACCCTTAAATATGCTTATCTTGATGAAAATAATTTATATCCTGTTATTATTAGTGCTAACCTTTCAGAGCAGGAAGAAGAAAGATTATTGAAAACTCTGAAGAAGCACCGTGCTGCTATTGGATATACTCTTGATGATCTTAAGGGCATTAGTCCCACTCTATGCCAACACAAAATAAAATTGGAAGAAGACGCCAAACCAGTTATTGATCACCAACGACGATTAAATCCTAAGATGAAAGAAGTGGTAAGAAAGGAAATACTAAAGCTCCTTGAGGCAGGTATAATTTATCCCGTTGCTGATAGTCAGTGGGTAAGTCCTGTCCGTTGTGTCCCTAATAAGGGAGGTATTACTGTCGTTCCTAATGATAAAGATGAATTGATCCTGCAAAGAATTATTACAGGTTATAGGATGGTAATTGATTTTCGCAAATTAAATAAAGCTACTAAAAAGGATCATTACCCTTTACCTTTTATTGATCAAATGCTAGAAAGATTGTCCAAACATACAAATTTTTTGCTTTCTAGATGGTTACTCTGGTTTCTCTCAAATACTTGTGTCAGCGGAGGATCAAGAAAAGACCACTTTTACTTGCCTTTCGGTACTTTTGCTTATAGACGTATGCCTTTTGGTTTATGTAATGCATCTGCTACCTTTCAAAGATGCATGATGGCTATATTCTCTGACTTCTGTGAAAAGATTTGTGAGGTATTCATGGATGATTTCTCTGTTTATGGATCCTCTTTTGATGATTGCTTGAGCAACCTTGATCGAGTTTTGCAGAGATGTGAAGATACTAGTCTCGTCTTGAATTGGGAAAAGTGCCACTTTATGGTTAATGAAGGCATTGTCTTGGGGCATAAAATTTCTGAAAGAGGTATTGAAGTTGATAAAGCTAAGGTTGATGCTATTGAAAAGATGCCATGTCCCAAGGACATTAAAGGTATAAGAAGTTTTCTTGGTCATGCCGGTTTTTATAGGAGGTTCATTAAGGACTTTTCTAAAATTTCTAGGCCTCTAACTAATCTATTGCAAAAAGATATTCCTTTTGTCTTTGATGATGATTGTGTAGAAGCGTTTGAAATACTTAAGAAAGCTTTGGTTTCTGCACCTATTGTTCAACCACCTGATTGGAATTTACCCTTTGAAATTATGTGTGATGCTAGCGATTATGCGGTAGGTGCTGTTCTAGGATAAAGAGTTGATAAGAAACTAAATGTTATTCAATATACTAGTAAAACTCTAGACAGTGCTCAGAGAAATTATGCTACTACTGAAAAAGAATTCTTAGCAGTTGTATTTGCTTGTGATAAGTTTAGACCTATATTGTTGATTCTAAAGTAACTATTCACACTGATCATGCTGCTATTAAATATCTTATGGAAAATAAAGATGCTAAACCTAGACTTATTAGATGGGTTCTCTTGGTACAAGAATTTGATTTGCATATTATCGATAGAAAGGGAGCTGAGAACCCCGTTGCAGACAACTTATCTAGGTTAGAGAATGTTCTTGATGACCCACTACCTATTAATGATAGCTTTCCTGATGAACAATTAGCTGTCATAAACGCTTCTCGTACTGCTCCATGGTATGCTGATTATGCTAATTACATTGTTGCTATATTCATACCACCTAGTTTCACATACCAACAAAAGAAAAAGTTCTTCTATGATTTAAGACATTACTTCTGGGATGACCCACACCTTTATAAAGAAGGAGTAGATGGTGTTATTAGATGTTGTGTACGTGAGCATGAACATGAACAGATCCTACGCAAGTGTCACTCCGAGGCATATGGAGGACACCATGCTGGAGATAGAACTACACATAAGGTATTTGATGCGGAGCATCCTACGGTCATCACCATGTCAAGAGTCCGTTTGGCAAGTGACACGTGCGACCTCTACTTCACATACACAAAGGTGAATCTTCTCCTTTACACGTGCTCACTTGACCCCTTCGAGGATGGTATACTACTTGACACTTCTCCCGTGTGCATGCATAGGTATTGTCGGAGCTTCAAGGATGTCGAGGAGGAGTGCAAGCGCCAAGGAACAACTACACCATCCGCGAGGGAAGCATGGAAGAGAAGACGGAAGAAACGGAGCTGCTACATGCTACAGCCACCGGACGACCGGTCGGGACTGGACGTCCGACGCCTGGAAGCCGCACCAGCCAGAAGGCCCAGCTAACACTAGCTACAGCACCTCCTAGCGAGCGGACGTCCGGCCCCCAGCGGACGACCGGTAATATTAACGGAAGTCCGAAGATACCGGACGACCGGTGTCCCTTCACAGAACAGTTTCAGCGGACGTCCGACGACTAGCGGACGACCGGTCCCTCCTGAGCCACCGGACGACCGGTACCCACCGGACGACCGGTACCTGCCTGTGCGCAGCTGCGGGCCTTTGGCCTTGTATCCCTCTCCCACTTCCCCCTTCATGGCTTAGACTATAAATAGACCACCTCCACCTCCTTTCTAGGGTTAGCAAATATGATAGCTCATTCTTAGGTGAGCTTTGCTCCTACCTCTACTCTTGAGAGAGAGAGACTACCACTCCCATGGAGTTCAAGACCTCCATGTGAGAAGATCCTGCGGGATATCATCAAGACCTCCATGTGAGAAGATCCCGAGGGATTCAAGCCCCCCTTCGTGGGAAGATCCTTCTTGGATTCAAGCCCCCATCTCCTTTGGATTTGGGATGAACTCTACCTTGTATCTTTCCCTTTGTTGTTCAAGTACCTTGTGATCTTGTGTGTTTGATTGTCTAGTGGATGTGTGATTAGACTTGTTCTTGAGTGTTTCCCCTTGTGATTTCTCCCCGCTCTTCCCCGTGTTCTTCGTGTCCTTCGAGGGATCCCACTCCAAACGTGAAAGATCGGCCTACACCGGGTTAGCCCCGTATCATATGGTAGCATGAGCCACGTTGATCACGTTTTGGAGCCCCTACCCCACTTTTTCTAGCTTGATTTTGTGTGTTCTTGCCTAAATCCAAAAATCTCCACCAAAAAATAGCCCCAATTTTTTTTGTGATTTGTTGGTTTGATGATGTTTTGTTGATTTTGATCCATGGATTTGCTTGGTTTCAAGTGGATCTAGCATTTCCCCAAGTTTCCCCATCTTTCATCCACGAAATCCCGCAAATTTTGACCCCGAAATCTCCATTTTCCGCCCAAAATCGCGTACCGGAGCTCAAATCCCGCGTTGACCCCAACCCACCGGACGACCGCCACTTTACCGGACGTCCGGAGCCCCAGGAACCACCGGACATCCGCTACTTACCGGACGTCCGGCATCCCATTCCAGAACGAAATTAGCGGATTTCCGAGCTCACCGGACGTCCGCTACCTATACATATCAACTTCGGCTGATTCTTGTTTCATCCATAACTAATTCATCCGAACTCCGATTTTGACGTTCTTTAGCTCGTTTTGAAGCTATTGAGATACCCCATCCCACAAAAATACCACCAAAACCATTTGACTCCATCAAATTTTGTGAATTTTGGCATCTTTGCCTAGGCCCTCCACCACATCATCCGCATAGCCACCACCGACTTCCGCAACCTAACCCATTTTGTTCCATATAGCATTTGTGGTTGCTTGAGGAGTGATTTGAGTCTGCTAAGATGTTTTGGCTACTTAGGGATGGTTGCTTCTTCATCAACCACCACCACCACTTCCGCATTGCCTAGTGCAAAACCACCACCGCTTTCCGCTACCACCATTTGACATTTGTCATTTGAGATTTTGAGTTCGCGGTTTTTCCGTTTCCTAAGGTGTTTCAGCTACTTAGGGATGAGTCTCCATCATCTTGGTATCTACATCAAGAACACCGCCACTCATCATCTCCAAGGATGGTAACCTCGACGACACCATTGTATATTACCCTTGCAATTGCATTGTTAACCCCTAGCCCATTTTGCGTTACTTGCCTATCGACACTAGCCATTTGAGTATTGCCGGCAACGTGACTTGTGCACATTAGTGGTCTACACCATCCATTGCATACATACCATATCATCTTGGTATCATATCATCCATTGTGCCTCAAGTTTGTTCCCGCATATACACAATTGCTATCTTGGTTTGTGCATTGTGCAAAAGT
The DNA here is from genome assembly GCF_002162155.2 of Triticum dicoccoides. Lineage (NCBI taxonomy): Eukaryota > Viridiplantae > Streptophyta > Magnoliopsida > Poales > Poaceae > Triticum > Triticum dicoccoides. Next base: position 197,783,846 of record NC_041385.1, read on the forward strand.
GGCCATAGAAAAAAAAAGAGAATAAAGATTTTAAGCAAAAGAAAGAGAGCAAAGAAGCTTGTAAGAAATAGCCATAGCATCAAAATATATCATATGGTATCATACTCGATCATCTTGGATCATCTTGTGAGAAACACCGGGAACCATACATACATAGCATACTTGGGATAGAAAGTTTATCCATTTTGCATCTTATAGGTTGTGCACAAGTGTCGTATCCGCCTATTGAGCAATCGTGCTAGCGTCTCTCTTGAGTTGTGCAACACGAGCGTTTTCTGTGAATTCCACATTTTGTGCTCATTCCTTGGTTGCACGACCCCATTTATCTATCCGTGTGTGTGTTTCCGTGTACCATTCTTTGCTATTGGTCCATTTGTTTCACTTGCGAATTTGTGAATCTTTTTCAACATTATTGACTCTTGCTAACATTTTGCATCAAATTTTTGTGCCACTATCCACACCGAGCTCTACCATAAGCTTTACTTGATAGGTGTGAGTGAACAAGTCCGGTACCAATTCCACTATTCTTTCATCTCACATTGAGTGAAACGGGATACATCCTCAACTTTGGGAAAAGGTAACTTGGTATTGTTTATCTCATTTCCTACTCACCTCTACTCGAGTCTTGTGATGGATAGGCAAGGCATTTCACCTTCGGTCTACAACAACAACGACGAGTTCGATGCCATGAACAACAACTCCGACGCCAAGATGCAAGCTAAAATGGAGGAGATCAAAGCCCTCATCAAGTCCTACAAGCGATCTTCCTCATCTTCAAGAAGACGATCAAGAGCACATGCTTCCGAGCTACCGTCTCCGGCAAGATCACATCGGCATCGACACCATCACCAACAAGAACGTGAAGGTCAAGAGCTCTATATCAACAACCGCTCAATGACTTCACCATCTCCCTTGGCATCTTTGCCAAGCAACTTCAAGGCATCTTCGCCCACGGACATATGGCATCTTCGCCAACAAGCACCCCAAGACTACGCTCAAGAGAAGCTCCCCACACTCAAGTCCGCGACTTCCACGAGCTACTACGACCTCGACATCGACCACGTGATTCCTTTCTATGGGACTCACGAAGCCGAGGAGTACCTCGAGTGGGAGCGTTTGATGGACGACTACCTCAAGCTACATCAAGTTCCTCCCGAAGATCAAGTGAAGTGCGCCACAAGAAACTTCCACGACTATGCCTTGTCTTGGTGGCTTCACACACCTTCGGAGTACTACGACATGAGTTGGCCCAAGACGAAGAGAGCTTTGCGGCGAGAATTCGTGCCCCCAACCTACACGGAACAACTTCGACGCCAATTGGAGAACACCATCCAAGGATCCAAGTCCATCAACGCATACTTCAAGGAGATGAAGATTGCCTTGCGATGAGCCGGCGTGGACGACTCCATTTTGATGAAGTTCCACTTCATGATGGGATTGCACAACGACATCTCCAAGACCATCTTCCTCGAGAACTACAAGTCCATTGACGACTACTACATTGGTGCTCTCAAGGCGGAACAAGAACTCATGAAGGCCAAGGCTTCTCCACCCCAAGCAAACTTCGCGGCGACCAAGCTCTACGACAAGCATGAGGCTAGTACCACCAAGATGTCCAAGCCCGACGAGCTCCAAGACGATGCTCCCAAGTTTGACTTCACCACCATCCCTCTTTGTGGCATTGATGGTGCCGAGTCTACTTTGACTCTTTTTCAAGACGGTGTGGCGACGAGTACGACTACAGAGACCTTCAAGGACCAAGCTTTGGAGGCGAGCGACAAGGTGGCGAGCAAGGATGATGCTTCCATCTTAGGAGGCGAGAGTGATGATGTGCCATCTTCGGCCTTCATCAATGGCGACAGTGACGAGATGATCGAGCATGGGATTTTCCCTTCGGTCATGGAGGAGAGTGATGATGTGCCATCTTCGGCCTTCATCCACGGCGACGACGACGAGATGGTTGAGCATGGGATCTTCCCTTCGACCAGGGCGATGTATGATTACTTGAGTGACTTTTGCCACCATATTGAGAGTGAGAGTGACTTCACCACTAGCCCCATATATGATGAGTTGCCCCACTTTCCATGTCAGGAGAGTCACAACCCCCACCACTTGTGTGAGATGGGTGACTCCACCATATGTGACTTTGAGTGCACCTACTGAAGGAAATATGCCCTAGAGGCAATAATAAAGTTATTATTTATTTCCTTATAATCATGATAAATGTTTATTATTCATGCTAGAATTGTATTTACCGGAAACATAATACATGTGTGAATACATAGACAAACAAAGTGTCACTAGTATGCCTCTACTTGACTAGCTCGTTAATCAAAGATGGTTATGTTTCCTAACCATGAACAATGAGTTGTTATTTGATTAACGAGGTCACATCATTAGTAGAATGATCTGATTGACATGACCCATTCCATTAGCTTAGCACCCGATCGTTTAGTATGTTGCTATTGCTTTCTTCATGACTTATACATGTTCCTATAACTATGAGATTATGCAACTCCCGTTTACCGGAGGAACACTTTGGGTACTACCAAACGTCACAACGTAACTGGGTGATTATAAAGGAGTACTACAGGTGTCTCCAATGATCGATGTTGGGTTGGCGTATTTCGAGATTAGGATTTGTCACTCCGATTGTCGAAGAGGTATCTCTGGGCCCTCTCGGTAATACACATCACATAAGCCTTGCAAGCATTACAACTAATATGTTAGTTGTGAGATGATGTATTACGGAACGAGTAAAGAGACTTGCCGGTAACGAGATTGAACTAGGTATTGGATACCGACGATCGAATCTCGGGCAAGTAACATACCGATGACAAAGGGAACAACGTATGTTGTTATGCGGTCTGACCGATAAAGATCTTCGTAGAATATGTAGGAGCCAATATGGGCATCCAGGTCCCTCTATTGGTTATTGACCGGAGACGTGTCTCGGTCATGTCTACATTGTTCTCGAACCCGTAGGGTCCGCACGCTTAAGGTTACGATGACAGTTATATTATGAGTTTATGCATTTTGATGTACCGAAGGTTGTTCGGAGTCCCGGATGTGATCACGGACATGACGAGGAGTCTCGAAATGGTCGAGACGTAAAGATTGATATATTGGAAGCCTATATTTGGATATCGGAAGTGTTCCGGGTGAAATCGGGATTTTACCGGAATACCGAGAGGGTTACCGGAACCCCCCGGGAGCTATTTGGGCCATAGTGGGCCTTAGTGGAAAAGAGAAGGGGCTGCCCTAGATGGGCTGCGTGCCCCCCCTTCCCCTAGTCCTATTAGGACTAGGAGAGGTGGCCGGCCCCCTCCTCCTCTTTTCCCCTCCGAGAAATCCTATTTGGACTAGGATTGGAGGGGGAATCCTACTCCCAGAGGGAGTAGGACTCTCCTGCGCCTCCCCCCCTTGGCCGGCCAGCCTCCCCTCCTCTCCTCCTTTATATACGAAGGCAGGGGCACCTCTAAACACACAAGTTGACACAAGTTGATCCACGTGATCTATTCCTTAGCCGTGTGCGGTGCCCCCTGCCACCATATTCCTCGATAATACTGTAGCGGAGTTTAGGCGAAGCCCTGCTGTTGTAGTTCATCAAGATCGTCACCACGCCGTCGTGCTGACGAAACTCTTCCCCGACACTTTGCTGGATCGGAGTCCGGGGATCGTCATCGAGCTGAACGTGTGCTCGAACTTGGAGGTGCCGTAGTTTCGGTGCTTGATCGGTTGGATCGTGAAGACGTACGACTACTTCCTCTACGTCGTGTTATCGCTTCCGCAGTCGGTCTGCGTTGGGTACGTAGACAACACTCTCCCCTCGTTGCTATGCATCACATGATCTTGCGTGTGCGTAGGAATTTTTTTGAAATTACTACGAAACCCAACAGTGGCATCCGAGCCTAGGTTATTGATGTTGATGTTATATGCACGAGTAGAACACAAGTGAGTTGTGGATGATACATGTCATACTGCCTACCAGCATGTCATACTTTGGTTCGACGGTATTGTTGGACGAGATGACCCAGACCAACCTTACGCGTACGCTTACGCGAGACAGGTTCCCTCGACGTGCTTTGCACAGAGATGGCTTGCGGGCGACTGTCTCTCCAACTTTAGTTGAACCAAGTATGGCTACGCCCGGTCCTTGCGAAGGTTAAAACGGAGTCTATTTGACAAACTATCGTTGTGGTTTTGATGCGTAGGTGAGATTGGTTCTTACTTAAGCCCGTAGCAGCCACGTAAAACATGCAACAACAAAGTAGAGGACGTCTAACTTGTTTTTGCAGGGCATGTTGTGATGTGATATGGTCAAGGCATGATGCTGAATTTTATTGTATGAGATGATCATGTTTTGTAACCAAGTTATCGGCAACTGGCAGGAGCCATATGGTTGTCGCTTTATTGTATGCAATGCAATCGCGATGTAATGCTTTACTTTATTACTAAACGGTAGTGATAGTCGTGAAAGCATAAGATTGGCAAGACGACAACGATGCTACGATGGAGATCAAGGTGTCGCGCCGGTGACGATGGTGATCATGACGGTGCTTCGGAGATGGAGATCACAAGCACAATATGATGATGGCCATATCATATCACTTATATTGATTGCATGTGATGTTTATCTTTTTATGCATCTTATCTTGCTTTGATTGACAGTAGCATTATAAGATGATCTCTCACTAAATTATCAAGAAGTGTTCTCCCTGAGTATGCACCGTTGCCAAAGTTCGTCGTGCCCAGACACCACGTGATGATCGGGTGTGATAAGCTCTACGTCCATCTACAACGGGTGCAAGCCAGTTTTTGCACACGCAGAATACTCAGGTTAAACTTGACGAGCCTAGCATATGCAGATATGGCCTCGGAACACGGAGACCGAAAGGTCGAGCGTGAATCATATAGTAGATATGATCAACATAAACGATGTTCACCATTGAAAACTACTCCATCTCACGTGATGATCGGTCATGGTTTAGTTGATTTGGATCACGTAATCACTTAGAAGATTAGAGGGATGTCTATCTAAGTGGGAGTTCTTAAGTAATATGATTAATTGAACTTAAATTTATCATGAACTTAGTACCTGATAGTATCTTGCTTGTTTATGTTGATTGTAGATAGATGGCTCGTGCTGTTGTTCCGTTGAATTTTAATGCGTTCCTTGAGAAAGCAAAGTTGAAATATGATGGTAGCAATTACACGGACTGGGTCCGTAACTTGAGGATTATCCTCATTGCTGCACAGAAGAATTACGTCCTGGAAGCACCGCTGGGTGCCAGGCCTGCTGCTGGAGCAACGCCAGATGTTATGAACGTCTGGCAGAGCAAAGCTGATGACTACTCGATAGTTCAGTGTGCCATGCTTTACGGCTTAGAATCGGGACTTCAACGACGTTTTGAAACGTCATGGAGCATATGAGATGTTCCAGGAGTTGAAGTTAATATTTCAAGCAAATGCCCGGATTGAGAGATATGAAGTCTCCAATAAAGTTCTATAGCTGCAAGATGGAGGAGAACAGTTCTGTCAGTGAGCATATACTCAAAATGTCTGGGTATAATAATCACTTGATTCAATTGGGAGTTAATCTTCCGGATGATTGCGTCATCGACAGAATTCTCCAATCACTGCCACCAAGCTACAAGAGCTTCGTGATGAACTATAATATGCAAGGGATGAACAAGACTATTCCCGAGCTCTTCGCAATGCTGAAAGCTGCGGAGGTAGAAATCAAGAAGGAGCATCAAGTGTTGATGGTTAACAAAACCACTAGTTTCAAGAAAAAGGGAAAAGGGAAGAAGAAGGGGAACTTCAAGAAGAACGGCAAGCAAGTTGCTGCTCAAGAGAAGAAACCCAAGTCTGGACCTAAGCCTGAAACTGAGTGCTTCTACTGCAAGCAGACTGGTCACTGGAAGCGGAACTGCCCCAAGTATTTGGCGGATAAGAAGGATGGCAAGGTGAACAAAGGTATATGTGATATACATGTTATTGATGTGTACCTTACTAGAGCTCGCAGTAGCACCTGGGTATTTGATACTGGTTCTGTTGCTAATATTTGCAACTCGAAACAGGGACTACGGAATAAGCGAGCACTGGCAAAGGACGAGGTGACGATGCGCGTGGGAAACGGTTCCAAAGTCGATGTGATCGCGGTCGGCACACTACCTCTACATCTACCTTCGGGATTAATATTAGACCTAAATAATTGTTATTTGGTGCCAGCGTTGAGCATGAACATTATATCTGGATCTTGTTTAATGCGAGATGGTTATTCATTTAAATCAGAGAATAATGGTTGTTCTATTTATATGAGTAATATCTTTTATGGTCATGCACCCTTAAAGAGTGGTCTATTCTTATTAGATCTCAATAGTAGTTATACACATATTCATAATGTTGAAACCAAAAGATGCAGAGTTGATAATGAAAGTGCAACTTATTTGTGGCACTGTCGTTTAGGTCATATCGGTGTAAAGCGCATGAAGAAACTCCATACTGATGGACTTTTGGAACCACTTGATTATGAATCGCTTGGTACTTGCGAACCGTGCCTCATGGGTAAGATGACTAAAACACCCTTCTCCGGTTCTATGGAGAGAGCAACAGATTTGTTGGAAATCATACATACCGATGTGTGCGGTCCAATGAATATTGAGGCTCGTGGCGGATATCGTTATTTTCTCACCTTCACAGATGATTTAAGCAGATATGGGTATGTCTACTTAATGAAACATAAGTCTGAAACATTTGAAAAGTTCAAAGAATTTTCAGAGTGAAGTTGAAAATCATCGTAACAAGAAAATAAAGTTTCTACGATCTGATCGTGGAGGAGAATATTTGAGTTACGAGTTTGGTGTACATTTGAAAAACTGTGGAATAGTTTCGCAACTCACGCCACCCGGAACACCACAGCGTAATGGTGTGTCCGAACGTCGTAATCGTACTTTACTAGATATGGTGCGATCTATGATGTCTCTTACCGATTTACCGCTATCGTTTTGGGGTTATGCTATAGAGACGGCCGCATTCACGTTAAATAGGGCACCATCAAAATCCGTTGAGACGACGCCTTATGAACTGTGGTTTGGCAAGAAACCAAAGTTGTTGTTTCCTAAAGTTTGGGGCTGCGATGCTTATGTGAAAAAACTTCAACCTGATAAGCTCGAACCCAAATCGGAGAAATGTGTCTTCATAGGATACCCAAAGGAAACTGTTGGGTACACCTTCTATCACAGATCCGAAGGCAAGACATTCGTTGCTAAGAATGGATCATTTCTAGAGAAGGAGTTTCTCTCGAAAGAAGTGAGTGGGAGGAAAGTAGAACTTGACGAGGTAACTGTACCTGCTCCCTTACTGGAAAGTAGTTCATCACAGAAAACTGTTTCAGTGACACCTACACCAGTTAGTGAGGAAGCCAATGATAATGATCATGAAACTTCAGATCAAGATACTACTGAACCTCGTAGATCAACCAGAGTAAGATCCGCGCCAGAGTGGTACGGTAATCCTGTTCTGGAAGTCATGCTACTAGATCATGATGAACCTACGAACTATGAAGAAGCGATGGTGAGCCCAGATTCCGCAAAGTGGCTTGAAGCCATGAAATCTGAGATGGGATCCATGTATGAGAACAAAGTATGGACTTCGGTTGACTTGCCCGATGATCGGCAAGCAATTGAGAATAAATGGATTTTTAAGGAGAAGACTGACGCTGATGGTAATGTTACTGTCTACAAAGCTCGACTTGTCGCAAAAGGTTTTCGGCAAGTTCAAGGGATTGACTACGATGAGACCTTCTCACCCGTAGCGATGCTTAAGTCCGTCCGAATCATGTTAGCGATTGCCGCATTTTATGATTATGAAATTTGGCAGATGGATGTCAAAACTGCATTCCTGAATGGATTTCTGGAAGAAGAGTTGTACATGATGCAACCGGAAGGTTTTGTCGTTCCAAAGGGAGCTAACAAAGTATGCAAGCTCCAGTGATCCATTTATGGACTGGTGCAAGCCTCTCGGAGTTGGAATAAACGTTTTGATAGTGTGATCAAAGCATTTGGTTTTATACAGACTTTCGGAGAAGCCTGTATTTACAAGAAAGTGAGTGGGAGCTCTGTAGCATTTCTGATATTATATGTGGATGACATATTACTGATTGGAAATGATATAGAATTTCTGGATAGCATAAAGGGATACTTGAATAAAAGTTTTTCAATGAAAGACCTCGGTGAAGCTGCTTACATATTAGGCATTAAGATCTATAGAGATAGATCAAAACGCTTAATTGGACTTTCACAAAGCACATACCTTAACAAAATTTTGAAGAAGTTCAAAATGGATCAAGCGAAGAAAGGGTTCTTGCCTGTGTTACAAGGTGTGAAATTGAGTAAGACTCAATGCCCGACCACTGCAGAAGATAGAGAGAATATGAAAGATGTTCCCTATGCATCAGCCATAGGATCTATCATGTATGCAATGCTGTGTACCAGACCTGATGTATGCCTTGCTATAAGTTTAGCAGGGAGGTACCAAAGTAATCCAGGAGTGGATCACTGGACAGCGGTCAAGAACATCCTGAAATACCTGAAAAGGACTAAGGATATGTTTCTCATATATGGAGGTGACAAAGAGCTCATCGTAAAAGGTTACGTTGATGCAAGCTTTGACACTGATCCGGACGATTCTAAATCGCAAACCGGATACGTGTTTACATTAAACAGTGGAGCTGACAGTTGGTGCAGTTCTAAACAAAGCGTCGTAGCGGGATCTACATGTGAAGCGGAATACATAGCTGCTTCGGAAGCAGCAAATGAAGGAGTCTGGATGAAGGAGTTCATATCCGATCTAGGTGTCATACCTAGTGCATCGGGTCCAATGAAAATCTTTTGTGACAATACTGGTGCAATTGCCTTGGCAAAGGAATCCAGATTTCACAAAAGGACCAAACACATCAAGAGACGCTTCAACTCCATCCGGGATCTAGTCAAGGTGGGAGACATAGAGATTTGCAAGATACATACGGATCTGAATGTTGCAGACCCGTTGACTAAGCCTCTTCCACGAGCAAAACATGATCAGCACCAAGGCTCCATGGGTGTTAGAATCATTACAGTGTAATCTAGATTATTGACTCTAGTGCAAGTGGGAGACTGAAGGAAATATGCCCTAGAGGCAATAATAAAGTTATTATTTATTTCCTTATAACCATGATAAATGTTTATTATTCATGCTAGAATTGTATTTACCGGAAACATAATACATGTGTGAATACATAGACAAACAAAGTGTCACTAGTATGCCTCTACTTGACTAGCTCGTTAATCAAAGATGGTTATGTTTCCTAACCATGAACAATGAGTTGTTATTTGATTAACGAGGTCACATCATTAGTAGAATGATCTGATTGACATGACCCATTCCATTAGCTTAGCACCCGATCGTTTAGTATGTTGCTATTGCTTTCTTCATGACTTATACATGTTCCTATAACTATGAGATTATGCAACTCCCGTTTACCGGAGGAACACTTTGGGTACTACCAAACGTCACAACGTAACTGGGTGATTATAAAGGAGTACTACAGGTGTCTCCAATGGTCGATGTTGGGTTGGCGTATTTCGAGATTAGGATTTGTCACTCCGATTGTCGGAGAGGTATCTCTGGGCCCTCTCGGTAATACACATCACATAAGCCTTGCAAGCATTACAACTAATATGTTAGTTGTGAGATGATGTATTACGGAACGAGTAAAGAGACTTGCCGGTAACGAGATTGAACTAGGTATTGGATACCGACGATCGAATCTCGGGCAAGTAACATACCGATGACAAAGGGAACAACGTATGTTGTTATGCGGTCTGACCGATAAAGATCTTCGTAGAATATGTAGGAGCCAATATGGGCATCCAGGTCCCGCTACTGGTTATTGACCGGAGACGTGTCTCGGTCATGTCTACATTGTTCTCGAACCCGTAGGGTCCGCACGCTTAAGGTTACGATGACAGTTATATTATGAGTTTATGCATTTTGATGTACCGAAGGTTGTTCGGAGTCCCGGATGTGATCACGGACATGACGAGGAGTCTCGAAATGGTCGAGACGTAAAGATTGATATATTGGAAGCCTATATTTGGATATCGGAAGTGTTCCGGGTGAAATCGGGATTTTACCGGAATACCGAGAGGGTTACCGGAACCCCCCGGGAGCTATTTGGGCCATAGTGGGCCTTAGTGGAAAAGAGAAGGGGCTGCCCTAGATGGGCTGCGCGCCCCCCCTTCCCCTAGTCCTATTAGGACTAGGAGAGGTGGCCGGCCCCCTCCTCCTCTTTTCCCCTCCGAGAAATCCTAGTTGGACTAGGATTGGAGGGGGAATCCTACTCCCAGAGGGAGTAGGACTCTCCTGCGCCTCCCCTCCTTGGCCGGCCAGCCTCCCCTCCTCTCCTCCTTTATATACGGAGGCAGGGGCACCTCTAAACACACAAGTTGACACAAGTTGATCCACGTGATCTATTCCTTAGCCGTGTGCGGTGCCCCCTGCCACCATATTCCTCGATAATACTGTAGCGGAGTTTAGGCGAAGCCCTGCTGTTGTAGTTCATCAAGATCGTCACCACGCCGTCGTGCTGACGAAACTCTTCCCCGACACTTTGCTGGATCGGAGTCCGGGGATCGTCATCGAGCTGAACGTGTGCTCGAACTCGGAGGTGCCGTAGTTTCGGTGCTTGATTGGTTGGATCGTGAAGACGTACGACTACTTCCTCTACGTCGTGTCATCGCTTCCGCAGTCGGTCTGCGTTGGGTACGTAGACAACACTCTCCCCTCGTTGCTATGCATCACATGATCTTGCGTGTGCGTAGGAAATTTTTTGAAATTACTACGAAACCCAACACCTACTTTGAGGGAGTGAGTGAACCACCACATAGAGAGAGTGAGATAGTTGATAGGTCTCGTGAGGCCATTTGCATTTCTAACAACTTGACCTCTACCTCTATTGTGTCTTCTCATTTGGTGCTAGGTCCCATTTATGATGACGCGCCGATCCTCGATGACTTCGTCCTCCCTTTGGACAAGACAATGGCCATGGTGGAATATGATGCACCCCCACATGGTTCCATCAAGATGAAGATGACCACCATTTGGTCTTTGCCACCTCACCTACACCCCTTGAGCGGAATGACAAAGGTAACAAAGGTGACGGTGATGCTCTAGTCCCACTAGTGGACATTCTTGACATTGATTGCTTGCATGATGTTGATCCACCTATTGCCATGCTTCATGCTAGTATGATTTCCCCATGCGATGATTTGCCCATTTATGATGAATATGATGATTCTCATGTGGAGTCTATTAGTAGTGATGCCATGTTACATAGGATTTCCTGTGACAATTATTTAGGTCACATCATGTTTGATAATCCGCTTGACTTGTCATATGCTATGCATGAGATCCACCATATGTCTTATTTGCAATCTCTTCATAGTGACTATGCATATGCCATTAAAATGAACCCAATTTGCACATATGGCATAGATGACAAGCCCATGGTTATTGGCATTTTTTCTTGTGATGATATTGATATGCTCCCTTTGCATCATTTATCTCATATGCCATGCCATGACCACCTAGCTTTGGATATGCATTGTTTTGGATGTTGTCCATTTTCTCCATGTGATGTTTCCGATATTGCTCATGAGGAGACCCTCATAGTTTCCTCATGCATTTAGGAGATTTTGATCCATCCCATTGCATGATCCCGATACTTGTGTGCACCATATGCTCCCCATGAATAAACATGCTATTGATATGCCATATACTTGCATTCTCAATTTGTGTCCCCATCATGTCATACACAATAACTATTCTTTCATGATGGATGACATGTTCTTATACCATGCATCAAATTTCTTTGAGCGATGCTTATCTTGTGCTAACTCACACGTGCACATACACATCATGATGGATGATGTGTACATTTACCACGCGCACAATTTCTTTGGTTTGTGTCTCTTTTGTGTAGGCACCCATGAATACTTGTCAACATCGCAATCCCACGAGTTGACAAAACGAGCTCTAGAGAGCAACGATGATTTGGGATCCCATGGATTGTCTTTCCCACCGCTCTCTTCGCGCAAATACTTCGCGCATTCATTCTACATGGCCCTCACTTGGCTATGGGTTGTTGTTCATTACATATCATATGCCCATCTTGCCATGTTCACTTTGCATGATATGCCCATTCCTATGACTTTGCCATGCATTTGTGACCCATGCTTTGCATTACACATGATGATTGATTCTAGCACTCGTATGTGTATTTGCAAGCTTGTTCGAGATATTGCTTGTTATTGCCATGTTCCTTTTGTGCACCATTCCTATGATGATACTTCCATCTTGCTTTGTGTTCGTGCTTGTGATATGTCATGTGCACTCCCTATGCCTATTATTTGCTCACATGACATGATTGCCATGATTTATTCTAGTATGTTGCATCTTCGCACTACTAGCTTGCTTGACTTGATTGCTATGATTGCTTGCTATGTTGCATCACCCATGTTCCACTATTACTTGCTTTCTTGGGTTGATGACATATATGCTCATGCCTCCCACATCATATATCTTGATCATTGTCTCTTGTGTCATACTTGCTCATTTCATGCGGTTGATGACAACCATCTATATGCTTTGCACATGATTCATATTGCTTCTTGTCATATATCTCCATGTGTCGCCTCTCTCATGCTAGATGAGTTTCCATGTATTGAGTGTAACAATGATTATCTTCTTGCTCATAAGATTGCCCCCATAGCATTCTCGCATATATTTGGAGATTTTGACATAATTCTTGTGAAGCATGCTTGTCTTACTTATTTGCACCATATACCTAGTGCCATGAATATTGCCATTGTTGCATCATATTATTCATGCACTTGTGCTTCTCATGGTTATGTGCAAAAGATGAGAACCATCATGATGGATGATGTGTTTATCTACCATGTGCATACGTTCTTTGTTTTGTTTTGTACATGTGTAGGATACTTGGACTTTGTGTCGACTTCCACTTCACGTGAGTTGACCATTCGAGCTCTTGAGAGTGAGCCTCTTACATTCTACCACGACTCGCTTCTACACCACATTTCCTACCACTTCGGCATTGTGAAGAATGCACAAGGACACGCTTTCAAGGTGACATCCTTCTTGAGCTTGGATATTGTGGATCATACTTCATGTGTTGCTTGCACCATTTGCACGCATGTTCAAGATATTTCTTTCCCCCATGATTGCCACATTTCCATGCTCCATGACATATATACCTTGTGTGTTGCATCCAATTCTTGGACTACTTGCTACTATCATATGGTTGGTTGCACCAATATCATTTCTTCACATATGCCATATCCCTTTGCTTGTCACATGCTTGACTTGATTGCCTCACACATGATGAACACTTGCTCTTTCTATTGTGTTGAGTGCCACACTATATTCACTACACCTTATGCACATTATGCTTGGATTGTCTTGCACTTGACCCATGTGTTTAGACATCTCATCTTACTTGGTGTTGTGAATGATTCCTATGCCTACCATCGACCATTTGTCGAGCGCTTTATGCATGCTTGCTATGACCTTGAGGTAGATGCTTATGCTCTTGTCACACATATTTGCATCTCTACCACACATTTGCATACTTGTCCCCATGATATCTTTGCTTGTGCTCAATTTATGTGCTTACATGCCATGTCACAATCCTTTGTCAAACCATATGCTATTCTTGATGACAACACTTGTTTGGTGAATAACCTCTTCAATGCTTGGTTTTGCACTAACGCTAACCACATTTGTTTTTCCAAGTGTTTGTTGTTCTTTCTTCTTTTGAAGGAATCACTAGATGGTGCGACATTGGAGAGTGCCCATTTCGAGTTTCAAGATGATGAGTGCTTGGTGACCGACCACTTCGACACGGCACCGCCATCTCTTTTCCATGGTGATTTGGTTTTCGATCCGAGGTCGGATCTTTTCCAAGGGGGAGGGGATGATGCGGAGCATCCTACGGTCATCACCATGTCAAGAGTCCGTTTGGCAAGTGACACATGCGACCTCTACTTCACATACACAAAGGTGAATCTTCTCCTTTACACGTGCTCACTTGACCCCTTCGAGGATGGTATACTAATTGACACTTCTCCCTTGTGCATGCATAGGTATTGTCGGAGCTTCAAGGATGTCGAGGAGGAGTGCAAGCGCCAAGGAACAACTACACCATCCGCGAGGGAAGCATGGAAGAGAAGACAGAAGAAACGAAGCTGCTACATGCTACAGCCACCGGACGACCGGTCGGGACCGGACGTCCGACGCCTGGAAGCCGCACCAGCCAGAAGGCCCAGCCAATGCCAGTTACAGCACCTCCCAGCGAGCGGACGTCCGGCCCCCAGCGGACGACCGGTAATATTAACGGAAGTCCAAAGATACCGGACGACCGGTGTCCCTTCACAGAACAGTTTCAGCGGACGTCCGACGACTAGCGGACGACCGGTCCCTCCTGAGCCACCGGACGACCGGTACCCACCGGACGACCGGTACCTGCCTGTGCGCAGCTGCGGGCCTTTGGCCTTGTATCCCTCTCCCACTCCCCCCTTCGTGGCTTAGACTATAAATAGACCACCTCCACCTCCTTTCTAGGGTTAGCAAATATGATAGCTCATTCTTAGGTGAGCTTTGCTCCTACCTCTACTCTTGAGAGAGAGAGAGACTACCACTCCCATGGAGTTCAAGACCTCCATGTGAGAAGATCCTGCGGGATATCATCAAGACCTCCATGTGAGAAGATCCCGAGGGATTCAAGCCCCCCTTCATGGGAAGATCCTTCTTGGATTCAAGCCCCCATCTCCTTTGGATTTGGGATGAACTCTACCTTGTATCTTTCCCTTTGTTGTTCAAGTACCTTGCGATCTTGTGTGTTTGATTGTCTAGTGGATGTGTGATTAGACTTGTTCTTGAGTGTTTCCCCTTGTGATTTCTCCCCGTTCTTCCCCGTGTTCTTCGTGTCCTTCAAGGGATCCCACTCCAAACATGAAAGATCGGCCTACACCGGGTTAGCCCCGTATCAGTATTGCAATCCGGTTTTTATTGGCCTACTCTCTTCAAAGATGCTTGTAAGTTTGTCTTGTCTTGTGATGAATGTCAAAGAATTGGTAATATTAGTAGACGTCAAGAAATACCTATGAATTATTCTCTTGTTATCGAACCATTTGATGTTTGGGGCTTTGATTATATGGGACCGTTTCCTGCCTCTAATGGGTATACACATATTTTAGTTGCTGTTGATTACATTACTAAGTGGGTACAAGCTATTCCAACTAGTAGTGCTGATCATAACACCTCTATTAAGATGCTTAAAGAAGTTATTTTTCCGAGGTTTGGAGTCCCTAGATACTTAATGACTGATGGTGGTTCACATTTTATTCATGGTGCTTTTCGTAAAATGCTTGCTAAGTATGATGTTAATCATAGAATCGCATCTCCATATCACCCACAGTCTAGTGGTCAAGTAGAATTGAGTAACAGAGAGCTTAAATTAATTTTGCAAAAGACTGTTAATAGATCTAGAAAGAATTGGTCCAAGAAACTTGATGATGCATTATGGGCTTATAGAACAACATATAAAAATCCTATGGGTATGTCTCCATATAAAATGGTTTATGGAAAATAATGTCACTTACCTCTTGAACTAGAACATAAGGCATATTGGGCCATTAAAGAGCTCAACTATGATTTCAAACTTGCCGGTGAGAAGAGGTTATTTGACATTAGCTCACTTGATGAATGGAGAACCCAAGCCTATGAGAATGCCAAGCTGTTTAAAGAAAAAGTTAAAAGATGGCATGACAAAAGGATACAAAAGCGTAAGTTTAATGTAGGTGATTATGTTTTGCTTTTCAACTCTCGTTTAAGATTTTTTGCAGGAAAATTTCTCTCTAAATGGGAAGGCCCTTACGTTATCGAGGAGGTCTATCATTCCGGTGCCATAAAAGTCGACAACTTCGAAGGCACAAATCCAAAGGTGGTGAACAGTCAAAGAATCAAACATTATATCTCAGGTAACCCAACAAATGTTGAAACTAATATTATTGAAACCGTAACCCCGGAGGAATACATAAGAGACACTTTCCAGAACGTTTCAGACTCCGAAAAGGAATAGGTATGTGGTACGGTAAGTAAACCGACTCCAAAATAGTTCTAATGGCAATTTTTCTCCGTTTTGGAATATTTGAGAAAATAGGAAAATAAGAAGTAGTCCGGGAAGGACACGAGGCATCCACGAGGGTGGAGGGCGCGCCCTACCCCCTGGGTGCGCCCCCTGCCTCGTGGGCACCTCGTGCGCTCTCCGGACTCTGTTTTCTTGCACGATACTTCTTTTGGTCGGTAAAAATTCATTATATAATCTCCCGAAGGTTTTGACCACCGTATCACACAAAAATCTTCTGTCTTTGTTTCGAGCTGTTTTTCTGACAGATCTTGAGCACCATGACGTCTTCAAGCTCCCCCAAGGACAAGTTTTTCGAGAGGGTCATCAACCCCTACCTCGCGGAGGTGCTGCATCACCCTCAAACCATTGAGATGCGTGAGGGGGTGCTGCACATCCGCGATGCGGAGGGACCAAGGAGTACCGGAAGCGTGGAGACAAAGCTCAAAACAATGGAACAACAAGTTTTCAAGTGCCAAGGGATGGTGGAACGTGGACTCAACACCAACCAGATGATGATCACGGAGTTCACTAACAACCACAAGCTAGACGCCAAGAACTTTGGGGAGACCATCTTCAAGCTTAATGAGAAAATCGAGCACTTCCAAGCCCAGATCTATGACCTGCAAAACCAAAACTGTGAGTATGAATATAGATTCAAGAGGATGAGTTTGGCTACAGATTTGAGGATCCCTGAGACTCAATCATCCTTTTATGATGGTGAGCCCATGCCTTGGAAGACGGACAACAAGCCTACATCATCAACAACTCCATCATCACCACCCCTGAGGAACTAATCACATGGGTATGGGCACTCCCCTTGGCAACTGCCAAGCTTGGGGGAGTTGCCCCGGTATCGTATCACCACCACACTCCTATATTTACCGTTTTACTTAGTTTGATCCTTTTGGTAATATCTTGATCTAGTAGAATAAAGTTTTGGTATGAATTAGCTTTGAGTTTTGCTTTGTGATCCTCTATGTAATCGAGTCTGTGAGATATATATAATAAAGATTAGTGTTGAGTCAAGGGCTTGCTATCTTGCTATGATCTTAAGTGCATAAAAGAGTAAAAGAAATAAAAGGGGTCATATTGATCTTGTGGATAGTAATGACTTCACATATAGAGAGTATGATGCTTAAAAGTTGTTGAGAGTTGGCAAACATAGTTTTGGTCATCGTTGCAATTAATAGGAAGTAATAAAGAAAGAGAGGTTCTCACATATAAATGCACTATCTTGGACATCTTTTATGATTGTGAGCACTCATTAAAGTATGACATGCTAAAGAGTTGATGTTGGACAAGGAAGACAACGTAATGGGTTATGTTTTCTCACATCTCAGTTAAAGTATATTGTCATGGATCATCCAAACATGTTGAGCTTGCCTTTCCCCCTCATGCTAGCCAAATTCCTTGCACCAAGTAGAGATACTACTTGTGCTTCCAAATATCCTTAAACCTAGTTTTTCCATGAGAGTCCACCATACCTACCTATGGATTGAGTAAGATCCTTCAAGTAAGTTGTCATGTTGCATGCAATAAAAATTGCTCTCTAAATATGTATGACTTATTAGTGTGGAGAAAATAAGCTTTATACGATCTTGTGATATGGAAGTAATAAAAGCGATGGACTGCAAAATAAAGGTTCATATCACAAGTGGCAATATAAGGTGACGTTCTTTTGCATTAATATTTCGTGCATCCAACCATAGAAGCACATGACAACCTCTGCTTCCCTCTGTGAAGGGCCTATCTTTACATTATGCAAGAGTCAAGGTGATCTTCACCTTTTCTTTTTTATATTTTATCCTTTGGCAAGCACCTCGTGTTGGAAAGATCCTAATATATATATCCAATTGGATGTAAGTTAGCATGAACTATTATTGTTGACATTACCCTTGAGGTAAAAGGTTGGGAGGCAACACAATAAGCCCCTATCTTTCTCTCTATCCGATTAAAACTCCATAACCATAAGTATTGCGTGTGTTAGCAATTGTGAAAGACTAAATGATAGTTGAGTATGTGGACTTGCTGAAAAGCTCTTATGTTGACTCTTTCCTATGTTATGTTAAATTGCAATTCCTTCAATGACTGAGATTATAGTTTGTTAATTCTCAATGAAGTTTCTGAATCATACTTGACATTGTGAATAGATTGTTACTTGAGAATAAGAAACCATATGACAAAATATATTTATGTTGCTGTTATAAGAATGATCATGATGCCCTCATGTCCGTATTTTCTTTTATCGACACCTCTATCTCTAAACAGGTGGACATATTTTTCGATATCGGCTTCCGCTTGAGGACAAGCGAGGTCTAAGCTTGGGGGAGTTGATACGTCCATTTTGCATCATGCTTTTATATCGATATTTATTGCATCATGGGCTGTTATTTCACGTTATGTCACAATACTTATGGATATTCTCTCTTATTTTACAAGGTTACATGAAGAGGGAGAATGCCGGCAGCAGGGATTCTGGGCTGGAAAAGGAGCAAATATTTGATACCTATCCTGCACAGCTCCAAAAGTCCTGAAACTCCACGAAAGTCATTTTGGGAATTAATAAAAAATATTTAGCGGAAGAAATACCCGAGGGGGGCCATCCACCACCCACGAGGGTGGGGGGCGCGCCCCCTGCCTCGTGGGCCACCTGGCAGCCCTCCATTGCCCATCTTCTGCTATATGAAGTCTTTTACCCTCGAAAAAAAAATCATAAGCAAGCTTACGGGACGAAACTCCGCCGTCGCGAGGCGGAACCTTGGCCGAACCAATCTAGGGCTACGGCGGAGCTGTTCTGCGGGGGAAACTTCCCTCCAGGAGGGGGAAATCATCACCAACGTCATCACCAACGATCCTCTCATCGGGAGGGGGTCAATCTCCATCAACAGCTTCACCAGCACCATCTCCTCTCAAACCCTAGTTCATCTCTTATATCCAATCTTTGTACCAAAACCTCAGATTGGTACCTGTGGGTTGCTAGTAGTGTTGATTACTCCTTGTAGTTGATGCTATTTGTTTTATTTGGTGGAAGATCATATGTTCAGATCCTTAATGCATATTAATACTCCTATGATTATGAACATGAATATGCTTTGTGAGTAGTTACGTTTGTTCCCGAGGACATGGGTGAAGTCTTGTTATTAGTAGTCATGTGAATTTGGTATTCGTTCGATATTTTGATGAGATGTATGTTGTCTCTCCTCTAGTGGTGTTATGTGAACGTCGACTACATGACAGTTCACCATTATTTGGGCCTAGAGGAAGGCATTGGGAAGTAATAAGTAGATGATGGGTTGCTAGAGTGACAGAAGCTTAAACCCTATTTTATAAGTTGCTTCGTAAGGGGCTGATTTGGGTCCATATGTTTCATGCTATGGTTAGGTTTACCTTAATACTTCTTTTGTAGTTGCGGATGCTTGCAATAGGGGTTAATCATAAGTGGGATGCTTGTCCAAGAAAGGGCAGTACCCAAGCACCGGTCCACCCACATATCAAATTATCAAAGTAACGAACGCGAATCATATGAGCGTGATGAAAACTAGCTTGACGATAATTCCCATGTGTCCTCGGGAGCGCTTTTCTCATTATAAGAACTTGTCCAGGCTTGTCCTTTGCTACAAAAAGGATTGGGACACCTTGCTGCACCTTATTTACTTTCATTGCTTGTTACCCATTACAAATTATCTTATCACAAAACTATCTGTTACCTACAATTTTAGTGCTTGCAGAGAATACCTTACTGAAAACCGCTTTTCATTTTGTTCTGCTCCTCGTTGGGTTCGACACTCTTACTTATCGAAAGGACTACGATAGATCCCCTGCACTTGTGGGTCACCAATGGGCAAGCCTCGAATGTAAAGCTCAGTGATTCCCATTATTTCCCTGCAACGGATATAAGGTAGTTATAGATCCGGTTAAGTGAGGGTTGGCATACTATCAGTAAAATATGTTGATGAAAAATAAATACATTGCAGATCCAACAAATTATTTTGAGCCACATGGAAAATGTTGGGTTCTATGGTAGGGTTCGTCGACTGCGAACTAAAATTTTCCTACGCACAGAACAACCAGGAATATGCTACAGGAATGGATCACAGATCATTACCACTAGACACATAGTGTCGTGCAGTGGAAGTAGAGTACTAGTAGCATCCGCGTGGATCGTCTCCTCCTCGTATGATCTCCCTCGAACAGCCTGTCGTTGGATCCCACATACTGGTTCGCCAGAGCGGTGCAAGTGCACCGCCTCTAACGGCATCCATGTGTCCAGGAGGAACACTGTGCGGCGGACTGCTACATTCGATCACATAGTCGTTAGCAAGTGGATGTGGCTACTTGCAACACATGCAAAGACCTAGTGACGGCACCAAAGCGTGTTGGCGTTCTGGGATCGGGGGTACCCAGACCTGCCAGTCTGCGGCCCAACACATGGCCCTGTCGACGGCCCGGCCTGGCCCAACTACGAGACTATGAGAGGAAGGCCCTCGCGAGGACCCCCTGGCCCTCGTGAGGTGAGCCACGCTAAGACCTCCAGAGGAGCGGCCTCCCCAGGTTGCCTCCCGAGGAGCAGAGTTTTCTTTGCTAACCTCCCACCTCATGAGGCCGCGATGACATGAGCCGTGACGACCAAGGCCAGGCGGGCGCCAGCGGGTGCAGGAGGGATAGCTCCCTCTTTGGTGTTAAAGAGACAAGGACATCCGCGGGTTCCCAAGGGATGCCCCAAAGGTTTCCCTTCTGGTGCAATAAGACCAAGACCACGAGCTCAGCATGATGGATGTCATCGTGGAGCCTATCACTGCGTCAAAGCCAGAAGCTTTGCAGTTGAAGACCACCTTTTGCCAGGATAAGATGTACTTCCTGTCCCCATTCCAAATTGGCCATTGTGGGATCCCTTCCTGCCTGTGCAATAAGGGAAGAGGACCAAGACCATTATAAATAGGGACTAGCCTTCGCCATAGAGGGGGTGGATCCATTCTCTCCTCAGAGCCCTCGTGAGGTCGCTCACCCACTGTACTAGTTCATCCCCATCCTCCTCGTGAGGCAAATACACGAAAAGTAGGAGTAGGGTCTCACACCGCAAGGTGGCCCAAAACTGGGTAAATCTTTGTGTTCTTCCTTATTCTACAATCACACGCGCTTGGTGAGATCGGGCCATGGGTGCAGCGAGCCGAGCGATTCCGTGAAGAGAGATCCTTCGCACACGCCCTAGAGTTTGAACCTTGTTGGGTCTGTGGAGCCCTGATTACGACAAACCCATCAACCAAATGAGTGTGCCACACTTCCACTTTGTATAGGCATCTGTCACGGGCTCAACACTTGGGCCTCGCACGGATTCTAAAGCCCAAAGTCTGTTCGACCTGGATCCAAGTCCGAGTAGGATCACACATGACTTGTGGAGTCGGATCCGGCCTCTCAGGTTCCTTCCCTTAAGTGTGCGACCCCTTAGGTTCTCGTTCACTTGGTAGCGAGTCAGATCACATCCGGCTCAGCTAGTCGGTAGCGGCCTCTAGCAAAGCATGCCGACTCCAAGTGTCTGATGAAGCTGGTTAGGCGAACTTGTACATCACACTTTTGTTCCCTTTGCCACACGATATATGTTGTCGCGCTCAAGGCGAGTTTGTCATCCTTGTGCTAGCCCGACCTCTTTCTCGTTCCAGTGATGCCGACCACAAATCGGATTATCTCATAATCCGAGCCGCATGGCCATGCTTATCTTGGTCGAATCACACGAGGGGCCAGAGTATATCTCTCCTGATCGAAGGGCAAATCCCATCTTGCTCGACCATGTCTCGCAGCATGGGTCTGGACAAGCCCGAAACCTACCTTTGTAGCTACTCAGTCGTAGAGTAGCATTTGGTCGGACCAAAGCAGGTCTATCACCATCCCCAGTGCATGCGCCGACTTAGGTCTTAGGACATAGAACGTATGTTGTAGTAGAGACTCATAGACGACATATAGTTGCATCTCATTGTTGGGTCTTTCCGACTCGGACCTTAATTTGACTCGGATCGTCGGATCCGGCCAGATCCTTCCGAGCCCATATTACCCGGTTAGCATCCAATGCTCCATGGCTAGTGAGACTAAGCCATCCCCCATGTCATATGCTAGTCTAGTTGGTTGTGCATCCACACAACCCTTTCAACTAGGGACCTTTTAGGACAGTCATCATACAATGCATAGTTCCACAAACAAGGCACGTACTTGTTGATACACATCATTGATAATGTCCAAGGACTATCTTCATTCATAAACACATAGGAAATATCATCATACATGATTGTCTCTAGGGCATATCTCCAACAGTCTCCCACTTGCACTACAGTCAATCAAATAGACATCAAATGCCCATAGCTCTAACGTGCCTCTCATGCTTAGGTTGTGGAAGCAGTTTAATCAATAGATTTTCAAAATTTGCATCCGTGTGAATTTTGTATAACTATACATCTCCACTCTTTACGATCTTTCATATCAGGTGATATTTCTGATCTATGTGTCTGGTATTGTGGTGATTCCTTGGCTCCTTGGCTTGTGCGATGGCATGACACGTCTCCAACGTATCTATAATTTTTGATTGCTCCATGCTATATTATCTACTGTTTTGGGCAATATTCGGCTTTATTATCCACTTTTATATTATTTTTGGGACTAACCTATTAACCTGAGGCCCAGCCCAGATTTGTTGTTTTATGCCTATTTTAGTTTTTCGAGGAAAAGGAATATCAGACGGAGTCAAAACGGAACGAAATCAACTGGAGAAGTTATTTTTGGAAGGAAACCCACCTGATGGACTTGGACCCCACGTCAGAAGATACGGGAGGTGCTCACGAGGGTGGGGGGCGCGCCCACCCCCCTGGGACGCGCCCCCTGCCTCGTGGGGCCCCCGTAGCTCCACCGACGTACTCCCTGCACCCATATATACCTACATATCGTAAAACTTCCAGAACAGAAGATAGATTGGGAGTTCTGCCGCTGCAAGCCTCTGTAGCCACCAAAAACCACTCGGGAGCCTGTTCCAGTGCCCTGCCGGAGGGGGATCCCATCACCGGTGGCCATCTTCATCATCCCGGCGCTATCCATGACGAGGAGGGAGTAGTTCACCCTCGGGGCTGAGGGTATGTACCAGTAGCTATGTGTTTGATCTCTCTCTCTCTCTCGTGTTCTCTCTCGTGTTCCTCTATGGCACGATCTTGATGTATCCTGAGCTTTGCTATTGTAGTTGGATCTTATGATGTTTCTCCCCCTCTACTCTCTTGTGATGAATTGAGTTTCCCCTTTGAAGTTATCTTATCGGATTGAGTCTTTTATGAGAACACTTGATGTATGTCTTGCTGTGGTTATCTGTGGTGACAATGGGATATCATGTGCCACTTGATGTATGTTTTGGTGATCAACTTGCGGGTTTCGTGACATTGGGAACCTATGCATAGGGGTTGGCACACGTTCTTGACTCTCTGATAGAAACTTTGGTGCACTCTTTGAAGTACTTTGTGTTGGTTGGATGAATCTGAGATTGTGATGCATATCGTATAATCATGCCCACGGATACTTGAGGTGACAATGGAGTATCTAGGTGACATTAGGGTTTTGGTTGATTTGTATCTTAAGGTGTTATTGTAGTACGAACTCTTTTATAGATTGATACGAAAGAATAGCTTTGAGGTGGTTTCGTACCCTACCATAATCTCTACGTTTGTTCTCCACTATTAGTGGCTTTGGAGTGACTCTTTGTTGCATGTTGAGGGCTTGTTATATGATCTATCTATGTTATTATTGTTGAGAGAACTTGCACTAGTGAAAGTATGAACCCTAGGCCTTGTTTCCTATCATTGCAATACCGTTTACGCTCACTTTTATCATTAGTTACCTTGCTGTTTTTATATTTTCAGATTACAAAAACCTATATCTACCATCCATATTGCACTTGTATCACCATCTCTTCGCCGAACTAGTGCACCTATACAATTTGCCATTGTATTGGGTGTGTTAGGGAGACAAGAGACTTTTTGTTATTTGGTTGCAGGGTTGTTTGAGAGAGACCATCTTCATCCTATGCCTCCTACGGATTGATAAACCTTACGTCATCCACTTGAGGGAAATTTTCTACTGTCCTACAAACCTGTGCACTTGTAGGCCCAACAACGTCTACAAGAGGAAGGTTGTGTAGTAGACATCAAGCTCTTTTCTGGCGCCGTTGCCGGGGAGGATAGTGCTTGAAGGTATATCCTTAGATCTTGCAATCGAATCTTTTTGTTTCTTGTTTTATCACTAGTTTACTTTATAAAAGAAAACTACAAAAAAATGGAATTGAGAGTGCCTCATATGCTTCATCTTTTTAATGTCTTTCGTGAAAATGATGGGAAGGAAAATTGTGCTCAAGTACTAGAAGAAGAATTACATAGAATGCTTGGCATAAAATATGTGAATGATGAGCATGATTGCAATGTTGTTAGTATGATTTCCTTGAATATCCATGATGCTAATGATATGCAAAGCCACAAGCTTGGGGAAGCTATGTTTGATGAAGATGATATTTTTTGTCCCCCAAGCTTTGAAGAGCAAATTTATTTTGATGAAAGCATGCCTCCTATCTATGATGATTATTGTGATGACACGTATGCTTTAAAGAATAATGATAACCATGAAACTTGTCATCTTGATCTTAATTTTCAATCACATGATAGTTATTTTGTTGAGTTTGCTCCCACTACTATTCATGAGAAGAATTCTGCTTATGTGGAGAGTAGTAAATTTTCTGTGCTTGTAGATCATGAAAAGAATGCTCTAGGTGCTGGTTATATTGTTGAATTCATTCATGATGCTACTGAAAAATTATTATGAGGGAGGAATATATGCTTGTAGCAATTGCAATAATATCAAGTTTCCTCTCTATGTGCTTAAAATCTTGAAGCTATACTTGTGTTACCTTTCTATGCTTGTTGATTATTGCTCCCATAAGTTGTTTGCTCACAAAATCCCTATGCATAGGAAGTGGGTTAGACTTAAATGTGCTAGTCTTATGCTTCATGATGCTCCCGTCATGTTTCAATTCTTATCTTTTATGTGAGCATCATTGTCATCATCATGCCTAGCTAGAAAGGCATTAAAGAAAAGCGCTTGTTGGGAGACAAATCAATATTTATCCTTACTGTTTTTGTGTGTCCACATGATTATGCTACTGTAGTAATCATGTTTTATAGCTTTTGTTTCAATAAAGTGCCAAGTAAGACCTTTAGGATAGCTTACGGTGATAGTTTTGTTGATCCTGCTGAAAATCAGAAACTTTTGCACCCAGTAATTTAGGTTTGTTAATTCAAAGGAACGTGCTTCTGATCTGATTCTTTTTGCTCTGGATTGGTACACAAATTTCTCAGGTCGTCCTAATTTGGTAGAATTTGCGGAGGTCCGGAAATATACGTTTGATACAGATTACTACAGACTGTTCTGTTTTTGACAGATTCTGTTTTCTATGTGTTGTTTGCTTATTTTGATGAATCTATGCGTAGTATCGGAGGGTATGAGCCACAGATAAGTTGGAGTACAGTAGATATTACACCAATATGAATTTAGAATGAGTTCATTACAGTACCTAAGTGGTGGTTTTATTTTCTTATACTAACGGAGCTTACGAGTTTTCTGTTGAGTTTTGTGTTGTGAAGTTTTCAAGTTTTGGGTAAAGATTCGATGGACTATGGAATAAGGAGTGGCAAAGAGCCTAAGCTTGGGGATGCTCATGGCACCCCAAGATATTCAAGGATAACCAAGAGCCTAAGCTTGGGGATGCCCCAGAAGGCATCCCCTCTTTCGTCTTCGTTCATCGGTAACTTTACTTGGAGCTATATTTTTATTCACCACATGATATGTGTTTTGCTTGGAGCGTCATTTTCTTTTGTTAGTATTAGCTTTATGTTATTTAGAATAATGTTTTGCATCTTTAGTTTCAATAAAAAAAGTCAAGGATAGCCTTTGCCATGCTTATTTTGCTAGTATACATGTTGCTGTTTGAAAACAGAAAGTTTACCGCTGTTGCAAAAATTCCCTAGAAAAGTCAGAGAGTGGTATAATGTTGAATCTTTTTGCATATTGAGCTCTGATAAAATTATTACAGCGGGAATTTTAGTTCATAATTTTTGGAGTTAGGGAAGTATTATGACTCTTGCATTCTTTACAGACTGTACTGTTCTGGCAGATTGCTGTTATGTTTGCATTGTTTGCATATGTTTGTTTGTTTAGTGATTCTATTTGAGGATAGGAGTATTAAATATGCAGAGGCATTTAGTATGCAATGTTGAATAATAATTTAAGTGATTTGTTACAGTAAAAAATGATAACCTATCTCACGAGTTCCTATTGAGTTTGTTGTGAAGGAAGCTTTTGATAAAAAGAGAAACCATGATATGAGAGGAATTAAGGAGACACAAAAGTTCAAGCTTGGGGATGCCCAAGGCACCCCAAGATAATATTTCAAGAAGTCTCAAGCATGTAAGCTTGGGGATGCCCCGGTAGGCATCCCACCTTTCTTCTTCAACAACTATCGGTTAGTATCGGTTGAGCCTAAGTTTTTGCTTCTTCACATGAGTTGTGCTATCCTTGCAATGTAGTTTTCTTTAGCTTTTCTTGCTGTTTGAATAAAGTATCAAGATCTGAAATTATTAAATGGGAGAGTCTTCACATAGTTGCATAATTATTCGACTACTCATTGATCTTCACTTATATCTTTCGGAGTAATTTGTTATTGCTCTAGTACTTCACTTATATCTTTTAGAGCATGGTGGTAGTTTTATTTCGAATAAATAGATGAACTCTCATGCTTCACTTATATTATTTTGAGAGTCTTAAATAGCATGGTAATTTGCTTAAAATCCTAATATGCTAAGCATAAAAGATTTGTAAGAATTCTTATGAGTGTGTTGAATACTAAGAAAAGTTTGATACTTGATAATTGTTTTGAGATATGAAGGTGATAATATCAAAGTCGTGCTAGTTGAGTGATTATGAATTCAAAGAATGCTTGTGTTGAAGTTTGCAAGTCCCGTAGCATGCACGTATGGTTAAAGTTGTGTAACAAATTTGAAACATGAAGTGTACCTGGCTTGTGCATCCTTATGAGTGGCGGTCGGGGACGAGCGATGGTCTTTTGCTACCAATCTATCCCCCTAGGAGCATGCGCGTAATACTTGATTTTTGATGACTTCTAAATTTTTGCAATAAGTATATGAGTTCTTTTGACTAATGTTGAGTCCATGGATTATACGCACTCTCACCTTTCCGCCTTTGCTAGCCTCTTCGATACCGTGCATTGCCCTTTCTCACCTTGAGAGTTGGTGCAAACTTTGCCGGTGCATCCAAACCCCGTGATACGATACACTCTATCACACATAAACCTCCTTATATCTTCCTCAAAACAGCCACCATACCTACCTACCATGGCATTTCCATAGCCATTCCGAGATATATTGCCATGCAACTTCCATCATCATCATCATGACATACATTACTTTTGTCATATTGCCATTGCATGATCATGTAGTTGACATCGTATTTGTGGCAAAGCCACCATGCATTATTTCTCATACATGTCACTCTTGATTCATTGCACCATCCCGGTACACCGCCGGAGGCATTCATATAGAGTCATATCTTGTTCTAAGTTTCGAGTTGTAATCCTTATGTTGTAATCAATAGAAGTGTGATGATCATCATTCTTAGAGCATTGCCCAAAAAAAAGAAAAAAGAAGAAGAAAGGCCAAAAAAAGAAAGGCCCAAAAAAAATAAAAAAATAAAAAGGGCAATGCTACTATCTCTTTTTCCACACTTGTGCTTCAAAGTAGAACCTTCTTCTTCATGTAGTGAGTCTCATATATTGTGCTTCAAAGTAGCACCTTGTTCTTCATATAGTGAGTCTCATAAGTTGTTTTTTTATTCTAGTGGGAATTTTTCATTATAGAACTTGGCTTGTATATTCCTACGATGGGCTTCCTCAAATGCCCTAGGTCTTCATGAGCAAGCGAGTTGGATGCACACCCACTAGTTTTCTTTTGTTGAGCATTCGTAGCTCTAGTGCATCCGTTGCATGGCAATCCCTACTCCTCATGTTGACATCAATTGATGGGCATCTCCATAGCCCGTTGATTAGCCTCGTCAATGTGATACTTTCTCCTTTTTTGTCTTCTCCACACAATCCCCATCATCATATTCTATTCCACCCATAGTGCTATATCCATGGCTCACGCTCATGTATTGCGTGAAGGTTGAAAAAGTTTGAGATTATTTAAGTATGAAACAATTGCTTGGCTTGTCACCGGGGGTATAGAAGTTGGGAACATCTTTGTGTGACAAAAATGAATCATGGCCTAACTATATGACTTTGTAGGGATGAACTTTCTTTTGCCATGTTATTTTGAGAAGACATGATTGCTTTGATTAGTATGCTTGAAGTATTATTATTTTTATGTCAATATTAAACTTTTGTCTTGAATCTTTCGGATCTGAATATTCATATCACAAGTAAGTAGAATTACATTGAAATTATGCCAACTAGCACTCCGCATCAAAAATTCTTTTTTTATCATTTACCTACTCGAGGACGAGCAGGAATTAAGCTTGGGGTTGCTTGATACGTCTCCAACGTATCTATAATTTTTGATTGCTCCATGCTATATTATCTACTGTTTTGGGCAATATTGGGCTTTATTATCCACTTTTATATTATTTTTGGGACTAACCTATTAACCGAAGGCCCAACCCAGATTTGCTGTTTTATGCCTATTTCAGTCTTTCGAGGAAAAGGAATATCAGACGGAGTCAAAACAGAACGAAATCAACTGGAGAAGTTATTTTTGGAAGGAAACCCACCTGATGGACTTGGACCCCACGTCAGAAGATACGGGAGATGCTCATGAGGGTAGGGGGCGCGCCCACCCCCTAGGGCACGCCCCCTGCCTCGTGGGGCCCCCGTAGCTCCACCGACGTACTCTTCGCACCCATATATACCTACGTATCATAAAACTTCCAGAACAAAAGATAGATCGGGAGTTCCGCCGCCGCAAGCCTCTGTAGCCACACAAAAACCTCTCGGGAGCCCATTCCGGTGCCCTGCCGGAGGGGGATCCCATCACCGGTGGCCATCTTCATCATCTCGGCGCTATCCATGACGAGGAGGGAGTAGTTCACCCTCGGGGCCGAGGGTATGTACCAGTATCTATTTGTTTGATCTCACTCTCTCTCGTGTTCTCTCTCATGTTCCTCTATGGCACGATCTTGATGTATCCCGAGCTTTGCTATTGTAGTTGGATCTTATGATGTTTCTCCCCCTCTACTCTCTTGTGATGAATTGAGTTTCCCCTTTGAAGTTATCTTATCGGATTGAGTCTTTTATGAGAACACTTGATGTATGTCTTGCCGTGATTATCTGTGGTGACAATGGGATATCATGTGCCACTTGATGTATGTTTTGGTGATCAACTTGTGGGTTTCGTGACATTGGGAACCTATGCATAGGGGTTGGCACACGTTCTTGACTCTCCGGTAGAAACTTTGGGGCACTCTTTGAAGTACTTTGTGTTGGTTGGATGAATCTGAGATGGTGTGATGCATATCGTATAATCATGGCCGCAGATACTTGAGGTGACAATGGAGTATCTAGGTGACATTAGGGTTTTGGTTGATTTGTATCTTAAGGTGTTATTCTAGTACGGACTCTTTTATAGATTGATCCGAAAGAATAGCTTTGAGGTGGTTTTGTACCCTACCATAATCTCTACATTTGTTCTCCGCTATTAGTGGCTTTGGAGTGACTCTTTGTTGCATGTTGAGGGCTTGTTATATGATCTATCTATGTTATTATTGTTGAGAGAACTTGCACTAGTGAAAGTATGAACCCTAGGCCTTGTTTCCTATCATTGCAATACCGTTTAAGCTCACTTTGATCATTAGTTACCTTGCTGTTTTTATATTTTCATATTACAAAAACCTATATCTACCATCCATATTGCACTTGTATCACCATCTCTTCAGCGAACTAGTGCACCTATACAATTTGCCATTGTATTGGGTGGGTTGGGGACACAAGAGACTTTTTGTTATTTGGTTGCAGGGTTGTTTGAGAGAGACCATCTTCATCCTACGCCTCCTATGGATTAAAAAACCTTAGATCATCCACTTAAAGGGAAATTTGCTACTGTCCTACAAACCTGTGCACTTGCAGGCCCAACAACGTCTACAAGAAGAAGGTTGTGTAGTAGACATCATGGCACTAGAATTATCACAATAAAGGTCCAACAGTTTTACCGAGGCTGGGAAAATACCAAGATCATCTAGAAAGTTTCGGATCGAAACACCCTCCTTTGAAGCTTCACAAGCTGCAATGTATTCGGCTACTATGGTAGAACTAGCCACCGTATCTTGCTTGGAACTCGTCCAGCTCACCGCTCCTCCATTCATGACGTACGTGAATCCGGACTGTGATCGACAATCATCTCTGTCGGTCTGGAAACTAGCGTCAGCGTAACCTTTACGTCGAGCTCCTCCTCGCCTCCATAAACTAGAAACATTTCCTCAGTCCATTTTAGGTACTTTGGAATATTCTTCACCGCCGCCTAGTGACTCTCACCAGGGTTGGCCTGGTATCCGCTTGTTAGGCTTGCGGCAAAAGCAACATCATGCCTTGTACATATAATGGCATACATGATGGATCCGATTGTGGAGGCTAACCGAATCCTACTCATCCTTCTTCGCTCGTCAGATGTCAAAGGACTCTGAGTCTCGCTTAGCCTTATACCATGTGAGAGTGGCAAGAACCCTTTCTTCGCCTCACTCATGTTGAATTGCTTCAACACTTTATCTATGTACGTGCTCTGGCTTAAGCCGAGCAACCTCCTCGATCTATATCTATAGATCTTGATGCCTAAAATGTAAACTGCTTCACCGAGGTCCGTCATTGAAAACTTTCCATTCGGTGATTCCTTGACCAAGTTCAGCATCGAAACATCATTTCTGATCAACAATATGTCATCCACATACAAGATCGAAAACACTATCGAGCTCCCACTTAACTGCTTGTACAAACAAGTGTCCTCTTCGCTTTTGATGAAACTGAGACCAGTGACGACCTCATCAAAATGAATATTCCAGCTCCGAGATGCTTTCCTCAACCCATAAATTGATCTCTTGAGCTTGCATACCTTACTAGCGCTAGTCGGATCGACAAAATCCTCGGGTTGTATCATATACACATCCTCGGTTAAATTTCTGTGAAGGAAAGCTGTTTTGACATCCATCTTCCATATCTCATAATTGAAATATGCAGCTATAGCTAGTCCAATTCTCACCGAATTTAGCATCGCTACTAGCGAGTAATTCTCGTCATAGTCAATTCCTTGAACTTTTCCATAACCTTTAGCGACAGGCCGAGCTTTGTGGATCTGAAAATTTCCATCCACATCGATTTTCTTCTTAAAGACCCATTTGCAACCAATGGCCGTTACGCCAGGAGGCGGATCAACCAAGTCCCAGACTTAATTCTCATCCATGGACTTTAACTCAAATCTCATGGCCTCTAGCCATGCCTCAGAATCTGGGCTCACCATTGTTCCGCATACGTGGTCGGCTCGTCGCTTTCTAGCAACAATATATCACACAGTCTGTGCAATCTTTCGACCTTCATGGTTCCGGTGCCGCTTCCACTATGGGTTCCCCGACGACTCCGGTATGATCTCATCACCAGCCGAGTCATCCCTGAGTGGTCCTCGAATTTCTTCGAGTCAGACCTTGCTCCCACTGGCCTCCCGACTGAGAAACTCTTTCTCAAAGAAAACCCTGTTTCGAGCAACAAACACTTTGTTCTCTTCGCGGTTGTAGAAGCTATATCCCAATGTTTCCCTCGGATATCCCATGAATATGCATTTATCCGACTTGGGTGTAAGCTTGTCTGACATAAGTCGCTTGACAAATGCTTCACAATCCCAAATCTTTAGAAAAGACAAACTTGGACTCTTCTTGGTCCACATCTCATGTGGTGTCTTGTCTACGAATTTCGATGGTACCGTGTTAAGTGTGAAAGCCGCAGTTTCTAGAGCGTATCCCCAGAATGACAAGGGTGAATCCGATTTGCTCATCATTAACCAGACCATGTCCAACAAGGTCCTATTCCTCTGTTCCGACACACCGTTTCTGTATGGCACACCCGGAGGTGTGAGCTGAGGTACTATACCTCGGCTTTTTAGATGATCATCAAACTCCTGACTCATGTACTCACCTCCACGATCTGGTTGTAGAAGCTTTATAGTCTTGCCAAGCTGATTTTCAACCTCGTTCTAAAACTCTTTAAACTTTTCAAAAGTTTCTGACTTGTGCCTCATCAAATAGATATATCCATATGTACTCAAGTCGTCAGTAAAAGTCACAAAGTACTCATAGCTGATACGTCTCCAATGTATCTATAATTTTTGATTGTTCCATGCTATTATATTACCCCTTTTGGATGTTTATGGGCTCTTTTTCACACATTTATATCACTTTTGGGACTAACCTACTAACCGGAGGCCCAGCCCATATTGCTGTTTTATTGCCTGTTTCAGTATTTCGAAGAAAAGGAATATCAAACGGATTCCAAACGGAATGAAACCTTCGGCAGCGTGATTTTTTGGAAGAATATCATCCTGGAGACTTGGAGTTCATGTCAGAAGATCCTCGAGGAGGCCAGGAGATAGGGGCGCCCCCCCTACTGGGCGCGCCCCCCTATCTCGTGGGCCCCTCGAGCACCCCCCCGACCGACTTCTTTCGCCTATATAAGCCTACGTACCCTAAAACCATCAAATATCAAGATAGATTGGGAGTTTTGCTGCCGCAAGCCTCTGTAGCCACCAAAAACCTCTCGAGAGTCTGTTCCGGCACCCTGCCGGAGGGGGAACCCATCACCGGTGGCCATCTTCATCATCCCGGCGCTCTCCATGACGAGGAGGGAGTAGTTCACCCTCGGGGCTGAGGGTATGCACCAGTAGCTATGTGTTTGATCTCTCTCTCTCTCTCTCTCTCGTGTTCTCTCTATGGCACGATCTTGATGTATCGCGAGCTTTGTTATTATAGTTGGATCTTATGATGTTTCTCCCCCTCTACTCTCTTGTGATGAATTGAGTTTCCCTCTTGAAGTTATCTTATCGGATTGAGTCTTTATTTGAGAACACTTGATGTATGTCTTGTCGTGTTTATCTGTGGTGACAATGGGGTATCACGTGCCACTTGATGTATGTTTTGGTGACCAACTTGCGGGTTCTGCCCATGAACCTATGCATAGGGGTTGGCACATGTTTTCTTGACTCTCCGGTAGAAACTTTGGGGCACTCTTTGAAGTACTTTGTGTTGGTTGGATGAATTTGAGATTGTGTGACGCATATCGTATAATCATGCCCACGGATACTTGAGGTGACAATGGAGTATCTAGGTGACATTAGGGTTTTGGTTGATTTGTGTCTTAAGGTGTTATTCTAGTATGAACTCTATGATGGATCGAGCGGAAAGAATAGCTTTATCTTATTTTACTACGAACTCTTGAATAGATAGAACAGAAAGGATAACTTTGACGTGGTTTCGTACCCTACCATAATCTCTTTGTTTGTTCTCCGCTATTAGTTGCTTTGGAGTGACTCTTTGTTGCATGTTGAGGGATCGTTATATGATCTATCTATGTTATTATTGTTGAGAGAACTTGCACTAGTGAAAGTATGAACCCTAGGCCTTGTTTCCTATCATTGCAATACCGTTTACGCTCACTTTTATCATTAGTTACCTTGCTGTTTTTATATTTTCAGATTACAAAAACCTATATCTACTATCCATATTGCACTTGTATCACCATCTCTTCGCTGAACTAGTGCACCTATACAATTTACCATTGTATTGGGTGTGTTGGGGACACAAGAGACTCTTTGCTATTTGGTTGTAGGGTTGTTTGAGAGAGACCATCTTCACCCTACGCCTCCCACGGATTGATAAACCTTAGGTCATCCACTTGAGGGAAATTTTCTACTGTCCTACAAACCTGTGCACTTGCAGGCCCAACAACGTCTACAAGAAGAAGGTTGTGTAGTAGACATCAAGCTCTTTTCTGGCGCCGTTGCTGGGGAGGTGATTGCTTGAAGGTATATCTTTAGATCTTGCAATCGAATCTTTTTGTTTCTTGTTTTATCACTAGTTTAGTTTATAAAAGA
The DNA here is from genome assembly GCF_002162155.2 of Triticum dicoccoides. Classification (NCBI taxonomy): domain Eukaryota; kingdom Viridiplantae; phylum Streptophyta; class Magnoliopsida; order Poales; family Poaceae; genus Triticum; species Triticum dicoccoides. The sequence continues at coordinate 197,818,301 of NC_041385.1, forward strand.
AAACTAAAAAAATGGAATTGAGTTTGTCTCATACGCTTCATCTTTTTAATATCTTTTGTGAGTATGATGGAAAGGAAAATTGTGCTCAAGTGCTAGAAGAAGAATGCATTAAAATGCTTGGTACTAGATCTTTGTATGATGAGCATGATTGCAATGTTGTTAGTATGAATTCCTTGAATATCTATGATGCTAATGATATGCAAAGCCACAAGCTTGGGGAAGCTATGTTTGATGAAGATGATATTTTTTGTCCCCCAAGTTTTGATGAGAATATTTATTATGATGAAAGCATGCCTCCTATTTATGATGATTATATTGATGAAAGTGGGTCTGGAAGAGTGTCAACTTTAGGAAGTAGTGATCCCACTATTTTGGAGGATGTTGAATCTTATTGTGATGAACATGAAAGTGGGTTTGGAAGAGTGTCAACTTTATTTAGTGATGATTCCACTATTTCGGAAGAGGTTCCAATTGATTATGAGAACAAAGTTGCTATCTATGATGATTATTGTGATGACTTGTATGCTATTAGGAATAATGATAACCATGAAACTTGTCATCATGATTTTAGTTTTCAATTGGATTATGCCTCACATGATAATTATTTTGTTGAGTTTGCTCCCACTATTATTCATGAGAAGGATTTTGCTTATGTGGAGAGTAGTAAAAATTCTATGCTTGTAGATCATGAAAAGAATGCTTTAGGTGTTGGTTATATTGTTTAATTTATTTATGATTCCACTGAAAATTATTATGAGGGAGGAATATATGCTTGTAGGAATTGCAATAATATCAAGTTTCCTCTCTATGTGCTTAAAATCTTGAAGTTATGCTTGTTTTACCTTCCTATGCTTGTTGATTATTGTTCCCATAAGTTGTTTGCTAACAAAATCCCTATGCATAGGAAGTGGGTTAGGCTTAAATGTGCTAGTCATATGCTTCATGATGCTCCCGTTGTGTTTCAATTCTTATCTTCTATGTGAGCATCATTGTCATCATCATGCCTAGCTAGAAAGGCATTAAAGAAAAGCGCTTGTTGGGAGACAACCCAATATTTATCCTTACTGTTTTTGTGTGTACACATGATTATGCTACTGTAGTAATCATGTTTTATAGGTTTTGTTTCAATAAAGTGCCAAGTAAGACCTTTAGGATAGCTTACGGTGATAGTTGTGTTGATCCTGCTGAAAATCAGAAACTTTTGCACCCAGTAAATTAGTTTTGTTAATTCACAGAAACGTGTTTCTGATCTGATTCTTTTTTCTCTCGATTGGTACACTAATTTCTTAGGACTTCCTAATTTGGTAGGATGTTTGGAGTTCCAGAAGTATACGTTTGATATAGATTACTACAGACTGTTCTGTTTTTGACAGATTCTGTTTTCTATGTGTTGTTTGCTTATTTTGATGAATCTATGAGTAGTATCGGAGGGTATGAACCATAGATAATTTTAAGTACAGTAGATATAACATCAAAATGAATTTATAATGAGTTCATTACAGTACCTAAGTGGTTGTTTTATTTTCTTATACTAACGGAGCTTACGAGTTTTCTGTTGAGTTTTGTGTTGTGGAGTTTTCAAGTTTTGGGTAAAGATTTGATGGACTATGGAATAAGGAGTGGCAAGAGCCTAAGAATGGGGATGCCCAAGGCACCCCAAGGTAATATTCAAGGACAACCAAGAGCCTAAGCTTGAGGATGCCCCGGATGGCATCCCCTCTTTCGTCTTCGTTCATCGATAACTTTACTTGGAGCTATATTTTTATTCACCACATGATATGTGGTTTGCTTGGAGCGTCATTTTATTTTGTTAGTATTTGCTTTATTTTATTTAGAATAATGTTTTGCATCTTTAGTTTCAATAAAAATGTCAAGGATAGCCTTTACCATGCTTATTTTGCTAGTATACATGTTGCTGTTTGAAAACAGAAAGTTTACCGCTGTTGCAAAAATTCCCTAGAAACGTCAGAGAATGGTATAATGTTAAAACTTTTTGCTTATTGAGCTCTGATAAATTTATTACAGTGGGAATTTTATTTCGTAATTATTGGAGTTAGGTAAGTATTGATACTCTTGCATTCTTTACAGACTGTACTGTTTTGGCAGATTGCTGTTATGTTTGCATTGTTTGCGTATGTTTGCTTGTTTAATGATTCTATTTGAGGATAGGAGTATTAAATATGCAGAGGCATTTAGTATACAATGTTGAATAATAATTTTAGTAATTTGTTACAGTATAAAATGTTAAAGTTTTTGCATTGGTTTATACTAACCTATCTCACGAGTTCTTGTTGAGTTTGTTGTGGATGAAGTTTTTGAGAAATAGAGAAACCATGATATGAGAGGAATTAAGGGGACACAAAAGTTCAAGCTTGGGGATGCCCAAGGCACCCCAAGATAATATTTCAAGAAGTCTCAAGCATCTAAGCTTGGGGATGCCCCGTTAGGCATCCCACCTTTCTTCTTCAACAACTATCGGTTAGTATCGGTTGAGCCTAAGTTTTTGCTTCTTCACATGAGTTGTGCTATCCTTGCATTGTCATTTTATTTTGTTTTGCTTGCTGTTTGAATACAATAACAAGATCTGAAATTCCTTAATGTTAGAGAGTGTTCACATAGTTGCACAATTATTCGACTACTCCTTGATCTTCACTTATATCTTTCGGAGTAGTTTGTCATTTGCTCTAGTGCATCACTTATAGAGCACGACGGTGGTTATATTTGTAGAAATTGCTAGTCTCTCATGCTTCACTTATATATTTTTGAGAGTCTTTTAGAACAGAATGGTATTTGCCATGGTTACAAAATTGGTCCTAGAATGATGAGCATCCAAGTTGGGTATAATAAAAACTATCATAGAAAGGAATTGGATGCTATGATCAATTTGATACTTGATAATTGTTTTGAGATATGGAGGTAGTGATATTAAAGTCATGCTAGTTGGGTGATTATGAATTTAAAGAATGCTTGTGTTGAAGTTAGCAAGTCTCGTAGCATGCACGTATGGTTAAAGTTGTGTAACAAATTTGAAACATGAAGTGTACCTGGCTTGTGCATCCTTATGAGTGGCGGTCGGGGACGAGAGATTGTCTTTTCCTACCAATCTATCCCCCTAGGAGCATGCGCCTAGTGCTTGATTTTGATGACTTCTAAATTTTTGCAATAAGTATATGAGTTCTTTTGACTAATGTTGAGTCCATGGATTATACACACTTTTACCTTTCCGCCATTTCAAGCCTCTTCGGTATCGTGCATTGCCCTTTCTCACCTTGAGAGTTGGTGCAAACTTCGCTGGTGCATCCAAACCCCGTGATACGATACGCTCTATCACACATAAACCTCCTTATATGTTTCTCAAAACAGCCGCCATACCTACCTATTATGGCATTTCCATAGCCATTCCGAGATATATTGCCATGCAACTTTCCACCGTTCCATTCATCATTATCATGAGATACTTTACTTTTTTCATATTGCCATTACATGATCATGTAGTTGACATCGTATTTGTGGCAAAGCCACCATGCATAATTTTTCATACATGTCACTCTTGATTCATTGCGCCATCCCGGTACACCGCCGAAGGCATTCATATAGAGTCATATCTTGTTCTAGTTTCGAGTTGTAATTCATATGTTGTAATCAATAGAAGTGTGATGATCATCATTATTAGAGCATTGCCCAAAAAAAGAAAGGTCAAAGAAAAAAAGAAGAAAAAAGAAAAAAAGAAAAAAGGAAAAAGGAAAAAAAGAGAAGAAAATAAATAAAAGGGGCAATGTTACTATCTCTTTTTCCACACTTGTGCTTCAAAGTAGCACCTTGTTCTTCATATAGTGAGTCTCATAAGTTGTCTTTTTCATACTAGTGGGAATTTTTCATTATAGAACTTGGCTTGTATATTCCTACAATGGGCTTCCCCAAATGCCCTAGGTCTTCGTGAGCAAGCAAGTTGGGTGCAAACCACTAGTTTTCTTTTGTTGGGCATTCATTTATAGCTCTAGTGCATCCGTTGCATGGCAATCCCTACTCCTCATGTTGACATCAATTGATGGGCATCTCCATAGCCCGTTGATTATCCTCGTCAATGTGAGACTTTCTCCTTTTTGTCTTCTCCACACAATCCCCATCATCATATTCTATTCCACCCATAGTGCTATATCCATGGCTCACGCTCATGTATTGCGTGAAGATTGAAAAAGTTTGAGATTATTTAAGTATGAAACAATTGCTTGGCTTGTCATCGGGGGTATAGAAGTTGGGAACATCTTTGTGTGACGAAAATGAAGCATACCCTAACTATATGATTTTGTAGGGATGAACATTCTTTTGCCATGTTATTTTGAGAAGACATGATTACTTCGATTAGTATGCTTGAAGTGTTACTATTTCTTTTATATGAACTTTTATTTTCAATCATTTGGATCTGAACATTTATGCCCCAATAAAGGAAATTACATTGAGAATTATGCTAGGTAGCATTCCACATCAAAAAATTCTGTTTTTATCATTTACCTACTCGAGGACGAGCAGGAATTAAGCTTGGCGATGCTTGATACGTCTTCAACGTATCTATAATTTTTGATTGTTCCATGCTATTATATTACCCCTTTTGGATGTTTATGGGCTTTATTTCACACATTTATATCATTTTTGGGACTAACCTACTAACCGGAGGCCCAGCCCATATTGCTGTTTTATTGCCTGTTTCAGTATTTCGAAGAAAAGGAATATCAAACGGAGTCCAAACGGAATGAAACCTTCGGCAGCGTGATTTTTTGGAAGAATATCATCCTGGAGACTTGGAGTTTACGTCAGAAGATCCTCGAGGACGCCAGGAGATAGGGGGGCGCCCCCCTACTAGGCACGCCCCCTGTCTCGTGGGCCCCTCGAGCAACCCCCGACCGACTTCTTTCGCCTATATAAGCCTACGTACCCTAAAACCATCGAATATCAAGATAGATTGGGAGTTCCACCGCCGCAAGCCTCTGTAGCCACCAAAAACCTCTCGGGAGTCCGTTCCGGCACCCTGCCGGAGGGGGAACCCATCCACGGTGGCCATCTTCATCATCCCGACGCTCTCCATGACAAGGAGGGAGTAGTTCACCCTCGGGGCTGAGGGTATGTACCAGTAGCTATGTATTTGATCTCTCTCTCTCTCGTGTTCTCTCTATGGCACGATCTTGATGTATCGCGAGCTTTGTTATTATAGTTGGATCTTATGATGTTTCTCCCCCTCTACTCTCTTGTGAGGAATTGAGTTTCCCTCTTGAAGTTATCTTATCGGATTGAGTCTTTATTTGAGAACACTTGATGTATGTCTTGCCATGTTTATTTGTGGTGACAATGGGGTATCACGTGCCACTTGATGTATGTTTTGGTGACCAACTTGCGGGTTCCGCCCATGAACCTATGCATAGGGGTTGACACACGTTTTCTTGACTCTCCGGTAGAAACTTTGGGGCACTCTTTGAAGTACTTTGTGTTGGTTGGATGAATTTGAGATTATGTGATGCATATCGTATAATCATGCCCACGGATACTTGAGGTGACAATGGAGTATCTAGGTGACATTAGGGTTTTGGTTGATTTGTGTCTGAAGGTGTTATTCTAGTATGAACTCTATGATGGATCGAGCGGAAATAATAGCTTTATGTTATTTTACTACGAACTCTTGAATAGATAGAACAGAAAGGATAACTTTGAGGTGGTTCCGTACCCCATCATAATCTCTTCGTTTGTTCTCCGCTATTAGTTGCTTTGGAGTGACTCTTTGTTGCATGTTGAGGGATCGTTGTTGATCTATCTATGTTATTATTGTTGAGAGAACTTGCACTAGTGAAAGTATGAACCCTAGGCCTTGTTTCCTATCATTGCAATACCGTTTACGCTCACTTTTATCATTAGTTACCTTGCTGTTTTTATATTTTCATATTACAAAAACCTATATCTACTATCCATATTGCACTTGTATCACCATCTCTTCGCCGAGCTAGTGCACCTATACAATTTACAATTGTGTTGGGTGTGTTGGGGGCACAAGAGACTCTTTGATATTTGGTTGCAGGGTTGTTTGAGAGAGACCATCTTCATCCTACGCCTCCCACAGATTGATAATCCTTAGGTCATCCACTTGAGGGAAATTTGCTACTGTCCTACAAACCTGTGCACTTGCAGGCCCAACAACGTCTACAAGAAGGTTGTGTAGTAGACATCAATAGCCACCTCTGGCAGTTGTGCTGAGCAGACCACACACATCGCTGTGTATAAGTTCCAATAGCCCGGACGCCCTCTCACAACTCTTTGCAAAAGGAGACTTAGTCATCTTGCTGAGCAAGCATGATTCACATGTCTTGAATGAGCCAAAGTCGGACGAAGTTAGGAGCCCATAATCATGGAGCTTCTTCATGTGTTTCAGACTAATGTGTCCAAGCCGGCAGTGCTAGAACTATGTCGGATTTATCTCATTAGGCTTATGCCTCTTGACATTCACGTTATAGACCGATTCCTATTCTAGATTCAATATAAAAAGCCCACCAACAATGGGTGCATAGTCATGGAACATTCCATTCAAATAAAATGAACAACCATTGTCCTTTAAATTGAATTCATAACCCTGACTCATCAAGCATTAGTTAGAAATAATGTTTCTACTAAGTGCAAGAATGTAATAACAATTATTCAATTCCAAAATATATCTAGAAGAAAGCTGGAGCTGCATCATGCCGACCTCCAACGCGGCAACTCCTGCTTTGTTGTCGACCCTGATGTCAATCTCCCCTTGTGCCACACGCCTAGTTCTTACCAGCCTCTACACCGAGTTGCAAATATGAACAACCGATTCCGTATCAAATACTCAAGAGCTACTAGGTATGTCAGCAAGGTAAATGTCTATAACATATGTAACAAGTGTACCTTTGTCTGAAGAAGCATTTCTGGCCTTCTTGCCATGCTCAAAAAGCCACTTGCTATAGTTCCTCTTCTAGTGACCAGTTTCCTAGCAATGATAGCAAATGGTCTTCAAGTCCGGTCCTGACTTCAGCACAGTGGCGGAGGTTACCATCTTCGTGCCCTTTGTCGTAGCCTTCTTCTTGGACCAACTCTTCTTGAACTTGCCTGAATTTTCCACCGTCAACACTTGATGTGTGCCTTTCTTTATATCTTGCTCTGCCACCTTGAGCATCCCATGCAATTCAGTGAGCTTCTTATCCATGCCGTGCATATGATAGTTTGAGATGAATGCCCCATAGTGTTAGGACCGAGAGTATATCGAACAGAGAGGGGTGAATGGGAGATTCAAAGATTCTTTTGAAAGTTTTGAACTGATCCCAAACACAACTGCGGAAAAAAGTGTTTGGTAGATGTGAAAATAGTCAAGCTCTATACTGAGGAACAAAACCTTCAAGTTAGGATGCGATAATGGTTCGAGCGTAGGATAAAATAGGCTTGATGATGACAATGGTAATGCAGTATGCCAACCGAACTAATATCATGACAGAGAGCAGCGAATGAACACAATGGTGAGCAGCGAATGATATTCAACAGAATGTAACTGATCATATATCTATCAACACATAGCACATATAATGACTGCCGAAAGTATTGTATTGAAGTAAATAGAACCAGTGGTGCTCGAAGGCAACAACGAGATTTGGTAGACCAGTTCACCCTTGCTACGCCGTGAGCTTGCGTTGGTTTTCCTTGAAGAGGAAAGGGTGATGCAGCAATAGTAGCGTAAGTATTTCCCTTAGTTTTTGAGAACCAAGGTATCAATCCAGTAGGAGGCTCCTCAAAAGTCCCACGCACCTACACAAACAAACAAAGAACTCGCAACCAACACAATAAAGGAGTTGTCAATCCCTTCACGGCCACTTGCGAAAGTGAGATCTGATAGAGATTGTATGATAAGATAAATATATTTTTGGTATTTTATAATATAGATGCAAAAAGTAAAGATGCAAATAAAAGTAGATTAAAAGCTTATATGATAAAAGATAGACCCCGGGGCCATAGGTTTCACTAGTGGCTTCTCTCAAGATAGCATAAGTATTACGGTGGGTGAACAAATTACTTTCGAGCAATTCATAGAAAAGAGAATAATTATGAGATTATCTAGGCATGATCATGTATATAGGCATCACGTCCGCAACAAGTCGACCGACACCTGGCTGCATCTACTACTATTACTCCACACATCGACCGACTCCTGCCTGCATCTAGAGTATTAAGTTCATAAGAACAGAGTAACACATTAAGAAAGATGACATGATGTAGAGGGATAAAATCAAGCAATATGATATAAACCCCATCTTTTTATCCTCGATGGCAACAATACAATACGTGCCTTGCTGCCCCTGCTGTTACTGGGAAAGGACACCGCAAGATTGAACCCAAAGCTAAGCACTTCTCCCCTGGCAAGAAAGATCAATCTAGTAGGCCCAACCAAACTGACAATTCGAAGAGACTTGCAAAGATAACTCAATCATACATAAAAGAATTCAGAGGAGATTCAAATATTTCTCATAGATAAACTTGATCATAAACCCACAATTCATCGGATCTCGACAAACACACCGCAAAAAGAGTTTACATCGAATAGATCTCCACAAGAGAGGGGGAGAACATTGTATTGAGATCCAAAAAGAGAGAAGAAGCCATCTAGCTAATAACTATGGACCCGAAGGTCTGTAGTAAACTACTCACAAGTCATCGGAGGGGCTATGGTGTTGATGTAGAAGCCCTCCGTGGTCGATTCCCCCTCCAGCGGAGCGCCGACGAAGGCTCCAAGATGGGATCTCACGGATACAGAAGGTTACGGTGGTGGAAATTGTGTTTCGTTGGCTCTCTGGATGTTTTCGGGGTACGTAGGTATATATAGGAGGAAGAAGTACGTCGTTGGCCGCCTGTGGGGCCCAGGAGATAGGGGGCACGCCTGATGTCTACTACACAACCTTCTTCTTGTATACGTTGTTGGGCCTGCAAGTGCACAGGTTTGTAGGACAGTAGCAAATTTCCCTCAAGTGGATGACCTAAGGTTTATCAATCCGTGGGAGGCGTAGGATGAAGATGGTCTCTCTCAAACAACCCTGCAACCAAATAACAGAAAGTCTCTTATGTCCCCAACACACCCAATACTATGGCAAATTGTATATGTGCACTAGTTCGCTGAAGAGATGGTGATACAAGTGTAATATGGATGGTAGATATAGGTTTTTGTAATCTGAAAATATAAAAACAGCAAGGTAACAAAAGATAAAAGTGAGCGTAAATGGTAGTGCAATGATAGGAAACAAGGCATAGGGTTCATACTTTCACTAGTGAAAGTTCTCTCAACAATAATAACATAGATAGATCATATAAAAATCCCTCAACATGCAACAAAGAGTCACTCCAAAGCCACTAATAGCGGAGAACAAACGAAGAGATTATGGTAGGGTACGAAACCACCACAAAGTTATTCTTTCGGATCAATTTATTCAAGAGTTCGTACTAGAATAACACCTTAAGACACAAATCAACCAAAACCCTAATGTCACCTAGATACTCCATTGTCACCTCAAGTATCCGTGGGCATAATTATACGATATGCATCACACAATCTCAGATTCATCCAACCAACACAAAGCACTTCAAAGAGTGCCCCAAAGTTTCTACCGGAGAGTCAAGAAAAGGTGTGCCAACCCCTATGCATAGGTTCATGGGCGGAACCCGCAAGTTGGTCACCAAAACGTACATCAAGTGGCACGTGATATCCATTGTCACCACAGATAAACACGGCAAATAAATACATCAAGTGTTCTCAAATCAAAGACTCAATCCGATAAGATAACTTCAAGAGGGAAACTCAATTCATCACAAGAGAGTAGAGGGGGAGAAACATCATAGGATCCAACTATAATAGCAAAGCTCGCGATACATCAAGATCGTGCCATAGAGAGAACACGAGAGAGAGAGAGAGAGAGAGAGATCAAACACATAGCTACTGGTACATACCCTCAGCCCCGAGGGTGAACTACTCCCTCCTCGTCAAGGATAGCGCCGGGATGATGAAGATGGCCACCGGTGATGGGTTCCCCCTCCGGCAGGGTGCCGGAACAGGCTCCAGAGAGGTTTTTGGTGGCTACAGAGGCTTGCGGCAGCGGAACTCCCAATCTATCTTGATATTCGATGTTTTAGGGTACGTAGGCTTATATAGGCGAAAGAAGTCGGTCGGGGAAGCCTCGAGGGGCCCACGAGAGGGTAGGGCGCGCCCAGGGGGGTGGGCACGCCCCCCTGTCTCGTGGCTCCCTCAATGATCCCCTGGCTTGCACTCCAAGTCTCCCGGATCATATTCTTCCTAAACATCACGCTCCCGAAGGTTTCATTCCGTTTGGGCTCCATTTGATATTCCTTTTCTTCGAAATACTGAAACAGGCAATAAAACAACAATATAGGCTGGGCCTCCGGTTAATAGGTTAGTCCCAAAGTTAATATAAAAGTGTATAATAAAGCCCATAATCATTCAAAACAGATAATAAAATAGCATGAATGCTTCATAAATTATAGATACATTAGAGACGTATCAGCATCCCCAAGCTTAATTCCTGCTCGTCCTCGAGTAGGTAAATGATAAAAGAAAGAATTTATGAAGTGTGAATGCTAGAAGGTGCACAAGTTTGATCAATGATAATTTCAATCATCTTTTCTAGCATGATTATAAGTCATAACAGTAGTTCATCTCATAAAACTTCTCACGATAAAGTAACAAGCACTTCACATGTCAAAGCATAGACCATAAACTTTCTTGAAAACTAGCAAACTTCACTCTCAGTCATCAAACAATTGCAATTCATCTTATTTACAGGAATAGCAAACTCCACATACTCAACTATCATATAGTCTTCTACAATTGCTAACACTCACGCAATACTAATGGTTATGGAGTTTCAATTGGACACTGAGAAAGATAGGGGCTTATAGTGTTGCTTCCCAACGTATTCACCTTTGGGTGATGTCAACAATAATAGTTCATGCTAACTTACATCCAATTGGATATATATATATATATCAGGATCTTCCCAACACGAGGTGCTTGCCAAAGGATAAAATGAAAAAGGGAAAGGTGAAGATCACCTTGACTCTTGCATAAAAGTAAAAGACATAAAGTAAAAGATAGGCCCTTCGCAGAGGGAAGCAAAGGTTGTCATGCGCTTTTAGGGTTGGATGCACAAAATCTTAATGCAAAAGAACGTCAGTTTATATTGCCACTTGTGATATGAACCTTTATTATGCAGTCCGTCGCTTTTACTAGTTCCATATCACACAATCATATAAAGCTTATTTTCTCCGCACTAATAAGTCATACATATTTAGAGAGCAATTTTTATTGCTTGCAACATGACAACTTACTTGAAGGATCTTACTCAATCCATAGGTAGGTATGGTGGACTCTCATGGCAAAAACTAGGTTTAAGGATATTTGGAAGCACAAGTAGTATCTCTACTTGGTGCAAGGAATTTTGGCTAGCATGAGGGGGAAAGGCAAGCTCAACATGTTTGAATGATCCATGACAATATACTTTAAGTGAGATGTGCGAAAACATAACCCATTACATTGTCTTCCTTGTCCAACATCAACTCTTTAGCATGTCATACTTAATGAGTGCTCCCAATTACAAAAGATGTCTAGGATAGTGTATTTATATATGAAATCTCTCTTCCTTCAATATTCTTTCATGAATTTTTCAAATGACCAATACAATGCTTGCTAACCTTCAATAAATTTACAACCTCTACTTCTTAGATGTGAAGCCATTACTCCCCATGGGATAAGAAAATGAAACATAATATAATTTCAGATTTATGACAATCAACTCATTCAACAATTTACTCATAGGATATAAGTGAAGCACACGAGTAAATGACAAACTACTCCAAAAAGATATAAGTGAAGATCAATGAGTAGCTAAATAATTATGTAACTATGTGAAGACTCTCTCTCATTAAAGAATTTCAGACCTTGGTACTGTATTCAAACAGCAAGCAAAACAAAATAAAATGACATTGCAAGGATAGCACAACTCATGTGAAGAAGCAAAAACTTAGGCTCAACCGATACTAACCCTCAACCGATACTAACCGATAGTTGTTGAAGAAGAAAGGTGGGATGCCTAACGGGGCATCCCCAAGCTTAGATTATTGAGACTTCTTGAAATATTATCTTGGGGTGCCTTGGGCATCCCCAAGATTGAACTTTTGTGTCTCCTTATTTCCTCTCATACCATGGTTTCTCTTTTTATCAAAAGTTTCATCCACAACAAACTCAACAAGAACTCGTGAGATAGGTTAGTATAAACCAATGCAAAACCTTATCATTTCTACTGTAAAAAATTACTAAAATTATTATTAAACATTGAATACTAAATGCCTCTGAATATTTAATACTCCTATCCTCAAATAGAATCATTAAACAAGCAAACATATGCAAACAATGGAAACATAACAGCAATCTGTCAAAACAGTATAGTCTGTAAAGAATGCAAGATTCATAATACTTCCCTAACTCCAAAAATTATGAAATAAAATTCCCACTGTAGTAAATTTATCAGAGCTCATCATGCAAAAGGTTTAAACATTATATCATTTTCTGACGCTTCTAGGGAATTTTTGCAACAGCGGTAAACTTTCTGTTTTCAAACAGCAACATGTATACTAGCAAAATAAGCATGGCAAAGGCTATCCTTGACATTTTTATTGAAACTAAAGATGCAAAAAATTATTCTAAATAACAGCAAGCTAATACTAACAAAATAAAATGATGCTCCAATCAAAACACATATCATGTGGTGAATAAAAATATAGCTCCAAGTAAAGTTATCGATGAACGAAGACGAAAGAGGGGATGCCTTCCGGGGCATCCCCAAGCTTAGGCTCTTGGTTGTCCTTGAATTTTGCCTTGGGGTTCCTTGGGCATCCCCAAGCTTAGGCTCTTGGTTGTCCTTGAATATTGCCTTGGGGTGCCTTGGGCATCCCCAAGCTTAGGCTCTTTCCACTCTTTATTCCAGAGTCCATAGAATCTTTACCCAAAACTTGAAAACTTCACAACACAAAACTCAACAGAAAACTCGCAAGCTCCGTTAGTATAAGAAAATAAAACCACCACTTAGGTACTGTAATGAACTCATTATAAATTCATATTGGTGCAATATCTACTGTATTCCAACTTGTCTATGGTTCATACCCTCCGATACTACTCATAGATTCATCAAAATAAGCAAACAACACATAGAAAACAGAATCTGTCAAAAACAGAACAGTCTGTAGTATTCTGTATCAAACGTATACTTATGGGACTCCAAAAATTCTACCATATTAGGAAGTCCTCATAAATGTGTGTACCAATCCATATCAAAAAGAATCAGATCAGAAGCACGTTTCTGTGAATTAACAAAACTAATTTTCTAGGTGCAAAAGTTTCTGATTCTCAGCAGGATCAACACAACTATCACCGTAGGCTATCCTAAAGGTCTTACTTGTCACTTTATTGAAACAAAAACTATAAAACATGATTATTACAGTAGCATAATCATGTGGACACACAAAAACAGTAAGGGTAAATATTGGGTTGTCTCCCAACAAGCCCTTTTCTTTAATGCCTTTCTAGCTAGGCATGATGATAACAATGATGCTCACATAAAAGATAAGAATTGGAACATAACGGGAGCATCATGAAGAATATGACTAGCACATTTAAGCCTAACCCACTTCCTATGCATAGGGATTTTGTGAGCAAACAACTTATGGTAACAATAATCAATTAGCATAGGAAGGTAAAACAAGCATAGCTTCAAGATTTTAACCACATAGAGAGGAAACTTAACATTATTGCAATTCCTACAAGCATATATTCCTCCCTCATAATAATTTTCATTAGCATCATGAATGAATTCAACAATATAACCAGCACCTAAAGCATTCCTTTCATGATCTACAAGCATAAAAAAATTACTACTCTCCACATAAGCAAAATTCTTCTCATTCGGAATAGAGAGAGTATCATAAGAGACTTGAACACTAAAAATTGTTTCCACATTAAAAGAGTAATGTTCAGAAAAAGGGTAATCATAATCATGACAAGTTTTATAAATATAATCATCACTACTTTTAATAGCATAAGTTTCATCACAATAATCATCATAAGTAGCAACTTCGTTCTCATCATAATCGATTGAAACCTCTCCCAAGATCGTGGAATCATCACTAAATAAAGTTGACACTCTTCCAAATCCACTTTCATATTCATCACAATAAGATTCAACATCCTCCAAAATAGTGGGATCACTACTTACTAAAGTTGACACTCTTCCAAACCCACTTTCATCAATATAATCATCATAGGTAAGAGGCATGCTATCATCATAACAACTTTGCATATCAAAACTTGGGATGCTAAAAATATCATCTTCATTAAACATAGCATCCCCAAGCTTGGGACAAACATTAATTTCAACAAACATATTCTCAAATATTTCATCCTCATCAAACATAGCTTCCGCAAGCTTGGGCCCTTTGATATCATAAGCATAATCACTCTCATCATTAAAAATATGGATAGCACCAATAGTATAGCAATTATCATCATCACAATGAGTAGTAGGAGCAACATCATTTGGGAGGGATACCTTTCTACATTTGTTGCTCGTCCTTTTCTTTTTCTTCTTCATATTATGTGTGGGTTCAACCTTCCTCTTTGAGCTCCTTATTGACGAGATTGGTTGAATAAAAAGCTCCTCCTCGTTACCTGATTCATCATAAGAAATAATAGGAGGATATTGGGAAGTCTCTTCCCTTTCATTAGTATTCTCATCGTCTTCTATTTGCTCTCTTTTCTTTAGGTAATTGGCAATATAAGGATTTTCAATGCAATTCTCCGCACAAAACATATAAATCGTCTCTAGATCAAAATCAAGAAGGTTATAATGGGCAAATTCTGGAAGGTGCTTAATTAAACGTTTCATTTCTTCATAACCCATAAGCAAACTAAGTTCATTATAATGTGCAAGGGAAATCAAATCATCACAACTTTTGGACATGATTCGATCATGAAACAAATTGCATCGGAGATGTAAATGACCACTTTCATTGCAAAGTTCACAAGTACGGCCAAGGAAATATAATTTTTCAGCACTCTTATCTAGCCTTTCTTGTAACAATTTAGTTTCTACATGCTTATGCCTCTTGCAATATCTATCTTCTCTATTTGGTGTATCTATGCAAACCCAATGCTCTCCACAAAAATTGACATGCTTATAGGAGACATTTTCATCATAACTAGTGCAATCATTATTAGTACTATGGATATTCAAGGAGTTCATACTAACAACATTGCAATCATGCTCATCATACAAAGATCTAGTACCAAACATTTTAATGCATTCTTCTTCTAGCACTTGAGCACATTTTTCCTTTTCATCATACTCACGAAAGATATTAAAAAGACGGAGAGTATGAGACAAACTTAACTCCATTTTTTTTTGTAGTTTTATTTTATAGACTAAACTAGTGATAAAACAAGAAACAAAAATATTCGATTGCAACATCCAAAGATATACCTTCAAGCACTCACCTCCCCGGCAACGGCGCCAGAAAATAGCTTGATGTCTACTACACAACCTTCTTCTTGTAGACGTTGTTGGGCCTGCAAGTGCACAGGTTTGTAGGACAGTAGAAAATTTCCCTCAAGTGGATGACCTAAGGTTTATCAGTCCGTGGGAGGCGTAGGATGAAGATGGTCTCTCTCAAACAACCCTGCAACCAAATAACAAAAAGTCTCTTGTGACCCCAACACACCCAATACAATGGTAAATTGTATAGGTGCACTAGTTCGGCGAAGAGATGGTGATACAAGTGCAATATGGATGGTAGATATTGGTTTTTGTAATCTGAAAATATAAAAACAGCAAGGTAACTAATGATAAAAGTGAGCGTAAATGGTATTGCAATGATAGGAAACAAGGCATAGGGTTCATACTTTCACTAGTGGAAGTTCTCTCAACAATAATAACAATGATAGATCATATAAAAATCCCTCAACATGCAACAAAGAGTCACTCCAAAGCCACTAATAGCGAAGAACAAACGAAGAGATTGTGGTAGGGTATGAAAGCACATCAAAGTTATTCTTTCGGATCAATCTATTCAAGAGTTCGTACTAGAATAACACCTTAAGACACAAATCAACCAAAACCCTAATGTCACCTAGATACTCCATTGTCACCTCAAGTATCCGTGGGCATGATTATACGATATGCATCACACAATCTCATATTCATCCAACCAACACAAAGCACTTCAAAGATTACCCCAAAGTTTCTATCAGAGAGTCAAGAAAACGTGTGCCAACCCCTATGCATAGGTTCATGGGCGGAACCCGCAAGTTGGTCACCAAAACATACATCAAGTGGCACGTGATATCCCATTGGCACCACAGATAAAGACGGCAAGACATACATCAATTGTTCTCAAATCAAAGACTCAATCCGATAAGATAACTTCAAGAGGGAAACTCAATTCATCACAAGAGAGTAGAGGGGGAGAAACATCATAAGATCCAACTATAATAGAAAAGCTCGCGATACATCAAGATCGTGCCATAGAGAGAACACGAGAGAGAGAGAGAGAGAGATCAAACACATAGCTACCGGTACATACCCTCAGCCCCGAGGGTGAACTACTCCCTCCTCGTCATGGATAGCACCGGGATGATGAAGATGGCCAGCGGTGATGGGTTCCCCCTCCGGCAGGGTGCCGGAACAGGCTCCCGAGAGGTTTTTGGTGGCTACAGAGGCTTGCGGCGGCGGAACTCCCGATCTATCTTGATATTCGATGTTTTTAGGGTACGTAGGCTTATATAGGCGAAAGAAGTTGGTCGGGGAAGCCTCGAGGGGCCCACGAGAGGGTAGGGCACGCCCAGGGGGGGCGTCCCCCTGTCTCGTGGCTCGCTCGATGATCCCCTGGCTTGCACTCCAAGTCTGCCGAATCATATTCTTCCTAAAAATCACGCTCCCGAAGGTTTCATTCCGTTTGGACTCTGTTTGATATTCCTTTTCTTCGAAATACTGAAACATGCAATAAAACAGCAATATGGGCTGGGCCTCCGGTTAATAGGTTAGTCCCAAAAGTAATATAAAAGTGTATAATAAAGCCCGTAATCATTCAAAACAGATAATAAAATAGTATGCATGCTTCATAAATTATAGATACGTTGGAGATATATCAGCGCCCAGGGGGGTGGGCGCGCCCTCCTGTCTCCTGGCCACCTCGCAAGCTTCTTGACTTGCACTCCAAGTTCTCCGAATCACGTTCGTTCCAAAAATCACGCTCCCGAAGGTTTCATTCCGTTTGGACTCCGTTTGATATTCCTTTTCTTCGAAATACTGAAATAGGCAAAAAAGACAGCAATACGGGCTGGGCCTCCGGTTAGTAGGTTAGTCCCAAAAATGATATAAATGTGTAAAATAAAGCCCATAAACATCTAAAAGGATAATAGCATGGAACAATCAAAAATTATAGATACGTCGGAGATGTATCAAGCATCCCCAAGCTTAATTCCTGCTCGTCCTCGAGTAGGTAAATGGTAAAAACAGAATTTTTAATGTGGAATGCTACCTAGCATAGTTCTCAATGTAATTTTCTTTATTGTGGCATGAATGTTTAGATCCAAATGATTCAAGATAAAAGCTTATAAAACATAAAAATAATAATGCTTAGAAGCATACTAACAACTAATCATGTCCTATCAAAATAGCATAGCCAAAGAAAGCTTATCCCTACAAAAATCATATAGTTAGGCCATGCTTCATTTTCATTACACAAAATACTCCCATCATGCACAACCCCGGTTTCAGCCAAGCAATTGGTTCATACTTTTTAACGCGCTTCAGCTTTTTCAACTCTTACGCAATACATGAGTGCAAGCCATGGACATAGCACTATGGTGGTATAAGGTGGTGGTTGTGAGGATAAAAAGATGGAGAAGATAGTCTCACATCAACTAGGTGTATCAATGGGCTATGGAGATGCCCATCAATAGATATCAATGTGAGTGAGTAGGGATTGCCATGCAACGGATGCACTAGAGCTATAAATATATGAAAGCTCAACAAAAGAAACTAAGTAGGTGTGCATCCAACTTGCTTGCTCACGAAGACCTAGGGCATTTTGAGGAAGCCCATCATTGGAATATACAAGCCAAGTTCTATAATGAAAAATTCCCACTTAGTATATGAAAGTGATAACATGGGAGACTCTCTATCATGAAGATCATGGTGCTACTTTGAAGCACAAGTGAAAAGGATATAGTAGCATTGTCCCTTCTCTCTTTTTCTCTCATTTCTTCTCTTTTCTTCTTTTTCTTTTCTATTTGGCCTTTCTCTTCCCCCCCCTTTTTTCTTTTTGTAAAGTCCGAAGTCTCATCCCGACTTGTGGGGGAATCATAGTCTTCATCATCCTTTCCTCACTAAGACAATGCTCTAATAATGAAGATCATCACACTTTTATTGATTTACAACTCAAGAATTACAACTCAAAGCTAGAACAAGATATGACTCTATATGAATGCCTCCGGCGGTGTACCGGGATATGCAATGAATCAAGAGCGACATGTGTGAAAATTATGAAGGTGGCCTTGCCACAAATTCGATGTCAACTACATGATCATGCAAAGAGCAATATGACAATGATGGAACGTGTCATAATAAACGGAATGGTGGAAGTTGCATGGCAATATATCTCAGAATGGCTATGGAAATGCCATAATAGGTAGGTATGGTGGCTGTTTTGAGGAAGGTAAATAATGGGTGCATGATACCGACGAAAGTTGCGCGGTATAATAGAGGCTAGCAAAGTGGAAGGATGAGTGTGCGTATATCCATGGACTCACATTAGTCATAAAGAACTCATATACTTATTGCAAAATTCTACTTTCCCTTGAAGCAAAGTACTACTACGCATGCTCCTAGGGGAAGGGTTGGTAGGAGTAACCATCGCGCGACCCCGACCTCCACTCATAAGGAAGACAATCAAAAGAGCATCTCATGCAACAAATTTGTCACACAACTTTTACCATACGTGCATGCTACGGGACTTCCCAACTTCAACACAAGTATTCCTCAATTTCATAATTACCCACTAGCATGACTCTAACATTACTACCTCGATATCTCAAAACAATTATCAAGCATCAAATTGCTCCTAGTGTTTTATGCACTTTCTATGATAGTTTTTATTATACCCAACTTGGATGCTCATCATTCTAGGACCAAATTTTTAACCATAGCAAATACCATGCTATTCTAAAAGACTCTCAAAATAATATAAGTGAAGCATGAGAGACTAGCAATTTCTTCAAAATTAAGCCACCGCCGTGCTCTAAAAGATATAAGTGAAGCACTAGAGCAAAAACTATCAAGCTTAAAAAAATACAAGTGAAGCACATAGAGTATTCTAGCGAATTCTAATCAAGTGGGCTTCTCTCAAAAGGTGTGTACAGCAAGGATGATTGTGGTAAAGTAAAAAGCAAAGACTAATATAATACACGATGCTCCAAGCAAAACACATATCATGTGGCGAATAAAAATATAGCTCCAAGTAAAGTTACCAATGAACAAAGACGAAAGAGGGGATGCCTTCCCGGGGCATCCCCAAGCTTAGGCTTTTTGCTATTCTTGAATATCTTGGGGTGCCATGGGCATCCCCAAGCTTAGGCTCTTGCCACTCCTTATTCCATAGTCCATCAAAGCTTTACCCAAAACTTGAAAACTTCACAACACAAAACTCAACAGGAAATCTTATAAGCTCCGTTAGTGAAAGAAAACAAAACCACCACATAAGGTACTGTAATGAACTCATTATTTATTTATTTTGGTGTTAAACCTACTGTATTCCAACTTCTATATGGTTTATAAACTATTTTACTAGCCATAGATGCATCAAAATAAGCAAACAACACACAAAAGGCAGAATCTGTCAAAAACAGAACAATCTGTAGAAATCTGTAACTAACACAAACTTCTGGAACTCTACAAATCCTACCAAAATAGGAAGTCCTGGATAATTTATCTATTGATCAGAATAAAAAAGAATCAACGCAAAATCACGTTTCTTTGATTTAACAAAACTAAATTTGTGCGTGCAAAGTTTCTGTTTTTCAGCAGAATCAAATCAACTATCATCATAGGTTATCCTATAGGTTCTACTTGGCACAAACACTAATTAAAAGATAAAAACACATGTAAATAGAAGGTAGAAGCAAAATTTATTACTAAACAGGAACAAAAACAAAAAAACAAAATAAATTGGGTTGCCTCCCAACTAGCGCTATCGTTTAATGCCCCTAGCTAGGCATAAAAGCGAAGATAGATCTAAGTAGTGCCATCTTTGGCACTCAATTCATAAGTAGCCCGCATGATAGATTCATAAGGTAATTTGACTTTCTTTCTTGAAAATTGCTCCATGCCTTTCCTTAATGGAAATTGGAATCTAATATTCCCTTTCTTCATATCAATAATCGCACCAATCGTTTTAAGGAAAGGTCTACCAAGAATAATAGGGCAAGAAAGATTGCAATCTATATCAAGAACGATAAAATCTACGGGCACCAAATTTATATTTGCAACAATGATAACATCATTGATCCTTCCCATTGGCTTTTTAATGGTGGAATCCGCAAGGTGCAAATTTAAAGAGCAATCATCAAGATCATGGAAACCTAGAATATCACATAAAGTTTACGGAATCTTGGAAACACTAGCACCCAAATCACACAAGGCAAAACACTCATGATCTTTAATTCTAATCTTTATAGTAGGTTCCCACTCATCATTAAGTTTTCTAGGTATAGAAACTTCCAAATTAAGTTTTTCATCATAAGATTGCATCAAGGCATCAACAATGTGTTTGATAAAAGCTTTATTTTGACTATAAGCATGAGGAGAATTAACAACGGATTGCAACAAGGAAATACAACCTTCTAAAGAACAATTATCATAATCAAATTCCTTGAAATCCGAGATAGTGGATCCAATACTATTTAAAGTCATGACCTCTCCAATCCCACTTTTACCAAATTTAGCATCAAGATCTAAAAACTCCGAATTCTTGGGACGCCTTCTAACTAAAGTTGACTCATCTCCAGTCCCATTATTATCAAGATTCATATTGAAAACAAAGATCTAATAGGAGACACATCAATAACTTTAAGATCTTCATCATTATTTTCAGGGAAACTAGAAGAACACGCCTTTACAAAGCAATCTTTCTTAGCACACAATCTAGCGGTTCTTTCCTTGCACTCATCAATGGAAATTCTCATTGCTTTGAGAGACTCATTGATATCATGCTTAGGAGGAGTAGATCTAAGTTTAAGAGAATCAACATCAAGCGAAAGTCTATCAACGTTCCTAGCCAAATCATCAACTTTGAGCAATTTTTCTTCAAGCAAGGCATTAAACTTCTTTTGAGAAATCATAAATTCTTTCACACTATTATCAAAATCAGAGGGCATCTTATTAAAATTACCATAAGAATTATTGTAGGAATTTCCATAATTATTAGAGGAATTACTAGGGAACGATCCAGAATTAAAGTTTCCTCTATAAGCATTGTTACCGAAATTATTCCTACCAACAAAATTCACATCCATAGATTCATTATTATTCTCAATCAAAGTAGACAAAGGCATATCATTGGGATCAAGAGGTGTATTCTTAGTAGCAAACAATTTCATAAGTTCATCCATCTTTCCACTCAAAACATTGATTTCTTCTATAGCATGCACTTTTTTACTAGAAGATCTTTCGGTGTGCCATTGAAAATAATTAGCCATAATATTATCAAGAAGTTTTGTAGAATCTCCTAACGTGATTTCTATAAAGGTGCCTCCCGTGGCTGAATCTAAAAGATTTCTAGAAGCAAAGTTCAAACCGGAATAAAATTTTTGTATGATCATCCATAAAGTCAAACCATGAGTAGGGCAATTGCGAATCATCAAATTCATTCTTTCCCAAGATTGGGCAACATGCTCATGATCAAGTTGTTTAAAATTCATAATATCATTCCTAAGAGTGATGATCTTGGCGGGAGGAAAATACTTAGAGATAAAAGCATCTTTGCACTTGTTCCAAGAATCAATACTATTTTTAGGCAAAGACAAAAACCAAACTTTAGCACGATCTCTAAGTGAAAACAGAAATAACTTCAATTTAACAATATCATTATCCGTATCTTTCTTCTTTTGCATATCACACAAATCAACGAAGTTGTTTAGATGAGTAGTGCATCTTCACTAGGAAGGCCGGCGAATTGATCTTTCATAACAAGATTCAGCAAAGCAATATTGATTTCACAAGACTCAACATCCTTAAGAGGAGCAATCGGAGTACTAAGGAAATCATTATTATTGGTATTGGAGAAATCACACAATTTGGTATTATCTTGCGCCATGGCAACACGTAATCCAACACACAAGCAAACGGAAAAAGGCAAGCGAAAAGAGAGGAGGATTGGGAAAGAGAGGGCAAATAAAACTGCAAGGGTGAAGTGGGGGAGAGGAAAACGAGAGGCAAATGGCAAATAATGTAAATGCGAGGGAGATGGGTTTGTGATGGGTACTTGGTATGACTTGACTTGAGCGAAGACCTCCCCGGCAACGGTGCCAGAAATCCTTCTTGCTACGTCTTGAGCTTGCGTTGGTTTTCCTTGAAGAGGAAAGGGTGATGCAGCAATAGTAGCGTAAGTATTTCCCTCAGTTTTTGAGAACCAAGGTATCAATCCAGTAGGAGGCTCCTCAAAAGTCCCACACACCTACACAAACAAACAAAGAACTCGCAACCAATGCAATAAAGGGGTTGTCAATCCCTTCACGGCCACTTGCGAAAGTGAGATCTGATAGAGATAGTATGATAAGATAAATATATTTTTGGTATTTTATAATATAGATGCAAAAAGTAAAGATGCAAATAAAAGTAGATTGAAAGCTTATATGATAAAAGATAGACCCGGGGGCCATAGGTTTCACTAGTGGCTTCTCTCAAGGTAGCATAAGTATTACGGTGGGTGAACAAATTACTGTTGAGCAATTGATAGAAAAGCGAATAATTATGAGATTATCTAGGCATGATCATGTATATAGGCATCACGTCCTCAACAAGTAGACCGACTCCTGCCTGCATATGCTACTATTACTCCACACATCGACCGACTCCTACCTGCGTCTAGAGTATTAAGTTCATAAGAACAGAGTAACACATTAAGAAAGATGACATGATGTAGAGGGATAAACTCAAGCAATATGATATAAACCCCATCTTTTTATCCTCAATGGCAACAATACAATACGTGCCTTGCTGCCGCTGCTGTCACTGGGAAAGGACACCGCAAGATTGAACCCAAAGCTAAGCACTTCTCCCATGGCAAGAAAGATCAATCTAGTAGGCCAAACCGAACTGATAATTCAAAGAGACTTGCATAGATAACTCAATCATACATAAAAGAATTCAGAGGAGATTCAAATATTTCTCATAGATAAACTTCATCATAAACCCACAATTCATCAGATCTCGACAAACACACCGCAAAAAGAGTTTACATCGAATAGATCTCCACAAGAGAGGGGGATAACATTCTATTGAGATCCAAAAAGAAAGAAGAAGCCATCTAAATAATAACTATGGACCCGAAGGTCTGTGGTAAACTACTCACAACTCATCGGAGGGGCTATGGTGTTGATGTAGAAGCCCTCCGTGGTCGATTCCCCCTCTGGCGGAGCATCGGCGAAGGCTCCAAGATGGGATCTCGCGGATACAGAGGGTTACGGTGGTGGAAATTGTGTTTCGTTGGCTCTTTGGATGTTTTCGGGGTACGTAGGTATATATAGGAGGAAGAAGTACGTCGGTGGCCGCCCGTGGGGCCTAGGAGATAGGGGGCGCACCCAGGGGGGTGGGCGCGCCCTCCTGTCTCCTGGCCGCCTCGCAAGCTTCTTGACTTGCACTCCAAGTTCTCCAGATCACGTTCGTTCCAAAAATCACGCTCCAGAAGGTTTCATTCCGTTTGGACTCCGTTTGATATTCCTTTTCTTCGAAATACTGAAATTGGCAAAAAACAGCAATGCGGGCTAGGCCTCCAGTTAGTAGGTTAGTCCCAAAAATGATATAAATGTGTAAAATAAAGACCATAAACATCTAAAAGGGGTAATATAATAGCATGGAACAGTAAAAAATTATAGATACGTTGGAGACGTATCAACCCTTCTGCCAAAGGGCTATGTCTGGTTGGAGGGGCTGTGACTTAACACGGAAGATGAACTCTCTTCACTCTATTCTCCTTCAATGTAGAACTGATCAGACTCAGGTTGATTTCACTTATGGTAGATAATTGTCAGCCATCTCCAAACCTTCGGTCGACCTTCGTGAACCATAATCACTCTTGGTTGCTGAAGATCTAGCTCGGTGAAGACAATACTCTTCGACACTCAAGCTGAAACCTATCCGTCTAGAGAGTGTGCAGATCTCAAGAGTAATAGGTACAAGAACTCTAACTCATAACTACTGTGATGCTCCCACTGTCTAAGTTTGGGCTCTTGATTTTTCTCTCGGTGGATCTTAAACGCAAATCACTCGGAGAGGGGGGGGGGTGCACAAATCAATCTTCTCAGAAATCTTAAGAAGAGCAGCCACTGGAAAAAGTTGGTGCAGGGTGGCTATTTATATATAGCTGCATTCTTCCCTGATGAGAAAAGACCAAATTGGACATCGGGAACAACCAATGGTCGAACGACATGAGTCCAACAGTCTGATTTTGAGCACAATGGTAACATTACTTGCGGAGCAAGCAATGATAACTCCTCGGTCTGAGACAAATCTCTTGCAGCGAAGAAGATTACAGTCTCTTGCTGTCAAGTATTTGCTCGAAACACAAGGAGATTTCTCTCGCAACTTTCATTGGTTTGGGCTATGCATCACAGTGGATCTAGGCTTCGAGAACCTATACCCCTCTTAATAGTATGGAGGCCTATGACTCAAATGAACAAAAGAAGAACAATGAAAAGAATACTACCTCTTCAATTTGTCTTCGACTTTCGCTCGCTGTTGTCAATTTCTTTGAGTGATACCGAACCCAATGCTTCGCTCCAACAGAAATCGTTTGAGGGGGTAATTCCTTCACAACTATCTCCTCATCTTCATATCTCCAACAGATATAGCTCGTTCTTCTCTGCAACACAGATATACTATGGTGAAGTTCCTCGAACTTGGCACAGGAGACATCATTCTCTTTGGTTTCTGTATGGACTATTTCTCTCTGTATGCACTAGAAAAAAATCAGTCAGTACCTGTTTCTGTCAACAATCTCCAAAACACAGGTAAGGCAGATATTGCACCAACAATCTCCCCCTTTTTGGACAATTGTTGACAAAATAGATCACATCAAAGGGTAGATAATGAATGAAATGTAATGCGAAGGATAATGAAAGATGAGAGATAGTACGAAGATAAGACACACTCCCCCTGAAGGTATGCAACAGAGCATAACATATATTGGAAGGTAGTGAGGTAAATCTTCGTACGAGTGACATTGACCAATGATTTCAATCGATGATTCTTTCAATGCACTCAACAATGTCTGAGATAATTCCTATCACACAATCTTTGAAATGAATTAGATAAAAAATAGTGAGTACTTTGTAATGATTTGTGACGAAGGATATGTCATGAAGGTTTTCCCAGAGCATAATTTGAATCCACATGAGATGTAATTTTCTTGCATGTTAGATATTCGAGTATGATCAGAGCAAAAATGAGCATAAGTGAATTGCTCGGAGTGGATAAACTTCAGATGTAGTTTTCCTACAAAAGAGATGATACGAAGAATATGTGCAAGGAAAAACATTTTGCCAGTTAGAGTTATAATTTTCAAGTTACTGAGATTCTTTTCCTGGAAGGTTAGATAATCGAAAGATAACGATCATAACATATCCAACCATAGTGGAAATAGTTTATGTATTTCTTGAAGTACTTCTATCCGTCTGTACTATCATTTGAGGATTTTTCTATCCTTGTCGAAATCTTACTTTCCCTGCATGATAGATAATAATCAAGGATAATCATTGTAGGTGAGAATACTTTTGATAGCACTTGCAAACAGATAGTAGAAAGCAAATAACATTGGGGTTATTAACAGTACATGGAGACCGAGTTTTTCAACACCACGGGCGGTTCGATAAGTTCTTCAAGCAAATTGTTCGAGGGAAAACTAAAAAGTTCGACTGTGAGAAGCAAACGGCGAATGAAAACACCCTGCAAATATCTTGTTCATATATCACTCAAGGTACTTCTCCCCCTTTTTGTCAACAAGTGTAAAAAAGGAAAGAGAAAACATACGAGGAACTACTTGTCCTGAGAATCCTCAGAATCAGAATTAAAACCACTAGACAAATCAGAATCCATAGAGCGAGGAATGGTAGAGGATGAAGCAGGAGTAGCAGCCTGGGCTTTAGAAGATCTGACTGGATGAACATCTGGCTTATAGACGAGTGTACCAGTTGTGTCTTCAATTTCATCATCGTGTGCGACAAACAGCAGGTCAGTCGATGCAGAACGATCAGGGAGCACAAGAGTTTACCTTCGAATGCGAGGGACAGCCAACAAATCCATATAGTCATAGTCCTTCATGATGCCTTTTGCCGCCAACCGCTTGCAAGAATAGTGATGTCTGAGAAGAGTCCAGGTGTGCTTCTTTGCTTCCTTTTCATGCAGAAGAGTTTGGCGAGCATAATCATGAAGCAAATTCAGCTCAGTTATCAACTCAAGCTTTTCCTTCTGATCAAGCTTAATGTGGCTTTCCAAAGCTTGTTGAGCGCGAATTCAGATTTCATACAGAGAAGGATTTCCATTCTAAGGGATTTCAACCTTGGCTTTCTTAACCTTTGGAGCAAAATCAGGTGCAGACGCAGTGGCAGCAGTATCAACAGGTGCCTTCCCTTTTCCAATATCTTTTACCATGTGGAGAGTGTCACGTAATGGTGGCATGAAATTTTTTGGACCATAAGGGCAGAAGAATTTCTCATTGGTGAGCTTCTCAATTGCATACATAATCCATGGAGCATATGGCTTCAGTGATTGGGGGCTGTCAGCAGCACATGCCAAGTTACGAATGAATAAATTAGGAATGTCGAAGTGAATTCCTTGAGAGATGGCTAGAAGAACATTTCTCACGAGGCCATTGATAGAATTTGGTCTATACATTGGCGTGAGAGAGTTGCATAGCACATAAAACATCAATTTTTTTCATAGTTTAGTTTCTTGGGGTATACATCAATCCATTCATCTCCGACCAGGTTGGGGTCCATTAGCATGCGAAGTTGTGCTTTGGACACATCCTAGAAGTGCAGCCCGTGTTCTTGATCTTTTGCAAAGTCACACCAAGGAAGATTCATCTTAGCCAAAAACTGATATGCCGAGCATTTTATCCTTTCCCTTCCAGTCATCCACTCAAGAATCCATGTTGAGCTATCTCCAAGCTCTCCTGAGATGTACAACATGGCATAGAACTGATGGATTACCTCTCAATTCCATCCATGATTGAAGCGAATAAATCATTTTACGAATGCATGCTCAAAATGCTCAATTGCATGGTGGAAGCAAGGTATTTCTTCGAGCTCAGCAAAGTTCAATATTCTGTGATTGAATATCCTATTCTTGCCGAATAAAATTCTGGCATAGTACACAGCCTGCTCTTCAGTCCAAAATCTGGGTGACAGCAAAGTCCTTTCTCCTTCATAAGGAATTGTCCCAAATAAAGCAAGCGTCAAAAGATGAAGCTGCTCATTGAATGCAGGACCATTTGGGCCATTCAGCAGCGAACAAAGGAAATGTTTCCTGGGGATTTTTTAGTACTTCTTGCTACCTCTTGAGCACTGCGTTGGTTTTCCCTTGAAGAGGAAAGGGTGATGCAGCAAAGTAGCATAAGTATTTCCCTCAACTTTTGAGAACCAAGGTATCAATCCAGTAGGAGGCTCCTCAAAAGTCCCTCGTACCTACACAAACAAAAAAGAATCTCGCAACCAACGCGATAAAGGGGTTGTCAATCCCTTCATAGAAACTTGCGAAAGTGAGATTTGATAAAGATAATAAGATAAGATAAATATTTTTGGTATTTTTATGATATAGATTGGAAAGTAAAGATTGCAAATAAAAGTAGATTACAAACTTGTAGCGACCCAACCTCAGATGGTCAAGTCTCTATGCTTAAGTGTCATCCCTGGATCGGTATGCTGACACACACAGTACTCTAGGATTTATAACAGAGGTAAATCACATGTATAAAGTAACGTAAATACTATTACCTCAATCCAAATAGCAGAAGTAACAACAAAGGTTGTGGATTCCCATCAACACCAACGGCAAAGTAGAGTGTAGAAATCGTAACCCTAACGTATCACTTACTCGTCGTAAGAAACCTGCAACATGAGACGTTGCAGCCATAATGGGTCAGTACATTGAATGTACTGGCAAATTCACACCACAGGATAATGATGAATAATGGCTATCACTACATGCATATATGGCTGGTGGAGGCTCTAGGGTTATAATATTTTTGCGAAAAGCCAATTTTTCCCTACTGCAAAGGAATATATTTTATTAACTACAAAGTTTGTTGAAAACATTGAGAATGGCAAACACCATCTTAATCCCAATTAAAAGTTAACAACCCAACAAATTAATTAAGTAAAGTGTTGAGATCAACATGATAATCCAAGAACCAGATACTCAAGATGTCCATAACCGGGGACACGGCTAACCATGATTAGTTTGTACACTCTGCAGAGGTTTGCGCACTTTTCCCCACAAGACTCGATCTCCTCTGTTGGATTTCTCGCACTTCTGGGTGTTTGAGAAACGGATGACCGAGACACAGTCTTTCAGAAGTGTTAGCACCTTACGATGGGTAGACAGTACCACCTACATCCCCTACATCTGCTAGTCTACCACTTTAAGAGTTCACACGACTGAATCAACTATGCTAGAGCCCATAATAGCTTGTGGCTGCACACGGAAATTTCTAGCATGAAAAATCTTATGATCCCTTTGAGCCTGGGTGGCGGTCCATAGGAAAATCACACGGAACCCCGGGATTTCCAAAAAAACAGGCAACACTGGATTCCCTAGGTTCCTCAATCCACCCAGATGTGTATTAAAGTAGCCACCTTAAGTTGAACCTTAGTTAACAATAATGTCTCACATCTTTCATGAATTCTCTCAAACCAATCCACGTCTACGAGCATAGCATGGCAGTATGAGCATAACGTACAAGTAACTCCCAAGGTTTGAATGCAGGACAATAGGTTCCTACCTCATCAACTACTTCCCAATACCCACATGTTAATCAGATCCTAATCATGCAATTGTTTGAGGATGAAGCTAATGCAATAAAACTGGGTATGAAAGGGATATGATCAAAGTGTGAACTTTCCTTGTACTAATGATGAAGATGTTTCGCACTCATAACTCCCGATAGTTCTACTCGTCACACTCTGGTCAATCTAACGTGAGCAAGCAATTGCATACATAAGCACTCATGCAAACGAATCGAAGAAAAGATCTCGAAAAGCTTCGGAAACAAGCAATTAACTCTTGTACCAGAAAACAATTTGTAACATTACCAAAATTTAGTGAATTTGACCTTATCAGAAATTTTAGGTCAAGAGTTTCGATTAGCAAAAAGAATCAGTCAAATCGGAGTTATGGAACTCAAGAAACAGACGAAACAAGATCGAATACTAATCTGAACTAAACTCAAATTTTAAATTTTCAAAAGCATATTTAAGTTGGTTTACTGGACAGAGGGGATCGTTTCGAAGATTTAGGCGTTGGTACGGATAAAAAGATATGATCAAAAGAAATTTGAGTATGAATCTGAACAAATTTCGAAATTTCAAAATTTCAAAAAGTTGCTGGATAGGTTCACTGGATAGCTGGAATCAAGACGAAAATGTAGGCGCTGGTTTCATCTAATTTGGATGAACGAGTAAAAGGTTATGTCTATTTGAAAAATCAGGGCTAATCTGTTTTACGAAATAAGAAGGGCTATGACTAAAAAAAATTCAAGTCCTGAAATGTAAATACAGGGACTAATTTATAAATCTAATTATTCTACCGTACTAGTCTAGAAATAATAAGCTATGGGAGTATCTATAAAAAACATTACGAAGGAATATACCTTTAGATAGAGAAAAGACGACTTCAGAGAGAGGAGACGATTTCCAGAAATTGCGCCAGAGAGGAGAAATATATATTTTTAGTTAATCTAGTCAAACCAAAATATATTGATTTAACCCGAATCGGATGATTTTTGAAGACTCTATAGGTCTATATTTATAGGTGGAAAAGAGGCTTAGAGGTCAAGGGCTACGCAATGTGGGATTAAACGTAGACGAAAATAGAAAGAAAAGAGAGAAGAGAAAAACGCATGCGGCTAAAATTTCGTTGGGCCGGCCGCGCGCGTGCGTGCGGCAGTTCTTTTTTTCGAACACACAAAAAAAGAAAAAAAAAGAAAAAAAATATTTTTTCTGCAAACATAACCAAAAAATAAAAATACAATATGGGCCGGCCCGGGTGCACTGTGCACATGAGCGACGGATAAAATTGGGCCGCACGTACAATTTTTTAATTAGAAACAGAAAGGAAAACTGTATAACGAAAATAAAAATAAAATTATACATAGGCATATTATATATCAAAATTTTCAAGAAAAATATTTTCTATAACTTGAACATTTTTGTAGCATCAAATAATATCCCAAAAATTCAAATAAAGCAAATAGTGCTACAACTATAGTAAAACCCAATAAAAATCATTTTAAAAATACCAAAATGATTTCAAATTTATTTATCTCCAATTTTCTGATGTGGAGAATCATTTTACCCTATTTTCCAAATATTTAATTTTGGAGAAAAATAATTTGAATAAAACCCAAATAACTGCAAATTGAAAATAATTTCAAAAGGACTTTAAATTAGATTTCTTTTAAACTCCCAACTCATATTTCATATGTTTTGAAGAAGTCATTTTATCTCCTCTCATGAAAATCATTGAGTTGCTTAAAGTTCCTGAATTTGAAATATTTCCAAATAAACTTCAAATCTTTTCGAAACCCTTTTCATTTATTTAAATGGAAGAAGTCATGTCATCTTCTCTCCATGGTTTTGTGGTGTAAAGAATTTGAATTCATGAAAATCATAAATGAAAAATGAAAGTTTGGGAAAGTCCTTTTATTCCATCTCATTTAACTTTCAAAAAGTTTCAAATTTCACTTACTTTCATTCAATCAATCACACAACAATCAAACAAACAATCAATCTATCTATATAATATAACACTCCAAAATTTAGAATTTTGGGATGTTACAAACCTACCACCCTTAAAATGAATCTCCTCCTCGAGATTCGGAGAGGCTAGAAAGAAATAGGTTAGGTTCGGGGTCTTCTCAAAATCCATCGATCGTCACAGGGGGTCTGGGGTGCTACCACCCTTAGGAACATGGTTATGGTCCCATCAATACTCATATACTCCATCCTTATTCTTGATAGGGCCGGTCTTCTCAGATCTTCAGTATAATTCCTTCTCTGGGCTCATCCGGTGGTGGCATAACCTTTTCCTCAATTTCTGTGTCCATTTCATCTTGCTAAGGTTATTCCATGACTGGGTCTTCTTAGCTGACGGGTCTGGCGCCAATACTAAACAACTATCGATATCTCCTGGTGGTCAACAATTTATGGTTTCTCCTGCAGGAAATGGGTCTGGGTTGAACCTCACTGTATGACATACGTTTGGCAACAACTGCCTTGTACAAGGGAAAATACCTATACCATCTAAGGTTTAAACAAGGTTTAATATCGTCGTCTCTCTGCTATAGGTAAGTCACTCAGATTTACTATCCCATATAGCAAGGCGAATAATAAGAGTAAGTCGGTATGGTGATCAATCCATCCCACACCCAAATCATTATCTTGTATATGGTTTAGTGAATCTCGCATTCTAACACTCGATCATCCTCACAAGCATTGCAGAATTTCTCTTGCCAACAAACTAAGTTCGAATAAATCCATTGATTCTGCAAGCCAAACGAACATCTATCGTTTCTTCACATCTCTCAGGTTTTTTGTAACTCCTATAAGATCGTCTGTCGATAAAATCGTAACTTCTTCTAGGGTTTTTTCCTTCAGCAAGAGTGTGCTTGATTCTTGGTAGGTCCTGGGGCCTTTGGGTTATAACCCATCTCATCACTTGTAAACCTTGAACTCATCATCGGGGCAACTGATCATTATTCCAATATCCAGCTTCCTAGAATTCTTAAATCCAGCCAATTGTACTGTCTCCCTTCCTTTTGTTGGGATGAAACTAAAACGCGTTTACTCCGACTCGTCATGCAGTTACAATTGCTCCTTATTACCAACGTTATACCTCCTTTATATCCAATAGTACTTCATCTCTCCATACTCTTGGGGTATCCCACATATGAGACAAAATTCGTACTTATATTTTCCATAGTCCACTTCATGGAACATCGTTATCTTTTCCCAGGGGTGAAGGGTCCTCACAGGGTACTGCCACCCTTAAAATGTACAAATTAATCCATAGACCATATTTCTCATATCCTCGAAAATGGTCAAAACCTTTCTTCATAGAGTAACAACTCATAAGATCCAATTAAGTACCAACGATGCTAACTTTATTGATTCTCGAATTATTTCAATCTCCTGCATTTCCATTACATGCCTCAACTCAACACCTCCATGTAAAAGAATAGTTCCCACTACTACTACTATACTTCTGACAGACACAACTAATTATCACAAGTCTCCTTCTCCTTGGGACAATCTCTGGCAAGGTGCCCTGCTTCATTACAGCAGAAACATACTACTTCTGACAAATCTCGTGGTTTCCTTGTGATCATATAGCCTCCTTCGGTCCTCGGATTCCTTTTTGGGCAACTGCTGAGGTAGTGCCCTGACTCCTTGCACCTGAAACAGGTGATATGGCTCAGGTCTTTCCTGGAATCCAATCTACTCCTCTTCCTGGACTTTTCCGTTCCAATCAGGGCTTCTATTTCCTATGGGTCATACTCTACTTCCTCTGTCAGGAATTCTACTAGATCCCCATTTCGACAATTTTGGGAGATGTGTCCTTCTTCTCCACATGAATAGCATGACTTGGTGTAAGGTCTAATTGGTTCTTCTTAGGTGTATCCTCCACCTCTTCCTTCATCATAGGTTCTTCTAGAATTTCCATAAGGGCTCCTTTCTTTACTTCTTTCTTCTGCTGGATGGTTCTTCGAACCACGGGGTAAGTGTGATACTGAGCAGGGTAGTGGATAGTTCCTTCACACAAGAAACAAGTAATCTGCCTAGTTGGGCATTCTTCAACTGGGTGACTTCCTTCACAATTAGGGCATTCAGCCTTGTGCTCCTGATGGCTGTGTCCTATTTCTCCACAAAGTTTGCATGCACAGAGTTTCTTCATATCATTTCCATAAGGCTTCATCTTCTGGGACACAAGCCGAGACTTTAGCAAAGTCAACTTAAATTCCTTCCAAGTGGTTAATCCTTGCCATCCATTGATGTTTTGGTACATCCTCCACCAAGTAGCACCACCTCTTTCAAAGCATTGAAGAGCATGCTGGGTTATATCCTTTCCGGCTATAGTGTTATTCTTCATGTGATCCTCCATGTTCTGAATCCATCGGTCCGTCTCCAATTGACTCATCGGTCCAGATAATATGAGCTCATCTCCATTCATCCTCTGTTGGGTCCAGGGTTTTGTGGTGAGACAAGGGAGATAGAGAGGGATACACACAATACAACAATAGTTTTTGAAAAGGAATTTTATTTTGTGGCTGTTGGAAAAACATCAAACAAAAGACAGCTCACAAACATCGCATCTAATGTAAGTATATAATAGGGTTTGGTCTTCTAAAGGTTAATAAATTTTCAAAGTCGCCAAACTCTTCTTGTTTGTGTCTCTGATGGCTTCTTCTGATCGTACTAGTCCTTCTCATGTTCTTTTGCCAGATCATCTCTTATTGACACGAAGTCCCTTGTGACGTCCTTTAATTTTGCCGGAGTTGCGTTCCAAACTTCTGGGTTTCAACATCCTTGGCATGAGCCATGGTCCTATTGTCCTTCAGTTCCTAAAAAATCTTCGATATCTCGAGGTTTTAGCTCCTCCAGCTTGGCTACTTTCAGCTTCTGGTTCTTGAGTTCCTCACAAATTGCTTCCTTGTCAAATACGACTTCCTGAAGGTCCATCTTAAAATTCTTGATGTAATACTCCAGATCCCGGTGATACACCAGCTAAGGTTAACACTTCATATTTGCTGACAGATGCTCTATCAGCTTTCTACCATCCAATCCTTCCATGCATATGCATGCTTAACTCCGCATGGTGACAATAGCATAAGTGGGCAATAACACCATGGTTGGCCATGTCTATGCCCATGTTACTACCATGAGCTTTTATTCCATAATTTATATCTCTTGTCTTAGGGTTTTCTTAACAAAACTTTGAGTTCTAATGCTCCATGTTCCGGTCTTTCTCCGATACACCTTGATCTTGGGTATTGACAGCTTCGATAGTCTTCCAAGTTCCATAAGGGTAGCCTTCCTAGGTCATACAAATCTAGAAGTTCTTCAGAGCCTTCAAATTCTCCTAGTCTTCGGAGTCTTCAACCGTTGTAGTTTCCATCAGTGTAATGCACGGTAAAAATCCTCTTTAAAGTGGTCTTAGTTGTCCGATATCTTGTACTCCTTGGAGTGGTCTCATCAGTCGATTCCTCATGTGGTCAAAAGGGGAAAGGGGTATGGTCTCACTAAAAGGAAATATTTGAATAAGCTCAGAAGAGAGGAGAGGTAAAAGATCTTGTTGAAAATAAAGTTTTAGAGAAAATCTTTCCTATGGGCTTGCCAGTTTCTAGGGTCACGTCTTACAGTTAACATGTGCTCTGATACCATCTTGTAGCGAGCCGACCTCAGACGGTCAAGTCTCTGTGCTTAAGTGTCATCCCTGGATTGGTATGCTGACACACACAGTACTCGAGGATTTATAACAGAGGTAAATCACATGTATAAGTAACGTAAATACTATTACCTCAATCCAAATAGCAGAAGTAACAACAAAGGTTGTGGATTCCCATCAACACCAACGACAAAGTAGAGTGTAGAAATCGTAACCCTAATGTATCACTTACTCATCGTAAGAAATCTGCAACATGAGATGTTGCAGCCACAATGGGTCAGTACATTGAATGTACTGGCAAATTCACACCATAGGATAATGATGAATAATGGCTATCACTACATGCATATATGGCTGGTGGAGGCTCTATGGTTATAATATTTTTGCGAAAAGCCAATTTTTCCCTACTTCAAAGGAATATATTTTATTAACTACAAAGTTTGTTGAAAACATTGAGAATGGCAAACCCATCTCAATCCCAATTAAAAGTTAACAACCCAACAAATTAATTAAGTAAAGTGTTGAGATCAACATGATAATCCAAGAACCAGATACTCAAGATGTCCATAACCGGGGACACGGCTAACCATGATTAGTTTGTACACTCTGCAGAGGTTTGCGCACTTTTCCCCACAAGACTCGATCTTCTCTGTTGGATTGTTCACACTTCTGGGTGTTTGAGAAACGGATGACCGAGACATAGTCTTTCAGAAGCGTTAGCACCTTACGATGGGTAGACAGTACCACCTACATCCCCTACATCTTCTAGTCTACCACTATAAGAGTTCACATGACTTAATCAACTATGCTAGAGCCCATAATAGCTTGTGGCTGCACACGGAAGTTTCTGGCATGAAAAATCTTTATGATCCCTTTGAGCCTGGGTGGCGGTCTATCGGTGTCAAAACCGGCGGATCTCGGGTAGGGGGTCCCGAACTGTGCGTCTAGGCAGATGGTAACATGAGACAAGGTACACGATGTTTTTACCCAGGTTCGGGCCCTCTCGGTGAAACCCTACTCCTGCTTGATTAATATTGATGATATGGGTATTACAAGAGTAGATCTACCACGAGATCAAGGAGGCTAAACCCTAGAAGCTAGCCTATGGTATGATTGTTGTTCGTCCTACGGACTAAAACCCTTCGGTTTATATAGACACCGGAGAGGCCTAGGGTTACATAGAGTCGGTTACAATGGTAGGAGATCTACATGTCTGTATCGCCAAGCTTGCCTTCCACGCCAAGGAAAGTCCCATCCGGACACGGGATGAAGTCTTCAATCTTGTATCTTCATAGTCTTGGAGTCCGGCCAATGATGATAGTTCGGCTATCCGGACACCCCCTAGTCTAGGACTCCCTCAGTAGCCCCTGAACCAGGCTTCAATGACGACGAGTCCGGCGCGCATATTGTCTTCGGCATTGCAAGGTGGGTTCCTCCTCCGAATAATTCATAGAAGATTTCGAACACCAGTATAGTGTTCGGCTCTGCAAAATAAATTCCACATACCACCGTAGAGAGAATAATATTTACACAAGTTCAATCTGCTGACGTATTTCGTGGCATGACGTCATACCACGGCCAAGCCTTTATTCGTTTTTATTGTTCCACCTCAGCGCGTTTAGCGAAGCGGTTTCCTTGGCACGTCTTGTCAAAGCAGAGATCGTGTCCCCTTATTCCGGGATTCTCATCAATACGGGCGTGGGTAACCCAACCGCGCCCGTTAGCACGCCCCCTCCATCGAAGGCGAGTCCCAAACGGTCACGGGGACGGCTCTTGGTATTCAACCCCTTTATAACGAGACCAAGGCCTGTTCCTTTTCTTCAATCTCAATCGAATCCACCCCTCGCCTCGAGTTCCAACACCCAAGGCTCCAGATTCAGGCGCTCCGGACCTTCGACAATGTCCGGGTCCGACCTACAAGGCCGGTGGATTCCTTCTTCCGTCATGGAAGAAGATGTGCTAAAGCTAAGAGACGCCAGGTATCTAACCGGCGAAATTTTGCATAGGCTGCCTGCCCAAGGGCAAGTCATTCCTACTCCCGAGCTTGGTGAGAGCGTGGTGTTCGTGTCTCACTTCCGTCGAGGTTTAGGCTTCCCGATGGACCCCTTCGTGAGGGGGCTCATGTTTTACTATGGTTGGAATTCCACAACTTGGATCCGGAGTCCATACTCCACATCTCATCGTTCATTGTTGTATGCGAAGCCTTCCTCCGCACTACCCCTCACTTCGGATTGTGGCTCAAGACCTTCAACATGGAGCCGAAGATGATCGAGGGGCGGTAGGCAGAGTGCGGAGGGGCAGTTATAAGCAAGAGGGCTAACGCTCCATGGCCCGAGGGCTTTTTTCAAGAGGAGCTTGGTTTGTGGCAACAGGAGTGGTTCTACATCACTGCTCCCAGGGGCACCAGATGGGTGGCGCCGCCTGCCTTTCGCTCGGGCCCTCCACAACGGCTGGCGTCATGGGTCAACAAAGGGCTTGACTGGGGGCCGTCCAAGGATGTACCATTATTGTAGGGCCGTATTCGAGACCTCCAAGAGAGGGAGATCAATCTGGTTGTAGTAGCGCAGGTCATGCTAATTCGGCGCCTTCTGCCATGCAAACGTCGCCCCCTCTGCCTGTGGGAATTCAATCCGGAGGGACCGCGAGCTCTCCAACACTTCATGGGTGCAAAGCCCGTGGAGATGTATAAACTGTTCTTCGGATCACAAGAGATGTGTCCGGACTTGACCGAGGACGCAGGTCTGAGCTGCAATCGCTCGGATACTCAAGTAAGTAGTTCCTGTGCCCGGACATGCTATCCGTACATTTATCATAAACTTGCCCTTTAAAGAGCTGTCCCTTGAACAGGAATGGATGGCAAAAGCAAAGCTAATAAGGTGTCCGGTCCCCCTCCTTGAGACCACGCCGGATCCTGTGTTAACCAAGATGCCAGAGGCTGCGCCTTTAGAAGAGGGCGAAGGGGGGAACAGGAAAGCTACCGCCTCTGCTAAGGAGGCTTTTAAGGAAGGGGGGGATCGAGAATCCCCCCCTCCAAGGGGAGAAGAGGACCGCTTCTGAAGATCCGGAGACCAAGGCCTCAAAGCGGGGGAAGAAATCTTCACCAGAAGGTCCTGCGCCGGGAGGAGCCCCGGCCGCACTATTTCGCCAAGGAAATCAGCCCTCTAGCGAGTCGTAAGTAGAAAGGGGAGTTTTGTAATAAGGGACATCCCTGTTTTTGTTTATGAAGATAAACAAAGTTATTGCCTTGTAGTTCGGATCTCAGCCCTTCTCAGCAGAGCTCATCTTCGGGGGATCTTTGTCCGGAGATGATGGAGAGCGAAATGCCTCCATCAGCCGCACCGTCAGGCGGGGCGGACGACCCTGAGGTGTCGTCACGGAGGGTTTCCCCGAGTCCGGCGGGGCCAGAAATTTCAGCACCAGCTGGTGTACGGACGGAGGAGCTGAAGGATCTGCTCGGGCGGGCGTCTATCTCAAAAGATCACCGTACGTTAATGGGTACGGTGATTGAAAGGATTTCATCCGCTGAGAGCGGGTTGCATGAGGCCGTCAGAAGTTTACTGACGGGGTTTGAGGTACGCAAAAGTGATATACGTTCTAACAGTTTTGCACATAGAATGCGTCCTGTGTAGATAGTAGCCCCTGAGACTCGGTACGTTGTCAAAAGCGACAGCGTGCCGAGGATCATAATCTCAGTTATAAGATGTTGCACTTCCTATTCAGGTGGCGGAGCATTCGGTGGCCAGCCGGACTGATAGATTTGCCGAACTGAAGCGGCAACTGGACGTTGCGGATGTGGACATCGCACTGGTCAATAAGCGACTTGACGAGTCGCAAGGTATGTGGTTTCTCCGCGGACACCTGGTAAGGGAGCTTGATTCCCGTGCCTTACTACATGTATGCTTATGCAGATGGTGCCGCCGCTATGGAGGACCTTCGGGCAGAGCTTGCCCAAGCCAAGGAGCAAGCCCAAAAAAGTGATGTGTCTGCCTTGAAGGCGGCCGAAGAGCTAAAAGTCGAACAGGCTGCTCACTGCCGAAGCAGGGAGGAAATGGCCAAGATGGCCGTGGAGCTGAAGGATGCTACCGACCGCTGCGAGTTTCTTAAAAGGGAACGCCAGGCGGAACAAGTGGACCTGAAGAAGGCCACCGCCGAAGCCAAGGATGCCCGCTCCACGATGAGAGCTATAAAGGAGGAGCTACGTCAGGCCGGGGATATTGCGGCTGGAAAGCCCTTTCTGCTGCGTAGGAAGTTCACGGATCCGAAGTATGCTCAGCTGGGCCAGTTGTGGGGTGCGGAGGATGCTTATCTGAATTTGGCAGCGAGTGCCGCAAACGCAGTCGCATAGTTCCGAGGCCAAAAGGATCACGGATTGGAAGAGCTTTTTTGGTCGGAATTCCATAGTACGGAGCGTCCACTTCCATTGACCGATCGGTTAGCCGAGTGAGCTGAGCTGAATAGGTTGTCCAGACTTGCCATGAAGGATGTCGTGGCTCATTTGTGGCCGAAAAGGCCAGAGCCGAA
The DNA here is from genome assembly GCF_002162155.2 of Triticum dicoccoides. Classification (NCBI taxonomy): domain Eukaryota; kingdom Viridiplantae; phylum Streptophyta; class Magnoliopsida; order Poales; family Poaceae; genus Triticum; species Triticum dicoccoides. Next base: position 197,857,861 of record NC_041385.1, read on the forward strand.
GAGTTATTTTGGCTTGGTGCAACAGTTCCTTAATGCGGTGCCGCATATCGAGGCGATGAAGCGGTCGGCATGCATAGAGGGTGCACGGATGGCACTCGCCCGTGTCAAAACATACTGGGCAGAGATGGAGGCCACCGACATTGCATCCCAGGATTCGGACAGAAGCCGATTACCAGCCGAGCACTATTTTGAGGAAGTCCTGCAGGGCACTCGAGTAATAGAGACGCAGTGCTCAAAAAATGTTATGTTCAAATGACATGTATGATTTGTGAAACCATGTTCCAAATATAATATAAGGGCTTTTTATACTTGTGCGTTCAAGTGTTGAAATACCTCCTGTGCGCCGTTAACGTATATGTGTATATAACCTGAAAGATGGCTGTCTTCGGCTTCAGCCCCCACGCACATAGTGTGGGGGTGTTTGCAAAAAAGGCACATTTTCACACTTAATCCAACGTCTTGGTCCTGTGAAGGAGGTGATAGCGTAGCAAACTAGGCAACCGGGCTATAATGCTTTATCACTTTCACTTAGCCATAGGAGTTCGATGGTGGGGCTACTATATAGCCCCTAGGGGCACTGCGCTCTCCGAATTTCGGGGCGCGGATGTGCCTGACCGGGAAACGGTCCTTCGTTAAAGCGGAGGAATTCTAAATATTCCGGTGGTCGATCGAGTGGTTGACCAGTCTCTCGCTATATCATGACAGTCAGTTTTCGGCTTTCTCTACTGAGGTGCTCACCTGGACGAACCGGGGCACAATCGCAGTAGTTCTCCTCGTGCCGCGTTAGCCGATAGAGCGGAACATAAGGCAGCAAAACATAGGAGCCGGGCAAACCCAACATTTGACCAAAGACATGATTCGGAGCTGATGCATATCAGGCCTAACTTGAGACGCCGAACACTCCCTAAGGTATTCGGTCTTTATGAAAACGGGCAGAACAATGCCCTAAGCCCCTAGTGTCCAGGTACACGCAAAAATTTCTAGCGCGGCCGATGCCAAAACGCCAGCCTCCTCCTCGGTTATAGTGAGAAACCGGGGGATGTGTATCAACAAGAGACAATAAGAAAGGTTTACGCAGGGTCTTAATCTGAAAAGAATCCTTGCAACGGGTCCCTACTGCACGTCTGCGCCTGTGTCTCTGTTGTGCCGTATCCTGGACGGGCGTAGCACGGTGTTCATCTGTAAAAGAGAGGAACTTAGTTTGAAAAAAGGCATCGTGCGAAAAATGTATAAACAGAGTATAAGTCAAAAAATGAATAAAATTGAGCTTTATTGTCTCTTATTGTACATGCGTGCAGCCCCTTGTAAGGGGGTACGTGGCTAGTAAGCTCCTTGTTTATGTGTGCCGGACTCGCCTAATCGTGTCCGGGATCTGAATGACCTGTTTGGGTGCTTTGATCGGCAAAGCCGGATTAATGTGTGGCTGTCAGGGCAGTCTCACTTTCTTCCGTATTCAAGGAACACTCGAGGTTTCCCTTTAATGAGATTATGCCGTGTGGACCGGGCATTTTAAGTGTAAGAGATGCATAATGTGGTATTGCGTTAAAGCGGGCGAAAGCTTCGCGTCCCAATAGTGCTTGATAGCTACTTTTAAATGGGGCGATGTGGAAGACTAACTTTTCGTGACGGGAGTTGTCGGATGATCCGAACACAACTTCTAGTGGTAGAGAGCCCGTACAATGGGCAACTGGGCCTGGCATCACTCCTTTAAAGGAAGTGCTGCTATGGCGTATTTTGGTTGGGTCTATCCCCATTCTGCGGATTGTATCCTGATATAGTAGGTTTAGATCACTGCCGTCGTCCATTAGGACTTGTGTAAATTGTAGTCCGTCGATTATAGGATCTAATATCAGGGCAGTCCATCCTGCATTCCGGATACTTCTGGAGTAATCTTGATGGTCGAAAGTGATTGGTTTTGACATCCAGTGTCGGGGCTCCGCTGGGGTGGACCGTGCGGCGCGCATTTTAATGGGCGCTGCTCTATTTTTGCCTATTGTCGCATGAAGTGACTTTACTGTTTTGACCTCTTGTGGGAAATTCCTTTATTTGCCGGTGCTCTGCTTGTGGAGTTCGTCATCGTCCTCACTTGGTGTTTCGGGCCCCTTGTGTTCGGCATTAAGTCGGTCGGACTGTTTGAAGACCCAACAATCTCTGTGGGTGTGGTTTGCAAGCTTCCCAGAGGTGCTGTGGATTTGGCATATCTTGTCCAAGATTTTGTTTAGGTTGGATAGCTCGTCGCTGTTGTCCTTGAGAGGCAGTGTTTTGTTGCTCTGCCGAGAGCTTTTGAATCCCGCGTTGACTGCCGTGCTCTTTGGGCCGTTTCCCTTAGTTTGACGCTGGTCCTTTCTGCGTCGTGGTTTCCCATTTCCATCCCTGGCGTCGGATGTACTTGGGTCGCTGGTGCTGCATCTTGCCAGCCAGCTATCCTCTCCCGCGCAAAAGCGGGTCATGAGGCTTGTTAGTGCGGCCATTGTCCTTGGCTTTTCCTGGCCGAGGTGTCTGGCGAGCCATTCATCTCGGACGTTATGTTTGAAGGCTGCTAGGGCTTCGGCGTCCGGACAGTCGACTATTTGGTTCTTTTTGGTGAGGAACCTATTCCAGAACTTGCGGGCTGACTCTCCGGGCTGCTGGGTTATGTGACTTAAATCGTCTGCATCTGGAGGGCGGACATAAGTCCCCTAAAAATTTGCCCGAAATGCATCCTCGAGCTCTTCCCAACTTCCAATGGTATTTTCTGGGAGGCTTTTGAGCCAATGCCGAGCTGGCCCTTTGAGCTTGAGGGGTAAGTATTTTATGGCATGGAGGTCATCTCCTCTAGCCATATGTATGTGCAGGATGTAATCCTCAATCTAGACTCCAGGGTGTGCTTGAATCCCGCTAGAAATTCATGATCCAGCACCTCATCAGTGAAACATAAGGGGTGTGCGGTGCCCCTGTATTTTGGTGTGCCGTGATGTTCGAATACTCGACGTGTTGCATTGCTTTCTGGGGTTTGCTTTCTTGGCCCATAGATGGACCTAACCAGGCCATCCCTTTTGTGAGGATCCTTATGTGGATCGCGTGCCAGCTTATGTGCGGCGCCTCTTGTCACTCTTTGTTTTTCATGTGGTCGTCTATCCGACCGGGCGGCCTCTTTGTTCCTTGATTGTGGGGGCTCTACGGCCTCCTCGTCAAATTTGGGCAGTAGTTCGCGCTTTGGGTAGGTTTTTGCTTGGCGACTATCGCCATATTTGTCTGCGGCCTTGAGTACTTTGCTCCATCTCATTCTGAGTACGTCTTCCGCTGTTTTGAGCTTCTACTTCTGCTTCTTCAGACTTCGTACAGTGGTGACGAGCCTTTTTTGGAGGTTCTTCTTCTCCAACGATGTGTCCGGCGTGAGATCATCCGGACTGTTGTTTTCACCGGGGATGGATTGCTTATCCAATTTATCCTGTTCAAATGGTTACTCGGGGGCAGGTTCATCGTCCCCCGGTTTGCCCTGCTCTATGGCTGGGTCCGTATGGGTGCTGTTGTTGTCGAGGCGGGACTTTGGGCGGCGCTTGCGACCCTGTTTCGGCTATTTTTTGAGGGAGTTATCCTTCGCAGCGTCCCGTTGTTCCTCGTTATCGCTTCCTTTAGGTGTGTCCACCATATAAACATCGTGAGTTGAGGTGGCCTTCCAGTGTCCTATAGGCGCTGGGTCTTGGTCATCTCCGGCATCATCGTCCATACCGTCGATATCTTCAGAGTCGAAGTCTAGCATGTCGGTTAAGTCATCGACAATGGCTACGAAGTGGGTGGTGGGTGGGCTTTGAATTTCTTCGTCGTCCGCATCCCAACCGTTCTGACCATAATCCGGCCAGGGCTCTCCTGATAAAGAGAGACACTTTAGCGAATTCAGGATGTCGCCGAAAGGCGAGCGCTGAAAGATGTCTGCAGCGGTGAACTCCATAATCGGCACCCAATCGGATTCGATTGGCAGGGGCGCGGAAGGTTCGGGGTCCGGAGAGGAGTCCGGCACCTTGGAGTCACGAGCTTCACAAGGGACAGGGTTGGTATTCGGCTCCATCGCGGTAGAGGTAGCAGCCCCCGAGGCGGTGTCCAGCCACCCATCCTCGATCGGCGCAGTCGGTTCCGAGCTAAGGGTCGGGGCGGACTCTTGTGCGGTCTCCAGGGCACTATCTGGTAGCAGAGCTAAATCATGACCATCGTGACAGTGCGGCGCGCTCGGCTATGGCTCGAATCCGTCGAAGATCAAGTCTCCATGGATGTCGGCCGTATAGTTCAAACTTCCAAATCTGACCTGATGGCCAGGGGCGTAGCTTTCGATCTGCTCCAGATGGCCAAGTGAATTGTCCCGCAGTGCAAAGCTGCCGAATACGAAGATTTGTCCGGGGAGAAAAGTCTCACCCTGGACCGCGTTGTTGTTGATGATCGAAGGAGCCATCGGACCTATAGGTGACGACACAGAGGAACTCTCAATGAAAGCACCAATGTCAGTGTCAAAACAGGAGGATCTCGGGTAGGGGGTCCCGAACTGTGCGTCTAGGCGGATGGTAACAGGAGACAAGGGACACGATGTTTTTACCCAGGTTCGGGCCCTCTCGGTGGAGGTAAAACCCTACTCCTACTTGATTAATATTGATGATATGGGTAGTACAAGAGTAGATCTACCACGAGATCAAGGAGGCTAAACCCTAGAAGCTAGCCTATGGTATGATTGTTGTTCGTCCTACGGACTAAAACCCTCCGGTTTATATAGACACCGGAGAGGGCTAGGGTTACAAAGAGTCGGTTACAATGGTAGGAGATCTACATGTCCGTATCGCCAAGCTTGCCTTCCACGACAAGGAAAGTCCCATCCGGACACGGGACAAAGTCTTCAATCTTGTATCTTCATAGTCTTGGAGTCCGGCCAATGATGATAGTTTGGCTATCCGGACACCCCCTAGTCCAGGTCTCCCTCATGGTCCATAGGAAAATCACACGGAACCCCGGGATTTCCAAAAAAACAGGCAACACTGGATTCCCCAGGTGCCTCAATCCACCCAGATGTGTATTAAAGTAGCCACCTTAAGTTGAACCTTAGTTAACAATAATGTCTCACATCTTTCATGAATTCTCTCAAACCAATCCATGTCTACGAGCATAGCATGGCAGCATGAGAATAACGTACAAGTAACTCCCAAGGTTTGAATGTAGGACAATAGGTTCTTACCTCATCAACTACTTCCAAATACCCACAAGTTAATCAGATCCTAATCATGCAATTGTTTGAGGATGAAACTAATGCAATAAAACTGGGTATGAAAGGGATATGATCAAAGTGTGAACTTGCCTTGTACTGATGATGAAGATGTTTGGCACTCATAACTCCCGATAGTTCTACTCGTCACACTCCAGTCAATCTATCGTGAGCAAGCAATTGCATACATAAGCACTCATGCAAAAGAATCGAAGAAAAGATCTCGAAAAGCTTCGGAAACAAGCAATAACTCTTGTACCGGAAAACAATTTCTAACAGTACCAAAATTAAGTGAATTTGACCTTATCAGAAAGTTTAGGTCAAGAGTTTCGATTAGCGAAAAGAATCAGTCAAATCGGAGTTACGGAACTCAAGAAACAGACGAAAGAAGATCGAATACTAATCTGAACTAAACTCAAATTTTAAATTGTCAAAAGCATATTTAAGTTGGTTTACTGGACAGAGGGGATCGCTACGAAGATTTAGGCGTTGGTACGGATAAAAAGATATGATCAAAAGAAATTTGAGTATGAATCTGAACAAATTTCCAAATTTGAAAATTTCAAAAAGTTGCTGGATAGGTTCACTGGATAGGTGGAATCAAGACAAAAATGTAGGCGCTCGTTTCATCTAATTTGGATGAACAAGTAAAAGGTTATGTCTATTTGAAAAATCAGGGCTAATCTGTTTTACGAAATAAAAAAGGGCTATGACTAAAAAAATTCAACTCCTAAAATGTAAATACAAGGACTAATTTATAAATCTAATTATTCTACCGTACTAGTCTAGAAATAATAAGCCATGGGAGTATCTATAAAAAACATTACGAAGGAATATACCTTTAGATAGAGAAAAGACGACTTCAGAGAGAGGAGACGATTTCTAGAAATTCCGCCAGAGAGGAGAAATATATATTTTTAGTTAATCTAGTCAAACCAAAATATATTGATTTAACCCGAATCAGATGATTTTTGAAGGCTCTATAGGTCTATATTTATAGGTGGAAAAGAGGTTTAGAGGCCAAAGGCTACGCAATGTGGGATTAAACGTAGACGAAAATAGAAAGAAAAGAGAGAAGAGAAAAACGCATGGGGCTAAAATTTCGTTGGGCCGGCCGCGCGCCTGCGTGCGGCAGTTCTTTTTTTCAAACACACAAAAAAAGAAAAAAAAATTAAAAAAAGATTTTTTTTCTGCAAACATAACCAAAAAATAAAAATACAATATGGGCCGGCCCGGGTGCCCTGTGCACGTGGGCGACGGATATAATTGGGTCGCATGTACAGTTTTTTAAATTAGAAACAGAAAGGAAAACTGTATAACGAAAATAAAAATAAAATTGTACATAGGCATAATATATATCAAAATTTTCAAAAAAATATTATCTATAACTTGAAAATTTTTCTAGCATCAAATAATATCCCAAAAATTCAAATAAAGCAAAGAGTGCTACACCTATAGTAAAACCCAATAAAAATCATTTTAAAAATACAAAATGATTTCAAATTTATTTATCTCCAATTTTCTGATATAGAGAATCATTTTACCCTATTTTGCAAATATTTTATTTCTGGAGAAAAATAATTTGAATAAAACCCAAATAACTCCAAATTGAAAATAATTTCAAAAGGACTTTAAATTGGATTTCTTTTAAACTCCCAACTCATATTTCATATGTTTTGAAGAAGTCATTTTATCTCCTCTCAAGAAAATCATTGAGTTGGTTAAAGTTTCTGAATTTGAAATATTTCCAAATAAACTTCAAATCTTTTCGAAACCCTTTTCATTTATTTAAATGGAAGAAGTCATGTCATCTTCTCTCCAGGGTTTTGTGGTGAAAAGAATTTGAATTCATGAAAATCATAAATGAAAAATGAATGTTTGGGAAAGTCCTTTTATTCCCTCTCATTTAACTTTCAAAAAGTTTCGAATTTCACTCACCTTCAGTCAATATATCACACAACAATCAATCTATCTATATAATATGACATTCCAAAATTTAGAATTTTGGGATGTTACAAAACATATATGATAAAAGATAGACCCGAGGGCCATAGGTCTCACGAGCGACTTCTCTCAAGATAGCATAAGTATTACTGTGGGTGAACAAATTACTATCGAGCAATTGATAGAAAAGTGCATAGTTATGAGAATATCTAGGCATGATCGTGTATATAGGCATCACGTCCGTAACAAGTAGATTGAAACGATTCTGCATCTACTACTATTACTCCACACATCGACCGACTCCTGCCTGCATCTAGAGTATTAAGTTCATAAGAACAAAGTAATGCGTTAAGAAAGATGACATGATGTAGAGGGATAAACTCAAACAATATGATATAAACCCCATCTTTTTATCCTCGATGGCAACAATAAAATACGTGCCTTGCTGCCCCTGCTGTCACTGGGAAAGGACACCGCAAGATTGAACCCAAAGCTAAGCACTTCTCCCATTGCAAGAAAGATCAATCTAGTAGGCCAAACCAAACTGATAATTCGAAGAGACTTGCAAAGGTAACTAATCATACATAAAAGAATTCAGAGAAGATTCAAATATTTCTCATAGATAAACTTGATCATAAACCCACAATTCACCGGATCTCGACAAACACCCCGCAAAAAGAGTTACGTCGAATAGATCTCCAAGAAGATCGAGGAGAACTTTGTATTGAGATTCAAAGAGAGAGAAGAAGCCACCTAGCTAATAACTATGGACCCGAAGGTCTATGGTAAACTACTCACAACTCATCGGAGAGGCCTTGGAGATGATGTAGAGGCCCTCCGTGGTCGATTCCCCCTCCGGCGCAGCACCGACGAAGGCTCCAAGATGGGATCTCGCGGATACAGAAGGTTGCGGCGGTGGAATTAGGTTTTCATGGTGCTCCTGGATGTTCTCGGGGTACGTGGATATATATAGGATGAAGAAGTAGGTTGGTTGAGCCACGAGGGGCCGACGAGGGTGGAGGGCGCGCCCACCCCCTAGGGCGCACTGGGCACCCTCGTGGCCGCCTCATTTGCTGCTTTACGTCCACTCCATGTCTTCTGGTTTGCATTTGTTCCAAAAAGATCGCCCCCGAAGGTTTTATCCCGTTTTGACTCCGTTTGATATTCCTTTTCTTTGAAACACCGAACTAGGCAAATAAACAGCAATTCGGGCTGGGCCTCCGGTTAGTAGGTTAGTCCCAAAAATGGTATAAAAGTGTAAAGTAAAGCCCATAAACATCCAAAATGGGTAATATAATAGCATGGAACAATAAAAAATTATAGATACGTTGGCGACGTATGAAGCATCCCCAAGCTTAATTCCTGCTCGCCCTCGAGTAGGTAAATGATAAAAATAGAATTTTTGATGTGGAATGCTACCTAGCATAATTCTCAATGTAATTTTCTTTATTGTGGCATGAATGTTCAGATCCAAATGATTCAAAATAGAAGTTCATATTGACATAAGAGTAATAATACTTCAAGCATACTAACAAAGCAATCATGTCTTGTCAAAATAACATGGTTAAAGAAAGGTATCCCTACAAAATCATATAGTCTGCTATGCTCTATCTTCATCACACAAAGTATTTAATCATGCACAACCCCGATGACAAGCCAAACAATTGTTTCATACTTTACTATTCTCAAACCTTTTCAACTTTCACGCAATACATGAGCGTGAGCCATGGGCATAGCACTATATGTGGAATAGAATGGTGGTTGTGGAGAAGACAAAAAGGGAGAAGATAGTCTCATATCAACTAGGCATATCAACGGGCTATGGAGATGCCCATTAATAGATATCAATGTGAGTGAGTAGGGATTGCCATGCAACGGATGCCCTAGAGCTATGAATGTATGAAAGCTCAACAAAAGAAACTAAGTGGATGTGCATCCAACTTGCTTGCTCATGAAGACCTAGGGCGTTTTGAGGAAGCCCATCATTGCAATATACAAGCCAAGTTCTATAATGAAAAATTCCCACTAGTATATGGAAGTGACAACATAGGAGACTCTTTATCATGAAGATCATGGTGCTACTTTGAATCACAAGTGTGGTAAAAGGATAGTAGCATTGTCCCTTCTCTCTTTTTCTCTCATTTTTTCCTTTTTTTCTCTTTTTTCTCTTTTTTTTTCGTTTGGCCTTTCTGTTTTTTGGCCTTTATCCTTTTTTTATAAAGTTCGAAGTTCCATCCCGACTTGTGGGGGAATCATAGTCTCCATCATCCTTTCCTCACTTGGGACAATGCTCTAATAATGAAGATCATCACACTTTTATTTACTTACAACTCAAGATTACAACTCGATACTTAGAACAAATATGACTCTATATGAATGCCTCTGGCGGTGTACCGGGATATGCAATGAATCAAGAGTGACATGTATGAAAGAATTATGAAGGTGGCCTTGCCACAAATACAATGTCAACTACATGATCATGCAAAGAGCAATATGACAATGATGGGGCGTGTCATAACAAACAGAACGGTGGAAAGTTGCATGGCAATATATTTCGGAATGGCTATGGAAATGCCATAATAGGTAGGTATGGTGGTTGTTTTCAGGAAGGTATATGGTACCGGCAAAAGTTGCGCAACACAAGAGAGGCTAGCAATGGTGGAAGGGTGAGAGTGCGTATAATCCATGGACTCAACATTAGTCATAAAGAACTCATATACTTATTGCAAAAATCTATAAGTCACTGAAAACAAAGTACAACGCGCATGCTCCTAGGGGGATAGATTGGTAGGAAAAGAACATCGCTCGTCCCCGACCGCCACTCATAAGGAAGACAATCAATAAATAAATTATGCTCCAACTTCATCACAAAGCGGTTCACCATACGTGGATGCTATGAGAATCACAAACTTCAACACAAGTATTCCTCAAATTCACAACTACTTTAACTAGCATGACTCTAATATCACCATCCTCATATCTCAAAACAATTATCAAGCATCAAATTGATCATAGCATCCAATTCACTTTCTATGATAGTTTTTATTATACCCAACTTGGATGCCCATCATTCTAGGACCAATTTTATAACCATAGCAAATACCATGCTGTTCTATAAGACTCTCAAAATAATATAAGTGAAGCATGAGAGATCAACAATTTCTACAAAATAAAGCCACCGCCATGCTCTAAAAGATATAAGTGAAGCACTAGAGCAAAAATTATCTAGCTCAAAAGATATAAGTGAAGCACATAGAGTATTCTAATAAATTCCAAATCAAGTGTGTCTCTCCCAAAAGGTGTGTACAGCAAGGATGATTGTGGTAAACTAAAAATCAAAGACTCATATCATACAAGAACACATATCATGTGGTGAATAAAAATATAGCTCCAAGTAAAGTTACCGATAAACGAAGACGAAAGAGGGGATGCCTTCCGGGGCATCCCCAAGCTTAGGATTTTGGTTGTCCTTGAATATATTGGGGTGCCATGGGCATCCCCAAGATTAGGCTCTTGCCACTCCTTATTCCATAGTCCATCAAATCTTTACCCAAAACTTGAAAACTTCACAACACAAAACTCAACAGGAAATCTCATAAGCTCCATTAGTGCAAGAAAGAAAAACCACCACATAAGGTATTATAATGAACTCATTCTTTATTTATATTGGTGTTAAACATACTGTATTCCAACTTATTTATGGTTCATACCCCCCGATACTAGCCATAGATGCATCAAAATAAGCAAACAACACATGAAAAACAGAATCTGTCAAAAACAGAACAGTCTGTAGCAATCTGTAACTTTCGAATACTTATGGAACTCTAAAAATTGTACCAAAATAGGAAGTCCTGGGAAATTTTTCTATTGATCTACTGCAAAAGTAATCACCGCATAATCACTTTTCTGTGATTTATTAAAATTATGCTCGTGCGTGCAAATGTTTTTGTTTTTCAGCAGAATCAATTTTTTTTTTGACACCTGAAACAGTAGGAGAGGCTCCTACTGTATATATTAAATTAAAGTATCAAAAAGTTTAGTACAATGTCATATCCTTAGATCCATAGCCATGATAAAATTAAGGTTTTATGAAGGCAGCCTAAGTGATCACTAGACTATGCGGCAGAAAAGGACTGAATAAAAGTGAGAATGAATTGTTTGTGCTTCTCTTTAGATCTATGTATGAGTAAGGAGAAGTCCTCTTTGAATCTTCTTGCCCATGACCCAACCGTAGGGTCAATTCTTCTAAAGTTCTTGTTATTTCTTTCCTTCCACAAACTCCATGAGGCATAAAGGAAAATCTCCATAAACATTTGGTTGTTCCATACGGACTTCGCTTCCTTGATCCAGTTGAGTCGATCTCCATTAGCTGTCCAGTGGATATTCAAAGTGTCCCAACAGGCTGAACTAAAGTGGCAAGTAAAGATCATGTGTTCAATGGTTTCTTCCACATTGCTGCCACATAGGATGCAGCCATAGTTGCCCCCGATGTTGTAATGCCTTCTCTTCAACATGTTTCTGGTGTTGAGGCGATCAGAGAGAAGGAGCCAACCGAAGACTTTAATTTTCATTGTGGCCGAAGATTTCCAGAGCCATTTGTAGGTAATATGGGCAGTGGCCTCACGGAAATAGAAATTATAGTATCTTTTGGCAGTGTATATCTCAGAGCCCCACTCGTAGATCTAGGAATCCATGTCATCACCCTCACCAATGCCAACATGCGCTGTAATCTCCTGTAGATGGCGTAACTCATTGTGCGCTTGCACGGACAGTGGTAGGTGAAAGGTTTCATTGAGACTAGTGCACCCAAGAAAATCTCGAACAGAGATGTCTTCGAGTTTGGCATAAGAAAAAGCACGTGGGTGTGAATCAGCAAGGACATCGTCCAACCATAGATCTTTCCACATAAGCACAGTATCTCCTTTGGCAACAACCACTTTTGATATTCCTCTATAAATGGGAGTGAGTTTGAGCACATCCTTCCACCAGAATGATCCGCATGGATCAGAAGCGTGTGCAATTTTGTTATTGTAGTATGTGGACCAAATCAAGTCAACCCACGGCAGATCCCAGTGATTATAGAATTTGTGGAGGTATTTCATGAGTAGAGCATCACTTTGGGTCTGTAAATCAAGAACCCCGAGGCCTCCACACTCTTTTGGTCTGCAAACCATTTGCCATGAAGCTAATGAGTTACATTTGTCCCTATCATCCGTTTTCTTGGTCCAGAGACATTGTCTTCTGATTTTGTCCAACAAATCAATAATTTTCGGTGGCAGTTTGAGTGTGCATAGTGCAAAGATTATAAGGGATGTGATTACCGAATTGAGCAGAGATAATTTCCCTCCATATGAGATCATTGACAGCGTCGCCGTCAGCCTCCGTTGAACTCCACAAACCAATGGCATGAGATCTTGTACTGTAGGTTTAGAAGTACCCATTGGCAGCCCAAGGTAAGTAAAAGGTAACTTTCCCACCACGCAGCCAAAAATTTGTGCAATATTCTGAGCGGTGGAGGCATCACAGTTCATGGGCACAAGAGTAGACTTGTGGAAATTAATCTTTAGACCAATGGAAGTGGCATAATCAGTAAGAATCGTTTTGACGAGAGAAGCTTGGTCCGGACACGCAGGAAGTAGCATGATAGTGTCATCGGCGTACTGAATCACCGGGTAGTCTGATTGGTTGGGGCGTTGAAAAGGCAGCTTAAGATCGTTTCTCCGAAAGGAGTCATTGATTGCCGCTTGCAATAAATCTGCCGCCAGGGCAAAGATTAGGGGGGACAGGGGATCACCTTGGCGCACCCCACAAACACAATTAAACTGTCTGCCCGGGACACCATTAAGGAGCACAGAAGACTTTGCAGATGAGAAAATTGTTTTGATCCACCCCAGCCATTTATCATTGAAACCCATGTGTTTCATTATTTCCAGCATAGCATCATGGTCGATGGTGTCGAATGCTTTTGCAAAATCCAGCTTGAGCAGTACTATTGGCTGGTTAGAAGATTGGCATTGGTATATGTACTCAAAAGCCCAAGCAAGGCAGTCCTGAATAGACCTCTTTTTCAGGAAACCGTATTGGTTGCGGTGAATAATCTTGAGAATGATTTTTTGTAGTCTGTTAGCTAGAAGCTTTGTGATCACCTTAAGACAACAGTTAAGCAGAGTGATTGGTCTATAGTCATTAACTCCTTGTGGCGCTGAAATTTTTGGGATGAGCGTGATGAATCCATCATTGATACTCTCCAAGTTGAGACCACCCTCAAAAAATTGATCACAGAGTGCATAGAAATCTTCCTTAACTATGTGCCAGCAGGTTTTGAGAAATGCCCCATTAAAACCATCAGGGCCCGGGGCTCGATCCGCGGGCATTTGTTTGATGACTAGATCAATCTCCTCCCTAGTAAATGGCACGGTTAGATCATCCAGCCCCTCAATTCTCTTGATAATGGAGGGAAGATCAAATTTCATCTCATGCTGAGAGGATGTGCCAAGCCTTTCTTTGAAAGAGTGATAGATGACAGATTCTTTGCTTGCGTGGTCATCTATTATTGTTCCATCATTAAGGGTTAATGAGGCAATATTATTCCTCCTGTATCGTTCGGAGGCCATAGCTTGGAAAAATTTGGAGTTTTCATCCCCAAAACGAACCCATCGAATTGTGCACCGTTTCTTCCAATATTGCTGTTGATATGACAATAATCATAGGATATGGGCTCTTAGGATAATCCTAAAATTAGCCTCAGGAGTTGTGAGCGGCCGTCTGTTCTCCAGCGTGTCGAGGTCCGTTAGAGCCTTGTTGGAGTTAGTAATGGCTATGGACAAGCGGGAGATATTCTTGCTCCAATTTTTGAGGCCGTACCGCAAGTGCTTTTATTTTCTACAAAGAATGGTTGCACTGTTGGTCGACCGGACCGGCTTATCCCAAGCAGACTGTACCACCTCCATAAAACCAGGGTGTTTTATCCAGAAAGGCTCAAATCGGAAAAGCTTACTTCTAGGAATAGAAGTTTCAATGGAGACCACACACGGTATATGATCAGACACAGGCTTGCCTAGAGGTTTAACAACAGTGTTGGGGTATGAACCAGTCCAGCTACACGATGTAAAAAACCAATCAAGTTGCTCCAAGAGTGGATCCTGTTGCATATTACTCCATGTGTAAGTGCGGCCTTTGACTGGCAGTTCAACGAGAGCCTGTGTACGTATGAAATCATTGAACATAATCATGTCATTAATGCTCCCTCCCGGTTTGTTACGATTATCAGGGCTGCGGATGTAATTGAAGTCACCGAGTAGGAGCCAATCCTCATTAGCAGGTATGTTTAATGATAATAACCAATTAGTGTAGTTAATATGGGGATCGCCTTGACACGGGCCACAGATGTTCACAAGTGTCCAAGATTGGGAGGACTGTGTTGATTGAAATTTAATGACTAGGGCAAAATCTTCCGATGCCATAACCGTACCAGAGAAAACCGAACTGTTCCAAATAGTAACAATTCCACCCGAAGCCCCATGTGAGGGAACAAAAGGAAATTGGTCAAACCGATGGGGACAACAAGATTTGATAAAAGCATTATCGATCATAGGCTTCTTAGTTTCTTGCAAACATATAACCAAAGAACCACTAGCATTGATAGCATTAGAAAGTGCTAAATGTTTATCACCAGAGTTTAACCCACGAATGTTCCAACATAACACATTCCAATTGACCAAAAGACCCATAAAGCTAAAGAACCAGCGAATTAGGCCGAGGACGAAGACCCAGCCTCCTTGGACTCCAAGAGCGCAGCTTCAGTCAGTTCTTCTGGAGGGATGGCGCATTTTTGGACACCCACCTGCTGGATTACCTGAATGGGAGTTGGGGGTGGTATTTCCTGGTCATCCTCAGTGTCCAGCTCTCTGATGATCACCGAAGATGGAGCAGTAGGAATGTGGCGAGGTTTGACCTTTGAGTGCTTCTTCTTGGTGTCAGTCAGAGCATGGACCCTAAATCCATCATATTTATTGGATCTAGCGCTGCGACGAAGAGAGACTACACATTTAGGTGCCTGCACTTTTCCACGATGAGAGGAAGCGCCTCCATCAGTCAGAACCACATCAGAAGGAGGCATAAGCAGAGAGCTAGAGCTTCCCTGGAGCAGAGCCATGGAGTTATCAGACGTAACGGCTGCAGGAACAGACCAGGAGTGCACCACAGAAATACAATCCTCATTATCCCTAGTGATCTGATGCCCAACAGTAATCAAAATAGAATCATTGTCGCTGCTAACTTGGACATGAACTTTCAGGCAATCCCTAAAACCCAGGCCCGAGCTCCAAGGGCCAAAAGTGGCCATAACAGGCTTAATGGCAGTCCACAGAAAATCATTGATCTGTCTCACCGGCCGGGCCGAGTGGAAGAGCATAGAAGCCATCAAGTTCCCATGGTGGGACATGGTGAAGTGCAGACCAGAGTTATTCAGAGAAAGATCCAATGTGATAGAATCTTGCTGTTGCATTACAGGAACCAAGGAGGTACTGGCAGTGTTATCAAAGTTACCTCTCCAGAGATTATTGAGAACATTGACAGGCACAAGAACAAACCCATCAGAACTGACAGAAGATTTGGAACTGCTGTGCCAGGATATGGAGTCATTCCAAGCCATTGCAGGGCTATCTAGCAGATTATTTTCAGGTAAAATTCCATCAGAAACCTGAAGTCCTTCAGCAGCCAACCATGCCTGAAAATTGTACACAGCAGGAGGTGGAGGAGCTGGCCAGGCACCCCATTGCGCCTGAAATTGAACCTGCTGGTCCACTTGCACATTGTCATTGTCCTGATTGGCCTGATGCATAGCGTGATCAGCAGCAACATTCTGAGCCATCTAATTGTGCAGCGAGGCTTGGTAGATTTGCTCAGTAGTCAGCCCTTCACCAAACAGAGGATGTGGAACACCATCATCAGGAGGTGGATCTTCCCCAGCAGGTGGAACTTCAGGTAAGTGTGCATTCCAATCACTACTACGTAACATAGTTACCGCAATCGTCCAGCAATGCCTAGCACCTCCAATCTGCCTCATCACAATGCTCTTAGGGACCAATCTAAGATGAATGACCCTGGCCTTTAGTAGCACAAAACGCCTATCACTCCTGGGATTATGCCATTCAATGAGAGTACCGAATGTATCCACAGACTTATGCATGTAATGCTGGGTTTGGTAGTCATATGGAAATCCAACATACAAGATCCAAATCTCCGGGCCAAAAGTGGTAAGCCTCATGTTAAGCGCAGCGTCATGAGGAACAAAAGAGATCACCGTGTGTTCATCAGCTTGCATCTCATCTAGTTCAAAGGTGGTTCCGACAACAGTATCTCTAACGAGGGAGTCCTCAAAACCAAAAATACCAATCCCTAGAGGGTGATCCTCAACTTCAGTGGGGAAGAAATGAGACTCATGGAGCAAACCTTGGATGGTATCTCTGAGGGCTTCTTTCTGATGCTGCGGGATGAACCTATTGGCCTCAGCAATGGCCAAGAAGTCGTGGCGCAGGGGAGGCACCGCACTGACCACCATGTCCGCTCTCACCCTCCGATCAGACGGGCCAAGCTCCACCGTCATTCCTTGCGGCAGGTAGGGGACGATGTTGATGGGGAAGTTCGCCATTGTTGGTGGAGGAGGGAGGAGCAGAGCATGCGCAGAGGAGAGCACGCTCGGCGAGGTGGAATGCATATCGGCAGGGGGTATGGATTGATTGTGAAACCAATTTTCTTTGTTGGAGCGCCGCCCCTGAAGACAGGATGGTGACACGTGTCCAAGGCAGCCACAGATATCGCAATGAACGGTGGAGGATTGCTTGGGTCGAGAAGGGAGGCGCAGAGTAGGTAACTGAGGTAAATGCTGGCTGGAGGAAGGAATCCGTGCAGCCCCGATTTGACTGGACCAAAATCAATTAGCCTCCCATTCCCCAAGTTGGCCATGGCAGTGCGGCTAGTAGAAGGCAAGCACGGTAATGATTTCATCTCAAAATAAGGATAAATTGGATTCTTGCCTTTGAGAGTCTTGTCAAAATTATTCGCTGCTCCAGATGAATGAAGATCCGATTTCTTAGCATTCTTGGGCTTCCAAATATAGTGCTTGGCCTTAGGATCAAAACAGGTGCGCTTGGTGTGGCCCAAGAAGGAACAGGCCTCACATTTTAAATAGGCCGGGCATTGGAAAAAAGGTGAGATTGTGAACCACAAATAACAGGCCCATGAGAATAGTTGCGGCCCAGAGCCCACATCGTGGCCGATGCTGGGCTGGATAGAATTCACCATACTAGCGGTGGGACAGCAGCAATTGTCATTAAGACAAATAGAACAAATCTCACCTGGACATGCAGAAGCCAGGTGGCCAAGCGATTTACAAGAGGAGCACAAATTAAGCCTCCCGTAAATGTAAACCGAGGTAGGGACCAAAGATAGGGACCAAATATTGGCAATATGTGTATCAGAATAACCAAAATGACGTTGGTCCAAAATATGGAAGAGCATGAAATTCGGAATATTGCTCCATGCATGCTCCTTAAACCGACAGCCTTCAAATCTATAATTAATATTCCGTATCCCATTGGCCTCATTATTCCCCGTAGTAATTGGTGATTTGAATTTCCCAAAGATGATGGCCGAAGACAAGGAATGTTGTTTAATGCCCTGAGTAACTGTCTGTCTAGTTGTCGGCCCTGGAAAAACCTGTTCCGGCGACTGAGCTGCCGGCGGTGAGCCGTCCGGCGACTGATCGTTGCTGGAAACCAAACCCTCCATAGGAGAGAAACCAAATTTAGATAAAATCGGACTTGATGTGAACGTAGGCATGTCATGCTGTGCAGAGAACTTGTATTTATACTTGATAGCAATAGGAGAACGAGCAGCCACCTCTGGAATATGAGAATCAAGGTGCCAAGATGAATCCGTTGTCAAAATGCCATTATTGTTCTGCCGAAAAAGACTGAAGTGACAAACGAAATCCGGCCATGCTCTATCCTTGAGACCATAGATATAATGCCCAACTTTATTGGAAGCCACAGAAAAACGAAATCTTCTTCCCTCGATATGTGACACATTAAGTCCAGAAGGAAGGCCTCCAATACAACATTGGAGTGCAATAGCAACCGAATCATCATTGAGAGGGAAACTTGCCGAAGATAAATGCACCACCAAGAAGAACTCTTTGTTCGAACCAGAAGGAGAGAAATGGACAGTAGAACCAAAACGTCGACGCACCTGAGCTGCCACGACAAGGCCGGGGGAAAATCCCAATGCAGAAGACCTTCCATGATCGTCTAGATCGAACAGATCAAAAATCTCCATGGTTGGATGATGGGTGGTGGAGGGCAGGTGGAGGGGCGGAGAGGAGGTGGGAGGAGGTGGGAGGAGCCATCTATCGACTAGTCATGTGCTGTGGGTGGAGGGGCGGAGAGGAGGTGGGAGCAGCAGAATCAAATTAACTATCACCGTAGTATATCCTATAGGTTCTACTTGGCACAAACACTAATTAAAAAATAAAACCACATCTAAACAGAAGATAGATGAAATATTTATTACTAAACAGAAGGAAAAAGGAAGAAATAAAAATAAAATTGGGTTGCCTCCCAACAAGCGCTATTGTTTAATGCCCTAGCTAGGCATAAAAGCGAGAATAGATCTATATATTGCCATCTTTGGTATTCAACTCTTCAATAGAGCACTTATAAATTTTAGGAGTTTCTTTCTTTTAGCAATGATTAAACTCCTAGGCAAGAAATCAAGAAATTCATTTGAAGCAAAAGGTTCCTTTATGATAGAGAGACAATTGGGGTGAACACTTATTGATTTGAGATCCGCATTTTCCTTACTAGAAGATTCACCCTTATTTTTAGGAACATAAATAAATTTGGCAGTTTTGGTAGGACCAGTTGGAGTATTTTTCACGGATGAAAAGGCAGACCCTAAGTTGGTAATAATATCCTCAAGTTTACCGATTCTTGTATAGTCTAAATCTATTCTTTCGTTAACTATAGGTTCTTTCTCTTTAAAAAATTCAAAGTAACTCCAACCCTAGATCCATATAGGGTAATTTGGTTATGGATCTTTTTATCCAATTTTTCAATTAACTCAACAGTGGCAACTTTATTTTCAATAATTTCAAGCCTTTGCATAACATGTTCCAAAGTTAAAACAGCTCCATTAACCAAAAGAGGTGGTGGGCCAAACAAATCTAACATAGCATTATAAGCATCAAAAGTATGGCTACCCAAGAAATCCCCTCCGGTAATGGTATCAAGGATGCATCTATTCCAAGGAGTAATGCCTACATAAAAATTGCAAAGAAGAACGGAAGTAGAGAGCTTCCTAGTAGATCTATTTTGAGCATTGCAAATTCTATGCCAAGCATCTTTTAGATTTTCTCCCTCCCTTTGCTTAAAATTAAGAACTTCATGTTCGGGAGTAATAACGAGGATATGAGTACTAGCCATGATGACAAGATAAACGATCTAACACATGAGCACACAAGAGGCAAGAAAAAAAAGAGAGGCGAACGGGAAAGAGAGGGCGAATAAAACGACAAGGGTGAAGTGGGGGAGAGGAAAACGAGAGGCAAATGGCAAATAATGTAATGCGAGGGAGATAAGTTTGTGATGGGTACTTGGTATGTCTTGATTGGAGTGAAGACCTCCCCGGCAACGGCGCCAGAAATCCTTCTTGCTACCTCTTGAGCACTGCGTTAGTTTTCCCTTGAAGAGGAAAGGGTGATGCAGCAAAGTAGCATAAGTATTTCCCTCATTTTTTGAGAACCAAGGTATCAATCCAGTAGGAGGCTCCTCAAAAGTCCCTTGTACCTACACAAACAAACAAGAACCTCACAACCAACGCGATAAAGGGGTTGTCAATCCCTTCACAGAAACGTGAGAAAGTGAGATCTGATAGAGATAATAAGATAAGATAAATATTTTTGGTATTTTCATGATATAGATTGGAAAGTAAAAATTGCAAATAAAAGTAGATTAGAAACTTATATGATAAAAGATAGACCCGGGGGCGGTTTCACTAGTGGCTTCTCTCAAGATAGCATAAGTATTATGGTGGGTGAACAAATTACTGTCGAGCAATTGATAGAAAAGTGCATAGTTATGAGAATATCTAGGCATGATCATGTATCTAGGCATTGATGAAGCCATGTACCTAGGGTAGGGTCATGGACCTGTCCAAGGTACCCTCCCCAAGGACATCTCTAGAAGAAACTACCTTTCAGTCAACCTAGGAGTATTTCACTCGACGGACTCGAAGACACTCGACCATGAAGCCACTCACTCGACCACCAGGAGATCTAGAGTCACTCTGCACACACAAATGGTCTGTCATTAAGTAGTCTTTATGGTCATGATAGCACTTTATGTATGGTGTTACCAGTAACGCTAGACCTTAATGTACCTTAAACCCTGCATAACTGAGGGCCGGAGGGGTCTGGCGGACTCTATATAAGCCACCCCCTCCTCAGTGTAAAGGGTTCACACCCCTGTAACTCATACGCATATAATCCAGTCGACCGCCTCCGGGCTCCGAGACGTAGGGCTATTACTTCCTCCGAGAAGGGCCTGAACTCGTAAATCTCTTGCGTATACAACTACTCCATAGCTAGGATCTTGCCTCTCCATACCTACCCCCCTATTCTACTGTCAGGCCTAGAACCATGACAGTTGGCGCCCACCGTGGGGCAGGTGTCTTAGCGACTTATTAGAGAAGTTGCGATTGTTCCGATCACCTTCATCATGGTTTCTGGCAGAGTTTTGGTTGAGGGCCGTGAGATCCGTCTCGGCGCGCTCACGTTCATCGCCGACGACTCCGCTTGGCTTCAGGAGGCTCCACTCGACATCAACGCCCTCCCAGTCCGCGGGGCGACGCACTTTCGCGCGTGTGTCCGCGGTGTCCTCCAGCGGCAACCGTCGGCCCTGTATCGGTCGACCCCTGTGTCGTCCTCCCTCCCTGTCTCCCGCTAGCGGAAGCACTCCGGTCGGTCAAGGCTTCAGCGGTGGGTGAGGCATGCAGTGGCCCGCCAGTCGGCCACCCCCCAAGTCGCGGCGATCGAGCCTGACGAATCTCTCTACAGCCTGTTCGACCTATCGACTGGCTCCGTAGAGACTATATCCGAGTGCGACAGCAGTGATCCAGCAGCGGAGGTCCTGATGGTCAATGGACCGCATAGTCCTCTCGGCTTCCCTCGCGCTGACGGAGGCGACGGCGGAGGCGACCTAGCGCAGGTCCACGAAGAGTATCAACCCGAGCCACTCACTTCGCTGCAAACGGAAGATCTTCGCCGCCGGAACATGGATGCGCTGCATACTCCTATCATTGGAGAAACCCCTGAGGCTCGTGCCTTGGAGGACGCGCATTTGGCCAACTTGGCTGAGCGCACTCGACTGGAGAACCTCCAGCGAGCATTCGACGAGCGTGCACGGCAACATGTCCCAGACTCCAGTCGACGTCAACTCTTTCCACCAGTGACTCAGGTATATCAAAATCCGATTTAGAATCTAGCAGCTGCAGCCCGTATAGCAGAGTCAATTCGGCCCTCCCAGTCAGAGGCTGGCAGAGGCTTGATGTAGATCAGAGATTTACTCCGGGTAGTAGGAGATCAAAATTCAGCTGTGTCGCAGTCGCGAAACAGGATTCACAGCAGATCCATCGCTGCGAATATAGTCCAGTCGGCCCATATCCCGAGGTCGCCCCCAAGGCGTGAGGGACGTGAAGGTCGGCGTGATCAGTATGATGACCGATTCGATTGCAATGATCGACGTCGAATTCCTACTCCTCCCCCAAGGGGTGGGTCATACGCTCCTCGATAGCAAGATGACAGACGCCATCACAGTGTTGGGCGAAGGGTTCCAGTCGACCCCAGAGAACCAGGCTTTGATGCGAGATCCATTATCGTTCAAGGTTTGGTCGATCGGAACAGAGCTCACCGCGAAGGCCATGACAGAGATGTGCCCACCAGCAGCAGAGTTCACGTCTCAGGACCAGAGTGTTTTAGTAGAGCCATCAGGGCCGCGGTGATTCCTCCCAACTTCAGGTTGGCGACTGGAGTCAGCAAGTTCACTAGCGAGTCCAAGACCGATACTTGGCTTGAGGACTACCGAGTGGTTGTTCAGATTGGCGGCGGCAATGATGGGGTGGCCATGAAACACCTACCTCTTATGTTGGAGGGCTCGGCTAGAGCATGGCTGAATCAGTTGGCACCTAGCAGCATTTACACTTGGGAAGATCTTGCCCGAGTGTTTGTCAGAACATTTGAAGGAACTTGCAAGCGACCAGCAGGGTTGACAGAGCTGCAGGTTTGTGTGCAAAAGTTGAATGAGACTCTGAGGGATTACATCCAGAGGTGGATCACATTGCATCACACGGTGGAGAATGTTTCTGATCACCAGGCAGTCTGTGCCTTCAAGGAAGGCGTTAAGAACAGAGAGCTAAGTTTGAAGTTCGGTCGGACCGGAGACATGACCCTGAGTCGGATGATGGAGATTGCCACCAAGTATGCCAATGGTGAAGAAGAAGATCGGCTCCGGAGTGGCAAGTACAAGCCAATCGCTCATGAAACCGGGGGAGGGAACTCCAGTCGGAAGCAGAAGCGGAAAGCCGAGCCAGCTGATCCTGGATAAGCCTTGGCTGTGACATAAGGAAAATTCAAAGGAAAGCCCAAAGGATCTTGGAACCCTAAGAAGGTGAAGGAGAAGGAAGGAAATGGCGTGATGGATTTGCTGTGCCACATCCACATGAAGAAAGATGAGGAGGGTAACTTCATTTACCCGAAACATACCACTCAGCAGTGTCGGCTCTTGATCCAGCAATTTCAGGGGAAACAACCCAAAGATAAGGAAAAGGAGTCGGACAAAGTTGAGGACAAAGAGGACAGTGATGAAGGATACCCCCATGTCAATTCCACCCTGATGATTTTTGCTGATGTTGAAAGCAAAAGTCGATTGAAAGTTATCAACCGTGAGTTGAATATGGTTGCTCCGGTGACACCCAGTTATCTGAAATGGTCCTAGACCGCCATCACATTTGACCAGTCCGATCATCCGACACACATTGCCACCCCTGGGAGGCAAGCTTTGGTGGTCGACCCGGTCATTGAAGGCACTCGACTGACCAAAGTCTTGATGGATGGTGGCAGTGGCCTGAACATATTGTATGCGGAGACGCTAAAAGGGATGGGCATTCCGATGTCCAGACTCAGTACCAGCAACATGAGTTTCCATGGAGTCATTCCTGGGAAGAAGGCTGAGTCACTCGGCCAAATTGCTCTTGATGTGGTTTTCAGCGATTCAAAGCATTTCCGCAAAGAAAAGTTGACATTTGAAGTTGCGGGTTTCCAGAGTGCTTATCACGCTATTTTAGGCAGGCCAGCTTATGCACACTTCATGGCTCGACCATGTTATGTATACCTCAAATTGAAGATGCCTGGTCCCAAGGGTGTGATCACCATTACTGGCAATCAGAAAAAGGCAGAAGAGTGCTTTCAGAAGGGCTCAAAGATCGCCGATGCTCGGATAACAGTGGTAGAGCTGCAGGAATACCAGAAAACTGTGGATCCAAGTGATTTACTGCGGGCCAAGAAGCCCGCCACAGAGTCAGCGTTCCAGTCGTCCGGTGAGACAAAGCCCGTTCACATTCACCCGACTGACCCCAGTGCTGCTCCGACTCATATCTCCACAACACTTGACTCTAAATAGGAAGAAGCGCTCGTCCAGTTCCTCCGTGAGAACTGGGACATCTTCGCATGGAAGCCTGCTGACATGTCGGGTGTTCCCAGGGGGCTGGCTGAGCATCGTCTATGAGTCGACTCAAAAGTGAAACCTGTCAAGGAACATCTTCGATGGTCCGCCGTCCAGAAGAGAAAGGCCATTGGCGAGGAGGTGGCTTGGCTCCTGGCAGCAGAGTTTATCCGAGAGATTTACCACTCCGAGTGGCTCGCCAATGTTGTCATGGTCCCCAAGAAGGACAAGTCACTTCACATGTGCATTGATTTCAAACATATCAATTGGGCCTGCCCGAAAGATCATTTTCCTCTCCCCCGCATCGACCAAATAGTTGACTCGACTGCGGGATGTGAGCGCCTGTCTTTTTTAGATGCCTATTCTCGGTTACCATCAGATCCGTTTGTATGGACCCGACGAGATTAAAACAGCTTTCATCACTCCATTCGGGTGCTTCTTCTATGTCACCATGCCATTCGGCCTTAAAAATGCCGGAGCCACGTTCATGAGGATGATTCAGAAGTGTTTGCTCACTCAAATCAGTCAGAATGTGGAAGCGTACATGGATGATATTGTGGTCAAATCACGGAAGGGTTCCGACCTGTTGACTGACCTTGCTGAAACATTTGCCAATCTCAGGAGGTATGATATGAAGCTTAATCCATCAAAGTGCACATTCGGAGTTCCTAGCAGAAAGTTACTCGGTTTTCTTGTTTCCGAACGAGGAATCGATGCCAACCCAGAAAAAGTTGGTACTATACTCCGAATGAAACGCCCTGTGCGTGTGCACGATGTCCAAAAGCTTACTGGATGCTTGGCCGCTTTAAGTCGATTCATCTCTCGTCTCGGTGAAAAGGCATTGCCTCTTTACCGACTGATGAAGAAGTCAGACAAGTTCGAGTGGACTCTAGAAGCTGATGCAGCATTTGCAGAGCTAAAAGCTCTGCTCTGCACCCAACCGGTGCTTGCTTCCCCAATCAGCAAAGAGCCTTTGCTACTTTACATTGTAGCCACAAGACAAGTCGTCAGTACAGTACTTACGGTCGAGCGAGAAGAAGAAGGAAAAGCCTTCAAAGTTCAGCACCCAGTTTATTATCTTTCTGAAGTATTGACCCCATCAAAGCAAAGATACCCTCATTATCAGAAGCTCGTATATGGGATCTATATGACCACGAAGAAGGTTGCTCATTACTTCTCTGACCATTCCATTACAGTCGTCAGCGACGCCCCATTGTCAGAGATGCAACTGGCCGAGTGGCGAAATGGGAGATTGAACTCCTTCCCCTTGATATCAAGTTTGAGGCAAAGAAAGCCATTAAGTCCCAAGCAGTAGCAGATTTCATCGTCGAGTGGATTGAACAACAACTACCGACTCAAGTTCAGTCGGAGCACTGGACCATGTTCTTTGATGGTTCTAAGATGCTGAATGGTTTCGGTGCTGGGGTAGTATTGGTTTCCCCCCGAGGAGATAAGCTCAGATATGTGCTCCAGATCCACTTTGATTCCTCCAACAATGAAGCAGAATACGAAGCACTTTTGTATGGGTTGCGTATGGCCATTTCACTCGGCGTCCGTCGCCTTATGGTTTATGGCGACTCAGATTTGGTGGTCAATCAGGTGATGAAGGAGTGGGACGTCAGAAGCCCAGCCATGACTGGTTATTGCAATGCAGTGAGAAAGCTTGCGAAGAAATTTGAAGGGTTAGAGCTCCATCATATACCCCGACTGAAAAATCAAGCGGCTGATGATTTGGCCAAGATAGGTTCCAAGAGAGAAGCCATTCCCAGTAATGTGTTTTTGAAACACATCCATACTCCATCAGTTCAAGAGGATCCTTTCACCGAAGAAGCTCCACAGCCAAAAAGTGTCACAGATCTGACTGAAGTTAAAGTTCCAGCGGTGGTCGACCTGATCATGGAAGTTTTGGTCATCACTCCCGATTGGACAGTGCCGTACATCACGTATATCCTAAGGAAAGAGCTCCCAGAGAATGAAGAAGTGGCTCGACAGATCGTTCGTCGATCCAAAGCCTTTACCGTGATAAAGGGACAGTTGTACAGAGAAAGCGCGACTAGAGTCGGTCAGAAATGTATAACTCCAGAACAAGGTCGGATAATCCTTGACGATATCTACTCGGGGACCTGTGGTCATCATGCATCCTCTCGGACCATTGTGGCTAAAGCATACCGAGCGGGATTTTACTGGCTAAGAGCAAATGAAATGGCAAAGGAGATAGTCGACAAGTGTGAAGGATGTCAGTTTTATTCCAATCTATCGCACAAACCCGCCTCAGCCTTGAAGACCATTCCACTCGTCTGGCCCTTCGCTGTTTGGGGGTTAGATATGGTTGGACCACTGAGAACTAGCAGGAGTGGCTTCACTCATTTGCTAGTAGCAGTCGACAAGTTTACCAAATGGATTGAAGCTAAGCCTATCAAGAATCTGGATGCTGGCACTGCTATCAGCTTCATCAGAGAGTTAGTGTTCAGATATGGAGTTCCGCACAACATCATCATGGATAATGGGTCAAACTTCGATTCCGACGAATTCAGAGCTTTTTGCGCATCTCAAGGCACACAAGTCGACTATGCTTCAGTCGCTCACCCCCAGTCGAATGGACAAGCAGAACGAGCAAATGGTCTAATTCTCAAAGGACTGAAACCCCGACTGATGCGCGATCTCAAGCACGCAGCAGGCGCATGGGTCGATGAACTTCCGTCAGTTCTTTGGGGATTAAGGACCACTCCTAATCGGTCGACTCGGAGAACTCCGTTCTTCCTGGTCTATGGAGCTGAAGCAGTCCTGCCGAGTGACCTGCTTCACAATGCACCCCAAGTCGAACTCTACACTGAAGATGAAGCAGAGCAAGCCCAACAGGACGCAGTCGACCTTCTAGAAGAAGAAAGAGAGATGGCCATGATCCGATCGACTATCTATCAGCAAGACTTGCGTCGATTCCATGCCAGAAACGTGAAGAGTCGAACCTTCCAAGAAGGAGATTTGGTTCTCCGAGTGGATCAGCAGAAGCCACACAAGCTTGCTCCTACTTGGGAAGGTCCCTTCATCGTCACCAAAGTCCTCCACAATGGAGTGTACCGTCTTTACAATGTCGATAGCCAGATGGACGAGCCAAGAGCTTGGAACGCGGAGCTGCTCCGCCCCTTTTATACTTAAGTATTCACTCGTATGAGATGTAATAAAAAGTACTTTTGTAGTTTATTTATCAAAGACAAGAGTGTTATAATTTTCCCAGTGATTGTTGTTACTTTTGTTTACATGAGAAATCCCCCAGTGGGTGGCTTAGCTGCGAATCCGTTTCGCCTAAGTTTGTAAAAAACAAAAAATCCTGCCGAGTGGTGACCCAGCCTCCCACTCGGGGGTTTAGCTATGAATCCGTTTCGCCTAAGTACTTGAAAATCCTACCGAGTGGTGAGCCAGCCTCCCACTCGGAGGCTTAGCTGCAGTCCAAGTACTCACCTAAGTTTAAAAAATGCTACCGAGTGGTGAGCCAGCCTCCCACTCAGAGGCTTAGCTGCAGTCCAAGTACTCGCCTAAGTGTTTGAAATCCTATCGAGTGGTGAGCCAGCCTCCCACTCGGAGGCTTAGCTGCAGTCCAAGTACCCGCCTAAGTGTTTGAAATCCTACCGAGTGATGGGCCAGCTTCACACTCGGAGGCTTAGCTGCAGTCCAAGTACTCGCCTAAGTATTTAATACAATGTGCGCTTTGCAAGGACGACGAGGTGCAGGTCGACTGCTACCTTCTCCTTCCAAGCTACGCCACAAATACAATGTGCACTTTGCAAGGACGACGAGGTGCAGGTCAACTGCTACCTTCTCCTTCCGAGCTACGCCACAAATACAATGTGCGCCCCGCAAGGATGACGAGGTGCAGGTCGACTGCTACCTTCTCCTTCCGAGCTACGCCACAAATACAATGTGCGCTTTGCAAGGATGACGAGGTGCAGGTCGACTGCTACCTTTTCCTTCGAAGCTATGCCACAAAAAATCCTACCGAGTGGAGAGCAAACCTCCCACTCGGGGGCTTAGCTGCAGTCCAGTACTTGCCTAAGTATCTGAAAACCCTACCGAGTGGAGAGCAAACCTCCCACTCGGGGGCTTAGCTGCAGCCCAGTGCTCGCCTAAGTATCTTAAAAACCTACCGAGTGGAGAGCAAACCTCCCACTCAGGGGCTTAGCTGCAGCCTAGTGCTCGCCTAAGTATCGGAAAACCCTACCGAGTGGAGAGCAAACCTCCCACTCGGGGGCTTAGCTGCAGCCCGGTGCTCGCCTAAGTATCTGAAAACCCTACCGAGTGGAGAGCAAACCTCCCACTCGGAGGGTTAGCTGCAGCCCAGTGCTCGCCTAAGTATCTGAAAATTCTACCGAGTGGTGCGCAAAACCTCCCAGTCGGAGGCTTAGCTGCAGTCCAGTGCTCGCTAAGTACTTAATCTATTCCGCTCTACAAGGGTGACGAGGCGCAGGTCGATTGGACTTTCCACCTCAGAGCTGCGTCTCAAGCATTAAAGTATATTCCAAGTGAAGAAGAAAATTTTCTCGGAGGCAAATGCAAGCATATTCGACGATAAGCAAAGTTCAGATAATGGATTCAAAAGTGCTCAGGCGTCAAGCCTGTAGAAGTTTATCGGTTACAAAAACCACTCGGCATACCGAGGCAAATTTAAGGTGAAGCATAGAAGTTTTTTACTCCTTAGGTGGAGGACTGGAGGGCGCGACAAACTGGTCCAGGTCGATTCCATCAGCAATCCGAGTGGCAGCAACAATGAAAGTCTCCATGAAAGATTGGAAGTCATGCTTCTTGGTATTGGCCACTCTGATGGACGCCAGCTTGTCCTCTCGAGCATCCTTGCAGTGAACACGTACTAGGGACAGAGCAACATTAGCACCACACCTGGCGGAAGACTTCTTCCATTCCTGCACTCGACCTAGAACGTCATACAATCGAGTCATTAAAGACTCGAGGTCATTTTGAAGCGTCTCTCTTGGCCAGAGTGTCGTGTCGATCCGCGACACCGCAACCTTCAGTCGAGCGAGGTAGTCCACAACACCAGCAACACGAGATTCCAGTCGGAGCACGTTCATAGCAGCTTCGTCCTTCACAGGAGAGTTAGTGGGGTCCAGGCTTGTCTCCACTCGACCGGTTTCCTCCTCAAAGTTCTGGCAGAATTCTGTAAACACAATTCGGAGTTAAGCCAGCAGTTTTATGATGAGTCGATAATAACAAGTCAGTCGGATAGAAGGGGTTACCTTCAAGCATGAGGAATAACTTCTTGGCGAGCCCTCCCAGATAAACCTCCAGATCATTCTTCTTCCTTGCCAGTTCGCCATCTTTGTCACTCAGAGCTATCTTGTCATTCTTCAGTCGGCTGACCTCCTTGTTGGCCGCGTCGAGAGCAGCTTTCAGATTGGCGTTCTCCTCTTCAAGTTTACCGACTGAAGTCAATTTTTCTTCCGTGAGCTTCGTCTTGTCTGAAGCCGCTTTCTGCGCCTCGGCGAGTTCAAGGTCCTTCTTCAGAGCCTCCTTCAGTTTATCTGCAAAGTGACAATGAGATCAGAATCAAGAATGGACAAAAAGATAAAGACAGTCGTCAAGATTCTCACCAAACATACCTTTTGCTTCCTCCTTCGCCTTCGTGAAGTTCTCCTGGACAAGCTTCAAGTCAAGTTCGAGCTGGATATGTTTGTTCTCCAACTCAGTATAACGAGCCACAAGCTCGCAAGATTTCTGCGAAAGGTCAGTCGACAGACATCAAAGATAGGTCACTTCCGAGTGACTAAGAGAAAAATCGTAGCATTTCTAAGACTACAGCGGAATCAAAATATTCAATAGTAGTCTCGGGGACTACACCCAGTGGGTGCATTCAGCGTGCCCCCACTGGTTCTACCAACTCGGTTCGATCAGTCGACCGAAAGAGACAGAAAGTTATGATCCTAAACCATAGCTCACTGCCAGCAGTCAGCCACGGTATCATCATGATCTAAAAAAAGAAGAGAGATGTTCTTCAGACCATAGTCGACTGCCAGCAGTCGACCATGGTCTCGGGGACTACACCCAGTGGGTGCACTCAGCATTCCCCCACTGGTTCCATGATTCCATTCGACCAGACCGAGTGGAGAAAGTAAAGTGAAGAAGTTCAAAGTATGAAGACTATAGTCGACTGCCAGCAGTCCACCATAGTCTCGGGGACTACACCCAGTGGGTGCACTCAGCGTGCCCCCACCAATCCAAAAACTCAATCGATGCACCCAGTGGGTGTATAGATACTAAGATCTTCATAAAGAAGAGTTTTCAGGTACCATATCCTAACAGAACAAGCGGTGATCAACTAACCTGGACATTGCTCTGAAGAGCTGAGCTTGCATCATAAGCTGCTTGGCTGGCGTCTCGGATCGCCTTCACCTGCTCCATCATGACCCCCGCCTGGCGTATAGCTTCCTTAGCAGCACCTGCTTGGTCCTCTGGGACGTGGTGTGTGGCGAAAAGGGAAGGCGGATCAGCACTCGACAACGAAGGGCGAGCACTCGTCAGCGGCACAGCAAAGGACACGGTAGTCCGAGTGACGTTGCCTCCCTCCGGAGCCAGTGTCTCAGGTGCTGATACAACCTGAGCAGTCTTGCCTACAGGCGCTTTCTTGTTCCTCCTCTGCCTCAGTGGCTCCTCATCGTCATCATCAGGGAGATCAATGACATGAGTGGAGCTACATGAAAGATTCAAAGTTAAAAATGAAGATCCAATCGACCAAAAGCGAAACTACAGAGATCATACCAAGGTTGGAGGTGGCAACATCTTCCATTTCTTGGTCCTCGTTCCTGGCTGAGGTCTCGGAGGTAGCAGCACTGCAGATTCCAGAAATCAGTCGGTTAGCCAACGAGTCGACCAAGAGTTTAAACTCATGCCAAACAAGAAAACACAAGTTCTGCTATTACCCGGAAATAGTGGGAATCACCATCCTCATCTTCGGCAGGGCCTTCGTTGGCTTTGATGACGTCGCTCGAGGTTGCTTCGACACTTTCTCAGTCGGCGCCAGAGAGGTCGTCCGAGGGTGTTTCGTTGACTGCCCAACAGGCACAGTCGCTTTGCCACGCTCGACTGCGGGGTCATGGGCGAGCTTGGATCGCCTTTTAGTGCCGGGAGGGTCAACTTCCTCCTCCTCCTCTTCACTAGAGCCGTCGTCTTCTTCATCTTCCTCACCGTCAGATTGCCACTCCTCCTGACTTTCACCTCCGCTCCCCTCCTCCTCCTCGATTTGTTCTTGCGCCCTGTTGGGCATCATGTACATTTCAGTAGTGGCCTAGAAGTCAACAAACAAGACAAAAAGTCAGTTGACTGAATTCTAGCAAAACAGAATGAAGGAAGCAGGATCACAGTCAGAGATTCATAATTGGACCTTGTCTGGCTCGTATGATTGGTCAAGTGGAGGGATCCTTTTGGCTCCTCGGGGGTTGTCCTTGTTCCCTATGATGGCAGTCATCCACCTCTCCAGTGTGGCATCCTCGACCTCCTTCGGGTGGACCCGAGTGGTGTCTTTAGTGCTAGAATACATCCACATCGGATGGTCTCGATATTGAAGTGGTTGGATGCGTCGTCAAAGGAAAACCTCCAGAAGATCCATGCCAGTCACCCCGTCACGGATGAGCTGGACTACACGCTCGACCAGCACCTTAACCTGAGCCTTCTCCTTCGAGACCACCTTCAAAGAGGACGGCTTGCTCACTTGATCCATGGAGAAAGGAGGGAGTCCAGTCGACTGCCCTGGCGTCGGCTGGTCTTGGCAGTAGAACCAGGTCGACTGCCACCCTTGGACCGACTGAGGAAGGACCATGGCTGGAAAAGCACTTTTACCCCTCATTTGAAGCCCAAGACCCCCACACATCTGAATCACTTGCGTTTTCTCGTCACTCGGATTGGCCTTTTTCACCGTCTGGGAGCTACAGGTGAAAATGTGTTTGAAAAGGCCCTAATGCGGCTGACAACCCAAGAAATTCTCACACAAGGACACGAAAGCAGCGAGATACACGATGGAGTTGGGTGTGAAATGGTGGAGTTGTGCTCCAAAGAAGTTCAGAAATCCCTGAAAGAAAGGGTGGGGTGGCAAAGAAAACCCGCGGTCAACATGAGTGGCTAAGAGGACACACTCATCCTCCTGAGGCTGCGGCTGCCACTCCTTCCCCGGGAGCCTCGCCGATCCATGAGGGATCAGTCCTTCATTGGCCAGGTCGTCAAGATCTTTCTGGTGGATGGTCGAGCGGATCCAGTCGCCCTGGATCCAGCCCTGTGGCAGACCGGCCTGCGACGAGGATCCACCCCGACTGGTCGCCCTTCCCTTCGCTTTCGCCGTCGCCTTCTTCGCTTGCTCCAAAGCCGCCGTCTTCTCCTTCACCATCGTCGCCAGCGAAGCACGCACAGAGCAGTGGTGCTGGGATGGTGGCGAACGCAGCAGATGAATCTGAGGAAGAGGGAGAGGAAAATGAGGGTGCATTGTTCAAAAAACCCCGTCCGGCGCCTTATATGGGGTTGCTTCCGAGTGACTGACTGGTAGGCCCGGACGATCTTGTCAAATCCCGCAACAGTCGCGCTCGTGATACGTGGCGAAAAAGGTGGCACAAAGATCGAGGCATTCCTGCCTTATCCCATCTGAGTACCGCAGCCTCCGTCGCCTTGCGCGCTTCCTGAAATTCAGATCCCGCTAAATCCGCAAACAACAGAGCAACTTGTTAGACTGGAGATTTCCTCCGATCTGTCACTCAGAGATCTCCAAGTATAGAAAAGTCACTCGACAGATACAAAGAATGGATCAAGGCGACTGAAAAAGAAGTTGGTGCCGTCACCTAAGGTCATTGATCCAGAACAAGACATACTCATAGCACGAAAAACGGGTCGGAAGAATTCTCAACTCCTTCCTCACTCAAACCTCGATCCATTCGGGGGATAATGATGAAGCCATGTACCTAGGGTAGGGTCATGGACCTGTGCAAGGTACCCTCCCCAAGGACATCTCTAGAAGAAACTACCTTTCAGTCGACCTGGCAGGGTTTCACTCGACGGACTCGAAGACACTCGACCATAAAGCCACTCGCTCGACCACCAGGAGATCTAGAGTCACTGTGCACACAAACGGTCTGTCATTAAGTAGTCTTTATGGTCATGATAGCACTTTATGTATGGCGTTACTAGTAACGTCAGACCTTAATGTACCTTAAACCCTGCATAACTGAGGGCCGGAGGGGTCTGGCGGACTCTATATAAGCCACCCCTCTCCTCAGTGTAAAGGGTTCACGACCCTGTAACTCATATGCATATAATCCAGTCGACCGCCTCCGGGCTCCGAGACGTAGGGCTATTACTTCATCCGAGAAGGGCCTGAACTCGTAAATCTCTTGCGTATACAACTACTCCACAGCTAGGATCTTGCCTCTCCATACCTACCCCCCTATTCTACTGTTAGGCTTAGAACCACGACAGGTATCATGTCCGTAATAAGTAGATCGAAACGATTCTGCATCTACTACTATTACTCCACACATCGACCGACTCCTGCCTGCATCTAGAGTATTAAGTTCATCAGAACAGAGTAACACATTAAGCAAGATGACATGATGTAGAGGGATAAACTCAAACAATATGATATAAACCCCATCTTTTTATCCTCGATGGCAACAATACAGTACGTGCCTTGCTGCCCCTGCTGTCACTGGGAAAAGACACCGCAAGATTGAACCCAAAGCTAAGCACTTCTCCCATTGCAAGAAAGATGAATCTAGTAGGCCAAACTAAACTGATAATTCGAAGAGACTTGCAAAGATAACTAATCACACATAAAAGAATTTAGAGAAGATTCAAATATTTCTCATAGATAAACTTGATCATAAACCCATAATTCATCGGATCTCGGTAAACACACTGCAAAAAGAGTTACATCGAATAGATCTCCAAGAAGATCGAGGAGAACTTTGTATTGAGATTCAAAGACAGAGAAGATGCCATCTAGCTAATAACTATGGACCCGAAGGTCTGTGGTAAACTACTCACAACTCATCGTAGAGGCCTTGGAGATGATGTAGAGGCCCTCCGTCGTCGAGTCCCCCTCCGGCGGAGCACCGACGAAGGCTCCAAGATGGGATCTCGCGGATACAGAAGGTTTCGGTGGTGGAATTAGGTTTTCGTGGTGCTCCTGGATGTTCTCGGGGTACGTGGATATATATAGGAGGAAGAATTAGGTCGGTTGAGCGACGAGGGGCCCACAAGGGTGGGGTGTGCGCCCACCCCTAGGGCGTGTCGAGCACCTTAAAGAACTTGCGGTGCCCCCATGTTTGGTTTTGGTAATTGATGACAATCTTTATGGACTAATGGTTGCCTTGAGTTATATTTGAAGGATTTGTCCATAGGCTTTTCTTGGAGTCCATTTGTTGGTTTCAAGGAGTTTATGAGTTGGCCAAGGTGCTATTAAGGAATTATCCAAAGATTGGTCATGTGAGTGTTGAGCTTATTGCAAGCATGTCTTGAAGAAGATTGTGTGATCATTCATGTTTACCTTCAAGACATCATCCAAATGAAGAGTGTTGGAAAGATTCCGGTTGATAAGGACTAAGTCAAGAGTGAATCAAGTGGATCAACTCACAAAGCATAGAAGATGTACCGAGAGGGATCAAGTGATCCCATGGTATGGTAAGCATTGTCAATTACGCTTTGTGTACTAACCCATGATCTTCGTGAGAGTTCTTTGTGGGGTTAGGTTGTGGTGTGCAAGTTCAAGTGAAGCATCACGAAGAAATCAAATGCTTGAAGCTTGCCGTCCATTGTGGTGACAATGGACTTGTGAAGATGTGCGGAAGAGTGGCTCACCCATAGTGGAGTATGGGGGAGCAATCAACTAGTCTTCATCGAGCCAACACAATCAAGAAAGGTGGTCCAACTTGAGGGAGTCAAGATCGTCATCATGTAGCTCAAGTGGACCATGTGCAAGGCAAAGGTTTGCCCTGCATAGGTTTTCCATTTTACCGGTCTCATCATGGTAGTTGGGAGACCGGGTTTTAGGATCGATTGTCGTACTATCAAGGGGGGCTCTCGATGAGTAACTTGATCGTATCGTTCATAGAGAGATCAAACCGTTGCATCCTTGCATCATCTTTATTGGTTCTCGTTTGGTTCTTCTCCTTGTGAGATTTGGAGCTTATGGTCATTTTCATGACAAGCTCGAGTTCATCAAAAACGGAGTTCACATGCATCTTCTACGATGTTTTTGATGTTGGAGGTTATGCCGGTTCTTCTCTGATGGAGTGTTCACTCCTCCTTTTCTTAGGCATACCTCCCCTGCCTCTTCTTACTATAACCTTGGATGTTGGAGGTTATGTCGCTGTTATGATGCTACTCGTTTACTTGTTTCCAAGAAGCTTGAGTTCGCCCAATTCGGAGCTCATATGAAGAAGTTATGGCAGTTCTGTTTTTCTCCCTGCAGTAGTACCGCGGTGGCAGCGGTAGTACCGCTTGTAGCGTCAAGCGGTAGTACGGCTCCAGTACCGCTCTACTACCGCCTCGTTTTTGGGTCTTGCACTTTTCGTGTCGGGTTTAACAGTAGTTGCATGGCAGTAAGGCACGACAGTTCTGCCTATAAGCGGTAGTACCGCCCCGATTGGGATGTAGTACCGCCTATAAGCGGTAGTCCCGCTCCGGTCGGGTGGTAGTACCGCTACTGCATTACTGCCGCCGTTCTCTGCTCTGCCCTGCCTCATTTGGTCCCATGTTCTGCTCCTCCAGCGGTAGTATCGCTGGGGTGAGCAGTACTACCTCCCCAAGGTTCATGTTTTATTGCTCCTTTTTCCTGCTTCTATCGCCCGAGCGGTAGTACCGCTCGTGGAGCGGTAGTACCGCTCGTGTGCGGGCTGAGCACATAACGGCTGGATTTTCCCCCTCCTATATAAGGGGTCTTCTTCCCCAATGAACCTTATCCTTTGAGCTCGTGTTCTTCCCCCATTGTTGACCTTCTTCGAGCTTGCTAACTCTCAATCCCTCCATAGAGTCTTGCTAGTTTTTGAGGGAAAAGAGAGAGGAGATCTATATCCACATTTCCACCAATCACTTTCTCCTCTATGTGAGGGGAACCCCTTTGATCTAGATCTTGGAGTTCTTGGTGTTCTCCTTCTTGTTCTTCCTCTCATCTTCCTCCCTAGCATTAGTTGCTTCGGTGGGATTTGAGAGAGGAGGACTTGGGCACTCCGTGTGCCCTTGCCATTGGATTTGGTGCATCGATTTGAGTTCTCCACATGATACGTGGAAGTTACAAGTTGAGAAGCTTATTACTCTTGGGTGCTTGGTACCCTTGAGATTGTTACTCTTGGGTGTTTGGACACCCTGTTGGAAATATGCCCTAGAGGCAATAATAAAATGGTTATTATTATATTTCTTTGTTCATGATAATTGTCTATTGTTCATGCTATAATTGTATTATCCGGAAATCGTAATACATGTGTGATTACATAGACCACAACAAGTCCATAGTGAGCCTATAGTTTACTAGCTCGTTCATCAACAGATAGTCATGGTTTCCGGACTATGGACATTGGATGTCGTTGATAACGGGATCACATCATTAGGAGAATGATGTGATGGACAAGACCCAATCCTAAGCATAGCACAAAGATCGTGTAGTTCGTTTCGCTAGAGCTTTTCCAAATGTCAAGTATCATTTCCTTAGACCATGAGATTGTGCAACTCCCGGATACCGTAGGAGTGCTTTGGGTGTGCCAAATGTCACAACGTAACTGGGTGACTATAAAGGTGCACTACGGGTGAGGGAGTCCTGGACTAGGGGGTGTCCGGACAGCCGAACTATCATCGTCCGCCGGACTCCAAGACTACGAAGATACAAGATTGAAGACTCCATCCCGTGTCCGGATGGGACTTTCCTTGGCGTGGAAGGCAAGCTTGGCGATACAGATATGTAGATCTCCTACCATTGTAACCGACTCCATGTAACCCTAGCCTCCTCCGGTGTCTATATAAACCGGAGGGCATTAGTCCGTAGGACACAATATACATTACAACAATCATACCATAGGCTAGCTTTAGGGTTTAGCCTCCTTGATCTCGTGGTAGATCCACTCTTGTACTACCCATATCATCAATATTA
This sequence comes from Triticum dicoccoides, assembly GCF_002162155.2. NCBI lineage: Eukaryota > Viridiplantae > Streptophyta > Magnoliopsida > Poales > Poaceae > Triticum > Triticum dicoccoides. The sequence continues at coordinate 197,894,930 of NC_041385.1, forward strand.
ATCAAGCAGGACGTAGGGTTTTACCTCCATCGAGAGGGCCTGAACCTGGGTAAAAACATCGTGTCCCTCGTTTCCTGTTACCATCCGCCTAGACGCACAGTTCGGGACCCCCTACCCGAGATCCGCCGGTTTTGACACCGACATTGGTGCTTTCATTGAGAGTTCCTCTGTGCATTCATCGATAGGCCCGATGGCATCTTCAACCAACAACGCTGTCCAGGGTGAGACTTTTCTCCTCGGACAGATCTTCGTATTTGGCGGCTTCGCACTGCGGGCTAATTCACTTGGCCATCTGGAGCAGATCGAAAGCTACGCCCCTGGCCGTCAGGTCAGATTCGCAAGCCTAAACTTCACGGCCGATGTCCGCGGAGACTTGATCTCCGACGGACTCGAGCCACAGCAAGCGCGCCGCACTACGACGACGGGCATGATCTAGCTCTGCCGCCGAACAGTGCCTTGGTGGCCGCACACGAATCCGCTTCGTCCACTAGTCTAGAGCCGATCGCCCAGATCGAGGGCCGGTGGATAGACGCCGCCCTGGGGGCTTCAACATCCACGGCGATGGAGCCGAACACTAATCTTGTCCCCTGCGAAACTCGTGATTCCGAGGCGCCGGACTCCTTGCCGGACTCCGAACCTCCCGCGCCCCTACCAATCAATTCGGATTGGGCGCCGGTTATGGAATTCACCGCCGCGGACATCTTCCAACACTCGCCCTTTGGCGACATCCTAAACTCGCTAAAGCATCTCTCGCTATCGTGAGAGCCCTGGCCAGACTATGGCCAGGATGGTTGGGGTACGGACGACGAAGAAATTCAGAACCCGCCCACCACCCACTTGGTAGCCACTGTCGATGATCTAACCGACATGCTAGACTACGACTCCGACGACATCGACGCTATGGACGACGATGCCGAAGACGAACAGGAACCAACGCCTACAGGGCACTAGAAGACCACCTCCTCATATGACATATACATGGTGGATACCCCAAAAGATGGGGATGGCGAAGAAACAGCGGAGGCAGATCCTTCAAAGAAACAGCCCAAGCACCGGCGTCAGCGGCGCCGCTCTAAATCCCGCCACAGCAAGAATGGAGATTTCGGCACAAGAGATAATAATACCCCAGAAAGTGCCGAAGACAACCCCCTCCAGCAAGACTCAGAGCAGGAGGATGCAGAAGCAAGCCCTTAGGAGAGGGCGGCGGAGGAAGAGGTTGAGTATTACAACTATATGCCTCCCTCCGAAGACGAGGCAAGCCTCAACGATGACGAATTCGTCGTGCCCGAGGATCCCGTCGAACAAGAGCGTTTTAAACGCTGGCTTATCGCCACGGCAAATAGCCTAAAGAAAAAGCAGCAACAGCTTCAAGCTGATCAGGACCTGCTGGCCGATCGATGAACCGAGGTCCTCGCGGCCGAAGAATATAAACTAGAACGCCCCTCCAAAAGCTATCCAAGGCGCAAGCTGCTCCCCCGATTAGAGGAGGAAGCATACATACCTCCATCACCAGCGCACGATATGGCTGACCGACCACCCCGTGGTCGTGACAGAGAGGCATCCAGGCCCCCAGCCAAGACCGTACCCTGGCATCGCTCCAAAAGTACGAAGCCAAGAGGGAACACGCCGGACTTGCGAGCCATATTGGAGGACAAAGCAAGGCAATCCAGATCCATCTACGGATCACGTGGGCGCCCCACGACCCATGACGACTACCATCGCGCCGGATATAATAACCCCGGCCGGGCCGAACACAACAGACAGCGCTCTCTCGAGCTGCGTCGCGATATTGCTCAATACAGAGGCGCCGCACACCCGCTATGCTTCACTGACGAAGTAATGGATCATCAAATCCCCGAAGGGTTTAAACCCGTAAACATCGAATCCTACGATGGCACGACAGACCCCGCGGTTTGGATCGAAGATTACCTTCTCCACATCCATATGGCCCGCGTGACGATCTCCATGCCATCAAGTACCTCTCACTCAAGCTTAAAGGACCAGCTCGGCATTGGCTCAACAGCCTGCCCGCAGAGTCAATTGGGCGTTGGGAAGACCTGGAAGCCGCATTCCTTGACAACTTCCAGGGCACGTACGTGCGACCACCAGACGCCGATGACCTAAGCCACATTATTCAGCAGCCAGACGAATCGTCCAGACAATTCTAGACACGGTTCTTGACAAAGAAAAACCAAATCGTCGACTGTCCGGATGCAGAGGCCCTTGCAGCCTTCAAACATAACATCCGGGACGAATGGCTAGCCCGGCACCTGGGGCATGAAAAGCCGAAATCCATGGCAGCCCTCACATCATTAATGACCCGCTTTTGCGCAGGAGAGGACAGTTGGCTAGCTCGCAGCAACAATCTCCGTAAAAATTCTGGCAGTCTGGATACTAAGGACAACAACGGCAGGTCACGTCGAAACAAAAACAAACGCCGCATTAACGGCGACGATAAGGAGGATACGGCAGTAAACGCCGGATTCCGAGGCTCTAAACCCGGTCAGCGGAAGAAGCCGTTCAAAAGAACCACTCCGGGTCCGTCCAATTTGGACCGAATACTCGACCGCTTATGCCAGATACATGGCACCCCTGAAAAACCAGCTAATCACACCAATAGAGATTGCTGGGTGTTCAAGCAGGCAGGCAAGTTAATTGCCAAAAACAATGACAAGGGGCTAAACAGCGACGACAAGGAGGAGACCCGACCGCCGAACAATAGAGGACAGAAGGGTTTTCCCCCACAAGTGCGGACGGTGAACATGATTTACGCGACCCATATACCCAAGAGGGAGAGGAAACGCGCACTAAGGGACGTCTATGCGATGGAGCCAGCCGCCCCGAAGTTCAATCCATGGTCCTCTTGTCCGATCACTTTCGATCGAAGAGACCATCCGACCAGCATACGCCATGGCGGATTCGCCGCATTGATTCTAGACCCAATCGTCGATGGATTTCACCTCACGAGAGTCCTGATGGACGACGGTAGTAGCTTGAACCTGCTTTATCAGGATACAGTGCACAAAATGGGCATAGACCCCTCAAGGATTAAACCTACAAAGACGACCTTTAAAGGTGTCATACCAGGTGTGGAAGCCAACTGCACAGGCTCAGTAACACTGGAAGTGGTCTTCGGATCCCCGGATAATTTCCGGAGCGAGGAGTTAATCTTCGACATAGTCCCATTTCGCAGCGGCTATCACGGCCTGCTCGGACGAACCGTGTTTGCAAAATTCAACGCGGTGCCGCATTATGCATACCTAAAGCTCAAGATGCCAGGCCCTCATGGAGTAATCACGGTCAATGGGAATACGAAACGCTCCCTCCGAACGGAGGAACATACAGCAGCTCTCGCGGCAGAAGTACAGAGCAGCCTTTTAAGGCAATTCTTGAGTCCGGCCGTTAAAAGGCCGGATACAGCAAAATGCGCCCGAAGCAATACCATCCAAGACCACCTGGCGCGATCAGAGCATGCGTAGCAATGCTGCCCCAACCCTCGCCCGCGCATGATCGCAAGGATAACACTCCGCATACATCATTACGCTTTGGAGATACCATGGGCACAGGGGAAGGGGCACGATCGCAACAGACCCAGAGTGCGGTTCGACCACACCGGGGGCTCGCAAGTGTGCCCCCCCTTTTTTTATTTTTTATTTCCCTTCTTTGTGTACACAGGACTCCGTTAACTAGAGGCCCTGTCCGGCGATGAACCTGCCGAACTCATGATGCAACAGTCAGGGACGAAGGAAGGCTGCGACGAACACTCAGGTGGCCTCAATTACGAGCATTAAATTCGATTATATACACCAAGTCCGCAGCTCACCCCTGAAGGGGGACATGTTTACTTAGTCCAAATCCCTTGCTTATTGCACTATTTGTATCAGTCCGCACTTATAGCAGACTTCCTTTCATAAATAATGCAGCACTTTTCGACTGTAATTACATTACCTTTTATATATATGTCCATTACACGACATCTTGCACCCGTACATTTTGGTACGGCCGAATACACCAGGGGCTTGTGTTCCCCGCATTATGGTGTGATAAGTCCGAACACTTTCACAAGTGCGGCACCCCGAACTTATAGCATTATATGAATCGGCTCCGAATCATGTCTTGGGTCAATAGTTGGGTTTGCCCGGCTCCCACGTTTTGGTGCCTTACGTTCCGTTCTGTCGGCTAAGGTGGCACTGGGAGAACCACTGCGATTGCGCCCCGGTTGAGCCGGGTGAGCGCCTCAGTGGAGAAAGCTAAAACTGACTGGCATGATAAGGCGAGAGACTGGTTGCTGTTCGAGAGGTTTTTTTCGGGTCCTTAAAGACTCACGCCGCTTCGAGCGAAGTTCCGGACAATGTCTGACGAAGGCGTGGATAGCGCCCCGGGTTCGGCCTTCCGAATACTAGGGGCTTCGCCGAAATTTAAAATTATAGAATTCTATGGCTAAGTGAGAGTGTTCAAGCACTATAAGTCCGGTTGCCTTGTTCGTTGTGTTGAGCGCCTCCCTAGATGGACCCAAGAATGGGAACAAGAGTGCTCAAGTTTATCCTGAACACCCCAGCACTCGTGGCTTGGGGGCTGAAGCCAACGACTTGCCATCTCTCAGATTTTTTACACGGCCGCACAGAAGGTAATATTTTAAATTAAACAAGCATTGCTTAACGCGCACATGCACAAAGTTTCAGCGCGCAGGATAATACATAACGAGTTTACTCAAAGATTACATTTCGGGGGCACTCATCCGTAATATAGCGGGCTCCCTTCAGGACAGTTTTATAATACATCTCGGGCGTGCGATACTCCTTGCCCGGTGGTGGTGGGTCCGTGAGAAGCTTCTCCGCATCCAACTTGCCCCAATGCACCTTTGTGCGGGCAAGGGCCCGACGAGCACCTTCAATACAGGCGGAGCACTTGATAACCTCCACCCAGGGGCACGCATCCACCAGCCGCCGCACGAGGCCGAAGTAGCTTCCAGGCATGTCCTGTCCAGGCCACAGCCGGACTATAAGGCCCTTCATGGCCTCCTCAGCTACCTTGTGGAGTTCGACCAGCTGCTTCAGCTGGTCGCTTGGGGGCACCGGATGGCCGGCCTCAGCGTACTGAGACCAGAAGACCTTCTCCGTCGAGCTCCCCTCCTTGCCACGATAGAATGCGGCGGCATCAGACGCACTACGCGGCAAATCTGCAAACACCCCTGGAGAGCTCCGAATGCGTGTAAGTGTCAGGTAGTTTACATTAACATGCCTGCTTTGCATGAAAAATGCCTTACTCGCCGCTATCTTCTTTATATCCTCAACCTCCTGAAGGGCCTTATGGGCCTCGGCCTTGGCGGACTTGGCACTTTCGAGAGCCGAGGCAAGCTCGGACTCTCGAGTCTTGGAGTCACGCTCCAAACTCTCATGCCTCTCCATGAGAGCCTGGAGCTCTTGCCGTACTTCCGCCACCCGTGCCTCCTGCTTCTCTCGCTCCTCCCGCTCCGCGGCCGCACTGCGTTCGTCCGTGGACACGACCTCCTTCAGGGCTGCCACCTCATTCGTGGCCCCTAAAATATCCAAATTATCCTTGTTAATTTTATTGCAACCAAAATCCTTTTCTGTAAGGTAACTATTCAAAGTGGTGTTAATCACCTTCTTTGTCCTCGAGCTGCTTCTTAGCATGGCCGAGCTCTTGCTCCGACCGCTCGAGATCCTTCTTCAACACTTCGACCTCCGCCGATAGTGCGGCAGAGGTCAGCAGCGCAGCCTGCAAACCCATATTGACATATTTTAAGTACCCTGCGTATATCTTGTGAGATCCACAGTCCGGCTTTTCTTTCCGAACACCGAACTGAGCATCAGGGGCTACTGTCTATGCGGTATTACATTACATAATTTTAACTTCTGACCTCAAAGCCTGTTAAAAGGCTGCTGCAGGCCTCGGTCAGCCCGCTCTTGGCGAGCTGAACCTTCTGAATCACCGCACTCATGATAGTGCGGTGTTCTTCCTCGATGGAAGCGCCTTTAAGCGCCTCCAACAAGTTATACGGCGCCTCCGGTTGGACGGAGATCGCCGGTGTCACGGTCTTGCCCTTCCTTCGAAGGGGCCGCCCGCCGGACTCTGGAACCACTGCGGGTTCCGAGGTAGAGTCCGGCACAAAGTCCGGGAGGCAGCCTGACGGCGCCTCCGGAGCCTCCTCCTGATGGGTCCCTCTTTGGGATCCCACCTCGGCGTCTTCGCCGGCGCGGGGGGTAGTGGCAGTCGGAAATGAATCCACATCCGACGGGGCCAATGACCCGCTTGATGAAGCGGGGAGATCGTCATCGGCCGGACCACGGACAGAACGCGGCATTAGAAGGACACTACGTGGCACGAAAGAAATTACATATCAAGGATCCAGATACTTACGATCTTGCCGGATGCCTGGCCCTTGGAGACCATTCATCCTTGCCAACGATGGTGTTGGCGAAACTGTCCGGGGGGATAGTCCTTCCCCTCTTGGACCCTTCGGCCTCCCCTATTGGGGAAGCCTTCCTCTTCTTCTCTCCCTCCTCCGGGAGAGAGTCCTCCTCCTCCTCCTCGTCTTCGGGGGAGGAGTCCGCGTCATCGTCAGACGCCTAATTGCGGGAACTCTTTCGAGTCCCCGCGGCCACCTTCTTGGCCTTCTTCTCCGGCACCACGTGCGGTGCCGGAACCAACAGCCTTGCTAAACGGGCGTTCTCTGGGTCTTCTGGCATGGGAGTCGGGCTGATAAGCAGCTTGGCCTTCTCCATCCATTCCTGTCAAAGGAAGAGACAGAATGAAACCCCTCTAGAATCAATTTGATTACCACAAGTGTCCCGTAAAGTGGTTGAATCACTTACCTCGTCAGCCGGATGCTTCGAGCGAAATCCGCGATCTTCTGTCGCGGATGCGGGGGCTTCGGCGCCCTTAAACAGCACCCTCCAGGTGCCTTCGTATGTTGTATCGAAGAGCCCGCTTAGCGCCTGGTGCTGTTCCGGATTGAACTCCCACAGATTGAATGCCCGTCCTTGGCATGGGAGGATCCGGTGGATGAGCATGACTTGGACCACGTCGACGAGCCTGAGCTTACCGCTCACCAGCTTCTGGATGCAGGCTCGGAGTCCCGTCAGCTCCTTCGGATTGCCCCACAACAAGCCCTTCTCTTTCCAGGAGGTGAGCTGCGCGGGACACCAGATCTAAACTCGGGGGCCGTCGCCCATGTGGGCTTGCGCGGCTCGGTGATGTAGAACCATCCCGATTGCCACCCCTTGACGGAGTCCACGAAGGCCCCTTCGAGCCAGAGGACGTTGGGCAACTTACCCAACATGGCGCCTCTGCATTCCGCTTGCGTGCCCTTCACAACCTTCGGCTTGACGTTGAAGGTCGCAATTTGGTGATGTGCACCTCCTTAACGGTGGAGGCCAACCATTTTCCTCCCGCTCCGGACATATTCGGAGAAGGTTAGGGAAAGATGCGCGAGCTTGGGCGTTGGAGCTTGAGTACGCGGAGATGGATAAGCAAAGGAGGAAGAAGGCGTAGGTGAGAAGGTAAATCCTTATCCCTTATATATAGGCGGACGAAAACTATGCGTCCCACTGGCCTGATAAAACTCGCTTATCTCCCAAGCGCCACCATCAATGGCGCGGTTGGGTTACCCATGTCCGTATTGATGAGAATCCCAGAATAAGGGGAACATGATCTCTGCTTCGACAAGACGTGCCAAGGAAACCGCTTCGCTAAACGTGCTGAGGTGGTATAGTAAAAAACGATTCAAACAAAGGCTTGGTAGCGGTGTGATGTCACGCCGCATAATACGTCAGCAGATTGGACTGGTGTACATCTTATTCTCTCTACGGTGGAATGTGGAATTTATTTTGCAGAGCCGGACACTATCCTGGTGTTCATGATCTTCTCTGGATTATTCAAGGGAGGAACCCGCCTTGCAATGCCGAACATTATGCGCGCCGGACTTATCGTCATTGAAGCCTGGTTCAGGGGCTACTGGGGGAGTCCTGGACTAGGGGGTGTCCGGACAGCCGGACTATCATCGTCCGCCGGACTCCAAGACTACGAAGATACAAGATTGAAGACTCCGTCCCGTGTCCGGATGGGACTTTCCTTGGCGTGGAAGGCAAGCTTGGCGATACGGATATGTAGATCTCCTACCATTGTAACTGACTCTGTGTAACCCTAGCCTCCTCCGGTGTCTATATAAACCGGAGGGCATTAGTCCGTAGGACACAACATACATTACAACAATCATACCATAGGCTAGCTTTAGGGTTTAGCCTCCTTGATCTCGTGGTAGATCCACTCTTGTACTACCCATATCATCAATATTAATCAAGCGGGACGTAGGGTTTTACCTCCATCGAGAGGGCCCGAACCTGGGTAAAAACATCGTGTCCCTCGTTTCCTGTTACCATCCGCCTAGACGCACAGTTCGGGACCCCCTACCCGAGATCCGCCGGTTTTGACACCGACAACGGGTATCTCCGAAAGTGTCTGTTGGGTTGGCACGAATCAAGACTGGGATTTGTCACTCCATATGACGGAGAGGTATCTCTGGGCCCACTCGGTAATGCATCATCATAATGAGCTCAATGTGACCAAGCATCTGGTCACGGGATCATGCATTACGGTACGAGTAAAGTGACTTGCCGGTAACGAGATTGAACGAGGTCTTGGGATACCGACGATCGAGTCTCGGACAAGTAACGTACCGATTGACAAAGGGAATTGTATACGGGATTGATTGAATCCTCGACATCATGGTTCATCCGATGAGATCATCGAGGAGCATGTGGGAGCCAACATGGGTATCCAGATCCCGTTGTTGGTTATTGACCGGAGAGGCGTCTCGGTCATGTCTGCATGTCTCCCGAACCCGTAGGGTCTACACACTTAAGGCTCGGTGACGCTAGGGTTGTAGAGATATGAGTATGCAGTAACCCGAAAGTTGTTCGGTGTCTCGGATGAGATCCCGGACGTCACGAGGAGTTCCGGAATGGTCCGGAGGTGAAGAATTATATATAGGAAGTGTAGTTTCGGCCATCGGGAAAGTTTCGGGGGTCACTGGTATTGTACCGGGACCACCAGAAGGGTCCCGGGGGTCCACCGGGTGGGGCCACCTATCCCGGAGGGCCCCGTGGGCTGAAGTGGGAGGGGGACCAGCCCCTGGTGGGCTGGTGCGCCCCCCCTTGGCCCCCCCCGCGCCTAGGGTTGGAAACCCTAGGGGTGGGGGGGGGGCGCCTCCACTTGCCTTGGGGGGCAAGCCACCACCCTGGCCGCCGCCCCCTTGGAGATTGCTTCTCCTAGGGCTAGCGCCCCCTAGGGCACCTATATAAAGGGGGGGGAGGGAGGGCAGCCGCACCCATGCTCTTGGCACCTCCCTCTCCCCTTGCTACACCTCTCCCTATCGCAGAAGCTTGGCGAAGCCCTGCCGAGATTACTGTTGCATCCACCACCACACCGTTGTGCTGCTGGATCTTCATCAACCTCTCCTTCCCCCTTGCTGGATCAAGAAGGAGGAGACGTCTTCCCAACTGTACGTGTGTTGAACGCGGAGGTGCCGTCCGTTCGGCGCTAGGATCTCTGGTGATTTGGATCACGACGAGTACGACTCCCTCAACCCCGTTCTCTTAAACGCTGCCGCACGCGATCTACAAGGGTATGTAGATGCACTCCCCTCTCTCGTTGCTAGATGACTCCATAGATTGATCATGGTGAACGTAGGAATTTTTTTATTTTATGCAACGTTCCCCAACAGTGGCATCATGAGCTAGGTCTATGCGTAGTTACTATGCACGAGTAGAACACAAAGCAGTTGTGGGCGTAGATGTTGTTAATTTTCTTGCCACTACTAGTCTTATCTTGCTTCGGCGGCATCGTGGGATGAAGCGGCCCGGACCGACCTTACACGTACGCTTACGTGAGACAGGTTCCATCGACTGACATGCACTAGTTGCATAAGGTGGCTAGCGGGTGTCTGTCTCTCCCACTTTAGTTGGAGCGGATTCGATGGAAAGGGTCCTTATGAAGGGTAAATAGAAATTGGCATATCACTTGTGGTTTTATGTAGGTAAGAAACGTTCTTGCTAGAACACCTATAGAAGCCACGTAAAAACTTGCAACAACAATTAGAGGATGTCTAACTTGTTTTTGCAGCAAGTGCTTTGTGATGTGATATGGCCAAAGGATGTGATGAATGATATATGTGATGTATGAGATGATCATGTTCTTGTAATAGGAATCACGACTTGCATGTCGATGAGTATGACAACCGGCAGGAGCCATAGGAGTTGTCTTTATTTTTTGTATGACCTGCGTGTCATTGAAGAACGCCATGTATATTACTTTACTTTATTGCTAAACGCGTTAGCCATAGAAGTAGAAGTAGTTGTTGGCGTGACAACTTCATGAAGACACGATGATGGAGGTCAAGGTGTCATGCCGGTGACGAAGATGATCATGGCGCCCCGAAGATGGAGATCAAAGGAGCAATATGATATTGGCCATATCATGTCACTATTTGATTGCATGTGATGTTTATCATGTTTTACATCTTATTTGCTTAGAACGACGGTAGCTTAAATAAGATGATCCCTCGAAATAATTTCAAGAAAAGTGTTCCCCCTAACTGTGCACCGTTGCGAAGGTTCGTTCTTTCGAAGCACCACGTGATGATCGGGTGTGATAGATCCTAACGTTTGAATACAATGGGTGTAAGCCAGATTTACACACGCAATACACTTAGGTTGACTTGATGAGCCTAGCATGTACATACATGGCCTCGGAACACGGAGGACCGAAAGGTCGGGCATGAGTCGTATAGAAGATACGATCAACATGAAGATGTTCACCAATGATAACTAGTCCGTCTCACATGATGTCGTACACGGCCTAGTTGACTCGGATCATGTTTCACTTAGATGACTAGAGGGATGTCTGTCTAAGTGGGAGTTCATTGAATAATTTGATTAGATGAACTTAATTATCATGAACTTAGTCTAAAAACCTTTGCAAAATGTCTTGTAGATCAAATGGCCAACGCTCATGTCCACCTCAACTTCAACGCGTTCCTAGAGAAAACCAAGCTGAAAGATGATGGCAGCAACTATACGGACTGGGTCCGGAACCCGACGATCATCCTCATAGCTGACAAGAAAGATTATGTCCTAGAAGCGCCGCTAGGTGAAGCACCAATCCCAGAGAACCAAGACGTTATGAACGCTTGGCAGTCTCGTGCTGATGATTACTCCCTCGTTCAGTGTGGCATGCTTTACAGCTTAGAACCGGGGCTCCAAAAGCGCTTTGAGCAACACGGAGCATATGAGATGTTCGAAGAGCTGAAAATGGTTTTCCAAGCTCATGCCCGGATCGAGAGATATGAAGTCTCTGACAAGTTCTTCACCTGTAAGATGGAGAAAAATAGTTCTGTCAGTGAGCACATACTCAAGATGTTTGGGTTGCACAACCGCTTGACTCAACTGGGAGTTAATCTCCCGGATGACGCAGTCATTGACAGAATCCTTCAGTCGCTTCCACTGAGCTACAAAATCTTTGTGATGAACTTCAATATGCAGGGGATGGAAAAGACCATTCCTGAGGTATATTCAATGCTGAAATCAGCAGAGGTAGAGATCAAAAAGGAACATCAAGTGTTGATGGTGAATAAAACCACTAAGTTCAAGAAGGGCAAGGGTAAGAAGAACTTCAAGAAGGACGGCAAGGGAGTTGCCGCGCCTGGTAAGCCAGTTGCTGGGAAGAAGTCAAACAATGGACCCAAGCCTGAGACTGAGTGCTATTATTGCAAGGGAAGTGGTCACTGGAAGCGGAACTGCCCCATGTACTTAGCGGACAAGAAGGCCGGCAAAACCAAAGGTATATGTGATATACATGTAATTGATGTGTACCTTACCAGTGCTCATAGTAGCTCCTGGGTATTTGATACCGGTGCGGTTGCTCATATTTGTAACTCAAAGTAGGAGCTCCGGAATAAGCGGAGACTGGCGAATGACGAGGTGACGATGCGCGTCGGGAATGGTTCCAACGTCGATGTGATCACCGTCGGCACGCTACCTCTACATTTACCTACGGGATTAGTTTTAAACCTCAATAATTGTTATTTAGTGCCAGCTTTGAGCATGAGCATTATATCAGGATCTAGTTTAATTCGAGATGGCTTCTCATTTAAATCCGAGAATAATGGTTGTTCTATTTATATGAGTGATATGTTTTATGGTCATGCCCCGCTGGTGAATGGTTTATTCTTAATGAATCTCGAGCGTAATGTTACAAATATTCATAGTGTGAATACCAAAAGATGTAAAGTTGATAACGATAGTCCCACAGACTTGTGGCACTGCCGCCTTGGTCACATTGGTGTCAAGCGCATGAAGAAACTCCATGCTGATGGACTTTTAGAGTCTCTAGATTATGAATCGTTTGACACATGCGAACCATAGCTCATGGGCAAAATGACCAAGACTCCGTTCTCTGGAACAATGGAGCGAGCAACCAACTTATTGGAAATCATACATACTGATGTGTGCGGTCCAATGAGCGTTGAGGCTCGCGGAGGATATCGTTATGTTCTCACTCTCACTGATGACTTGAGTTGATATGGGTATGTCTACTTGATGAAACACAAGTCTGAGGCCTTTGAAAAGTTCTAGGAATTTCAGAATGACGTAGAGAATCAATGTGACCGAAAGATAAAGTTCTTACGATCAAATCGTGGGGGAGAATATTTAAGTCATGAATTTGGTACGCACTTAAGGAAATGTGGAATCGTTTCACAACTCACGCCGCCTGGAACACCTCAGCATAACGATGTGTCCGAACATCGTAATCACACTCTATTGGATATGGTGCGATCTATGATGTCACTTACTGATTTACCGTTATCATTTTGGGGATACGCTTTAGAGACAGCTACATTCACTTTAAATAGGGCACCATCTAAATCCGTTGAGACGACACCGTATGAATTATGGTTTGGAAAGAAACATAAGCTGTCGTTTCTAAAAGTTTGGGGATGCGATGCTTATGTCAAGAAACTACAACCTGAAAAGCTCGAACCCAAGTCGGAAAAATGCGTCTTCATAGGATACCCTAAGGAAACCATTGGGTATACCTTCTACTTAAGATCCGAGGGCAAGATCTTTGTTGCCAAGAATGGGTCCTTTCTGGAGAAAGAGTTTCTCTCGAAAGAATTAAGTGGGAGGAAAGTAGAGCTTGATGAAGTACTACCTCTTGAAACGGTAAGTAGCGCAACTCAGGAAGATGTTCCTGTGGTGCCTGCACTGACAAGAGAGGAGGTTAACGATGATGATCAAGATACTTCGGATCAAGCTCCTACTGAACTTCGAAGGTCCACAAGGACACGTTCCGCACCAGAGTGGTACGGCAACCCTGTCTTGGAAATCATGTTGTTAGACAACGGTGAACCTTCAAACTATGAAGAAGCGATGGCGGGCCCAGATTCCAACAAATGGCTTGAAGCCATGCAATCCGAGATAGGATCCATGTATGAAAACAAAGTATGGACTTTTACATACTTGCCCGATGATCGGCAAGCAATAGAAAACAAATGGATCTTTAAGAAGAAGACGGACGCGGATGGTAATGTTACCATATATAAAGCTCGACTTGTCGCTAAGGGTTATCGACAAGTTCAAGGGATTGACTATGATGAGACATTCTCTCCCGTAGCAAAGCTGAAGTCCGTCCGAATCATGTTAGCAATTGCCGCATACTATGATTATGAGATATGGCAAATGGACGTCAAAACGGCATTTTTTAACGGTCATCTTAAGGAGGAATTGTATATGATGCAGCCGGAAGGTTTTGTCGACCCTAAGAATGCTAACAAGGTATGCAAGCTCCAGCGCTCCATCTATGGGCTGGTGCAAGCATCTCGGAGTTGGAACATTCGCTTTAATGAAATGATCAAAGCGTTTGGGTTTATGCAGACTTATGGAGAAGCCTGCGTTTACAAGAAAGTGAGTGGGAGCTCTGTAGCATTTCTCATATTATATGTGGATGACATACTTCTGATGGGAAATGATATAGAACTTTTGGACAGCATTAAGGCCTACTTGAATAAGTGTTTTTCAATGAAGGACCTTGGAGAAGCTACTTACATATTAGGCATCAAGATTTATAGAGATAGATCAATATGCCTCATAGGTCTTTCACAAAGCACATACCTTGATAAGATATTGAAGAAGTTCAATATGGATCAGTCCAAGAAGGGGTTCTTGCCTGTGTTGCAAGGTGTGAAATTGAGCTCGGCTCAATGCCTGACCACGGCAGAAGATAGAGAAAAGATGAGTGTCGTCCCCTATGCCTCAGCCATAGGGTCTATCATGTATGCCATGACCTGTACTAGACCTGATATAAACCTTGCCGTAAGTTTGGTAGGAAGGTACCAAAGTAATCCCGGCATGGAACACCGGACAACGGTCAAGAACATCCTTAAGTACCTGAAAAGGACTAAGGATATGTTTCTTGTATATGGAGGTGACGAAGAGCTCGTCGTAAAGGGTTACGTTGATGCTAGCTTCGACACAGATCTGGATGACTCTAAGTCACAAACCGGATACATGTATATTTCGAATGGTGGGGCAGTAAGCTGGTGCAGTTGCAAGAAGAGCGTCGTGGCAGGATCTACATGTGAAGCGGAGTACATGGCAGCCTTGGAGGCAGGGCATGAAGCTATCTGGGTGAAGGAGTTCATCACCTACCTAGGAGTCATACCCAATGCTTCGGGGCCGATCACACTCTTCTATGACAACACTGGAGCTATTGCACTTGCCAAGGAGCCCAGGTTTCACAACTAGACCAGGCACATCAAGCGTCACTTCAACTCCATCCGTGAAAATGTTCAAGATGGAGACACAGAAATTTGTAAAGTACATACGGACCTGAATGTAGCAGATCCGTTGACAAAACCTCTCCCTAGAGCAAAACATGATCAACACCAGAACGCAATGGGTGTTCGATACATCACAATGTAACTAGATTATTGACTCTAGTGCAAGTGGGAGACTGTTGGAAATATGCCCTAGAGGCAATAATAAAATGGTTATTATTATATTTCTTTGTTCATGATAATTGTCTATTGTTCATGCTATAATTGTATTATCCGAAAATCGTAATACATGTGTGAATACATAGACCACAACAAGTCCCTAGTGAGCCTCTAGTTAACTAGCTCGTTGATCAACAGATAGTCATGGTTTCCTGACTATGGACATTGGATGTAGTTGATAACGGGATCACATCATTAGGAGAATGATGTGATGGACAAGACCCAATCCTAAGCATAGCACAAAGATCGTGTAGTTCGTTTCGTTAGAGCTTTTCTGTGCAACTCCCGGATACCGTAGGAGTGCTTTGGGTGTGCCAAACGTCACAACGGAACTGGGTGACTATAAAGGTGCACTACGGGTATCTCCAAAAGTGTCTGTTGGGTTGGCACGAATCGAGACTGGGATTTGTCACTCCGTATGATGGAGAGGTATCTCTGGGCCGACTCGGTAATGCATCATCATAATGAGCTCAATGTGACCAAGCGTCTGGTCATGGGATCATGCATTACGGTATGAGTAAAGTGACTTGCCGGTAACGAGATTGAACGAGGTATTGGGATACCGAAGATTAAGTCTCAGGCAAGTAACGTACCGATTGACAAAGGGAATTGTATACGGGATTGATTGAGTCCTCGACATCGTGGTTCATCCGATGAGATCATCGAGGAGCATGTGGGAGCCAACATGGGTATCCAGATCCCGCTGTTGGTTATTGACCGGAGAGGCGTCTCGGTCATGTCTGCATGTCTCCCGAACCCGTAGGTTCTACACACTTAAGGTTCGGTGACACTAGGGTTGTAGAAATATGAGTATCCAGTAACCCGAAAGTTGTTCGGAGTCTCGGATGAGATCCCGGACGTCACGAGGAGTTCCGGAATGCTCCGGAGGTGAAGAATTATATATAGGAAGTGTAGTTTCGGCCATCGGGAAAGTTTCGGGGGTCACCGGTATTGTATCGGGACCACCGGAAGGGTCCCGGGGGTCCACCTATCCTGGAGGGCCCCGTGGGCTGAAGTGGGAGGGGTACCAGCCCCTGGTGGGCTATGCGCCCCCCCTTGGCCCCCCTACGCCTAGGGTTGGAAACCCTATGGGTGGGGGGCGCCTCCACTTGCCTTGGGGGGCAAGCCACCCCCTGGCCGCCCCCCCTTGGAGATTGCATCTCCTAGGGCCGGCGCCCCCCCTAGGGGGCCTATATAAAGGGGGGGAGGGAGGGCAGTGGCACCCATGCTCTTGGCGCCTCCCTCTCCCCTTACTACACCTCTCCCTCTCGTAGAAGCTTGGCGAAGCCCTGCCAAGATCACTGCTGCATCCAACACCATGATGTCATGCTGCTAGATCTTCATCAACCTCTCCTTCCCCCTTGCTGGATCAAGAAGGAGGAGACATCTTCCCAACCGTACGTGTGTTGAACGCAGAGGTGCCATCCATTCGGCGCTAGGATCTCCGGTGATTTGGATCATGACGAGTACGACTCCCTCAACCCCGTTCTCTTGAATGCTTTCGCATGCGATCTACAAGGGTATGTGGATGCACTCCCCTCTCTCGTTGCTAGATGACTCCATAGATTGATCATGGTGAACGTAGGAAATTTTTTATTTTATGCAACTTTCCCCAACAAGAGCTTGTTCCTCTTGGGTGCCTTGGCGCCCTAGACGGTTGGTGTTGTTCAGAGCTCAATCATTGTGGTGTAAAGCTCCGGGCAAGCGTCGGGGTCTCCAGTTAGGTTGTGGAGATTGCCCCGAGCAATTTGACGGGTACCGGTGACCGCCCCCAAGGGCTGCCAAAGTGTACGGGTTCGGTCACCGCCCCCAAGGGTCGCCATATGTATGGGTTCGGTGACCGCCCTCAAGGGTCCCTTAGTGGAATCACGACATCTTGCATTGTGCGAGGGCGTGAGGAGATTACGGTGGCCCTAGTGGCTTCTTGGGGAGCATTGTGCCTCCACACCGCTCCAAACGGAGATTAGCATCCGCAAGGGTGTGAACTTCGGGATACATCATCACCTTCGCGTGCCTCGGTTATCTCTTACCCGAGCCCTTTACTTATGCACTTTACTTTGTGATAGCCATATTGTTCTTTGTCATATATCTTGCTATCACATAGTTGCTTATCTTGCTTAGCATAAGTTGTTGGTGCACATAGGTGAGCCTAGTTGTTGTAGGTTTTGTGCTTGAAAATTAACCGCTAGGTTTATTCCGCATTTGTTCAAGCCTCTACCGTAATTATTTTAAAACGCCTATTCACCCTGCTCTCTAGGCGACATCCATGATCTTTCAGCACCCTCGTGGCCGCCTTGTTTGCTGCTTGACGTCCACTCCGAGTCTTCTGGTTTGCATTTGTTCCAAAAAGATCGCTCCCGAAGGTTTCATCCCGTTTGGACTCCGTTTGATATTCCTTTTCTTCGAAACACTGAAATAGGCAGAAAACAGCAATTCGGGCTGGGCCTCCGGTTAGTAGGTTAGTCCCAAAAATGATATAGAAGTGTAAAGTAAAGCCCATAAACATCCAAAACGGGTAATATAATAGCATGGAACAATCAAAAATTATAGATACATTGGAGACGTATCACTTCTTCATTGCTCGTTTCCATAGGCTGAACATCATCAGATGCTTGCACATTCTCATCGATGGGCTTGGGTAGAGCAAGGGGCCTCTTCATCTTCGGTGGAGCAGATGTCATTTGAGCACTAGTGTGGCCTTCATTTTCTTTCGCTAGAACTCCATCAGTGGTTTTCTGACTTTAAGGCACAATGGCCTTTTCTTTCGATGGACTTTCAACGGTGGGAGGCACAAAAACCTCTTCGAACACTTGGGTTAATTCAGCATTTTGCTCGGTTCCCTGGGGCACACAACTGGCGGTACAACAACTTCTACATGAGCCATGGGCTCTTTAGACTTCTTTTCTTCCTGTTCTAGCTGCAAAGCAGTAGAAGCAGAGCAGGATCAACCTCCATCTGGGTAGGGGCACCAGATGAGCGATCGGGGTGGTATTTCCTCGGGAAGCAATTTTCTCCCCCTCAATCTTGTCATCCTCTTTGTTTGATCAGGAGGGCTCAGCTTGCATTTCCTTTAAAGGCGATGAGACTACATTTTTGATACGTCTCCAACGCATATATAATTTTTGATTGTACCATGCTGTTATATTATCATTCTTGGATGTTTTACAATCATTTTATAGTCATCTTATATCATTTCTTAGAACTAACCTATTAACATAGTGCCCAGCGCCAGTTGTTGTTTCCTGCTTGTTTTTTACATCGCAGGAAATCAATACCAAACGGAGTCTGAACGCAGCGAAACTTTTTGTGGATTTTTTCAGGACCAAAAGTCATTGTATGGGCCAAGAAAGTACCTCAGGGGAGCTCCGAGGGGAGCACAACCCACCAGGGCGCGCCTGGGGGCCCAGGCGCGCCCAAGTGGGTTGTGCCCACCTCGGTGGCCTCCCGCACCGCCTCTTTTCTCTATAAATACCCCAATATTCCAGAAACACTAGGGGAGTGGATGAAAATCAATTCCATCTGCCGCAAGTTCCAGAAACACTAGATCCAATCTAGAAACCATTATGGAGGGGTTCATCGTGTCCATTGGTGCCTCTCCAATGATGCGTGAGTAGTTCTTTCTAGACCTACGAGTACGTAGTTAGTAGCTAGATGGCTTCCTCTCTCTCTTGATTCTCAATACAATGGTCTCTTGGAGATCCATATGATGCAAGTCTTTTTGCGGTGTGTTTGTTGGGATCCGATGAACTTTGAGTTTATGATCAGATCTATGTTTTTATCCATGAAAGTTATCTGAGTCTTCTTTGATCTCTTATATGCATGATTGTTTATAGCCTCGTATTTCTTCTCCAATATTTGGGTTTTTTTGGCCAACTTTATCTATTTATCTTGCAATGGGAAGAGGTGCTTTGTGATGGGTTCGATCTTACGGTGCTTGATCCCAGTGACAGAAGGGGAAACGACACGTATGCATCATTGCTATTAAGGATAATAAGATGGGGTCTATTTCTACATAAATAGATCTTGTCCACATCATGTCAATGTTCTTATTGCATTACTCCGTTTTTCCATGAACTTAATACACTAGATGCATGTTGATAGCGGTCGATGTGTGGAATAATAGTAGTAGATGCAGGCAGGAGTTGGTCTACTAATCTTGGATGTTATGCCTATATAATGATCGTTGCCTGGATATCGTCATGATTATTTGAAGTTCTATGAATTGCCCAACAGTAATTTTTTTCCTACCGTTTGCTATTTTTCTTGAGAGAAGCCACTTGGGAGTGTCAAAACCGGCGGATCTCGGGTAGGGGGTCCCGAACTGTGCGTCTAGGCGGATGGTAATAGGAGACGAGGGACACGATGTTTTTACCCAGGTTCGGGCCCTCTTGATGGAGGTAAAACCCTACGTCCTGCTTGACTAATATTGATGATATGTGTAGTACAAGAGTAGATCTACCACGAGATCAAGGAGGCTAAACCCTGGAAGCTAGCCTATGGTATGATTGTTGTAATGTATGTTGTCCTACGGACTAAAGCCCTCCGGTTTATATAGACATCGGAGAGGGCTAGGGTTACACAGAGTCGGTTACAATGGTAGGAGATCTACATATCCGTATCGCCAAGCTTGCCTTCCACGCCAAGGAAAGTACCATCCGGACACGAGCCGGAGTCTTCAATCTTGTACCTTCGTAGTCTTGGAGTCCGGCGAATAATGATAGTCTGGCTGTCCGGACACTCCCTAGTCCAGGACTCCCTCAGTAGCCCCTGAACCAGTCTTCAATGACGATAAGTCCGGCGTGCATAATGTTCGGCATTGCAAGGCGGGTTCCTCCCTTGAATAATCCAGAGAAGATCATGAACACCAGGATAGTGTCCGGCTCTGCAAAATAAATTCCACATTCCACCGTAGAGAGAATAAAATGTACACTTAGTTCAATCTGCTGACGTATTATGCGGCGTGACATCACACCGCCACAAGGCCTTTGTTTGAATTACTATACCACCTCAGCATGTTTAGCGAAGCGGTTTCCTTGGCACGTCTTGTCGAAGCAGAGATCGTGTTCCCCTTATTTCGGGATTCTCATCAATACGTGCGTGGGTAACCCAACCGCGCCATTGATGGTGGCGCTTTGGAGATAAGCGAGTTTTACCAGGCTGGTGGGGGACGCATAGTTTTGTCCGCCTATATATAAGGGATAAGGATTCACCTTCTCACCTACGCCTTCTTCCTCCTTTGCTTATCCATCCCCGCGAACTCAAGCTCCAACGCCCGAGCTCGCGCATATCGCCTCGACCTTCTCCGAATATGTCCGGAGCGGGAGGTAAATGGTTAGCCTCCACCATCAAGGAGGAGGACATCACCAAGCTGCGCAGCGCCGGATACCTTTCCGGTGATATCGCGCATCGGCTGCCCGACGAGGGGCAGCTCATCCCTACCCCCGGGCCTCATGAGAGGGTCGTCTTCCTCCCCCACTTCCTCCACGGACTGGGCTATCGCTCCATCCATTTGTCCGGGGGCTCATGTTTTACTACGGCCTGGATTTCCACGATCTGGCGCCGAACTTTATCTTCAACATCTCGGCGTTTATCGTCGTGTGCGAGGCCTTCCTCTGCATCCGGCCCCACTTCGGCCTGTGGCTCAAGACCTTCAACGTCAAGCCGAAGGTTGTGAAGGGTACGCAAGCGGAATGCGGAGGCGCCATGTTGGGCAAATTGCCCAACGTCCCTTGGCTGGAAGGGACCTTCGTGGACTCCGTCAAGGGGTGGCAATCGGGGTGGTTCTACATCACCGAGCCGCGCAAATCCACATGGGCGGCGGCCCCCGAGTTTAGATCTGGCATCCCCACGCAGCTCACCTCCTGGAAAGAGAAGGGCTTGCAGTGGGGGAATCCGGTGGAGGTGATGGGACTCCGAGCATGTATCAAGAAGATGGTGAGCAATAGGCTCAGGCTCGTCGACGTGGTCCAAGTCATGCTCATCCGGCGGATCCTCCCATGCCAAGAACGGGCATTTAATTTGTGGGAGTTCAATCCGGAACAGCACCAGGCGCTAAGCGGGCTCTTTGATACAACATACGAAGGCGCCTGGAGGGTGCTGTTCAAGGGCGCCGAAGCCCCCGCATCCGCGACCGAAGACCGCGGATTCAGCTCACAGTATCCAACTGACGAGGTAAGTGATTCAACCCCATTACGGGACACTTGTGATAATTAGATTGACTCTAGTGAGGTTTCATTCTGCCTCTTCCTTTGACAGGAATGGATGGAGAAGGCCAAGCTGCTCATCAGCCCGGCTCCCATGCCAGAAGACCCAGTGGACGCCTGCTTAGCGGGGCTGCTGGTTCCGGCACCGCACGTGGTGCCGGAGAAGAAGGCCAAGAAGGTGGCCGCGGGGACTCGAAAGAGTTCCCGCAATCAGGCGTCTGATGACGACGAGGACTCCTCCCCCGAGGAGGAGGAGTACTCTCTCCCGGAGGAGGGAGAGAAGAAAAGGAAGGCTTCCCCCATCGGGGAGGCCGAAGGGTCCAAGAGGGGGAGAACTATCCCCCCGGACAGTTTCGCCAACATCAGCGTTGGTGAGGATGAGTGGCCTCCAAGGGCCAGGCGTCCGGCAAGATCGTAAGTATCCGGATCCTTGATGTGTAATTTCTTTCATGTCGCGTAGTATCCTTCTAACGCCGCATTCTGCCCGTAGTCCGGCCAATGATGATCTCCCCGACTCATCGAGCGGGTCATTGGCCTCGTCCGATGTGAATTCCATCCCGACTGCCTCCACCCCACGCGCCGACGAGGACGTCGAGGTGGGATCCCAAAGAGGGACCCATCAGGAGGAGGCTCCGGAGGCGCCGTCAGGCAGCCTCCCGGACTTCATGCAGGACTCTACATCGGAACCCGCAGTGGTTCCAGAGTCCGGCAAGCGGCCCCTTCGAAAGAAGGGCAGGACCGTGACGCCGGCGGCCTCCGTCCAACCGGAGGCGCCGGATAACCTGCTGGAGGCGCTTAAAGGCGCTTCCATCGAGGAAGAACACCGCACTATCATGAGTGCGGTGATTGAGAAAGTTCAGCTCGCTAAGAGCGGGCTGACCGAAGCCTGCAGCAGCCTTTTAACAGGCTTTGAGGTAAGAAGTTAAAATTATGTAATGTAATACCGCATAGATAGTAGCCCCTGATGCTTAGTTCGGTGTTCGGAAAGAAAAGCCGGACTAAGGATCTAGAACAAGATATACGCAGGGTTGCCTAAAATATGTCAATATGGGTTTGCAGGCTACACTGCTGACCTCTGCCGCACTAACGGCGGAGGTTGACGTGCTGAAGAAGGAACTCGAGCGGTCCGAGCAAGAGCTCGGCCATGCAAAGAAGCAGCTCGAGGAAAAAGAAGGTGAGTAACACCTCTTTGAATAAGTACCTTACAGAAAAGGATTTTGGTTGCAAATAAAATTAACAAGGATAATATGTGTATTGCAGGGAACACTAACGAGGTGGCAGCCCTGCGGGATGCTGTGTCCGCGGCCGAACGCAATGCGGCCGCAGAACGGGCTGAGCGAGAAAAGCAAGAGGCACGGGTGGCGGAAGTTCGGCAAGAGCTCCATGTTCTCATGGAAAAACATGAGAGTTTGGAGCGTGACTCCAAGACTCGAGAGTCCGAGCTTGCCTTGGCTCTCGAAAGTGCCAAGTCCGCCAAGGCCGAGGCCCGTAAGGCCCTTCAGGAGGTTGAGGACATAAAGAAGATAGCGGCGGGTAAGGCGTTTTTCATGCAAAGCAGGCATGTTAATGTGAACTACCTGACACTTACCCGCATTCGGAGCTCTCCAGGGGCGTTTGCAGATCTGCCGCGTAGTGCGTCTGATGCTGCCGCATTCTATCGTGGCAAGGAGGGGAGCTCGACGGAGAAGGTCTTCTGGTCTCAGTATACTGAGGCCGGCCATCCGGTGCCCCCAAGCGACCAGCTGAAGCAGCTGGTCGAACTCCACAAGGTAGCTGAGGAGGCCATGAAGGGCCTCATAGTCCGGCTGTGGCCTTGACAGGCCATGCCTGGTAGCTACTTTGGCCTCGTGCGGCGGCTGATGGATGCATGCCCCAGGCTGGATGTAGTCAAGCGCTCCGCCTGTATCGAAGGCGCTCATCGGGCCCTTGCCCGCATAAAGGTGCAATGGGGCAAATTGGATGCGGAGAAGCTTCTCACGGACCCACCGCCACCGGGCAAGGAGTATCGCACGCCGGAGAAGTATTATAAAATTGTCCTGAAGGGAGCCTGCGATATTGCAGATGAGTGCTCCCGAAATGTAATCTTTGAGTGAACTCGCTGTTTATTTATCCTGTGCGCTGAAAACTTCGTTCATATGCGCCATGAGCAACGCTTGTTTAATTTAAAATATTACCTTCTGTGTGGCCGTTTGTAAAATCTGAGAGATGGCAAGTCGTTAGCTTCAGCCCCCAAGCCACATGTGCTGGGGTGTTCGGGATAAACTTGAGCACTCTTGTTCCCATTTTTGGGTCCATCTAGGGAGGCGCTCAACACGACGAACAAGGCAACCGGACTTATAATGCTTGAACACTCTCACTTAGCCATAGAATTCTATAATTTTAAATTTTGGCGAAGCCCCTGGTATTCGGAAGACCGAATCCGGGGCGCTATCCACGCCTTCATCGGACATTATCCAGAACTTCGCTCGAAGCGGCGTGAGTCTTTAAGGACCCGAAAAAACCTCTCGAACAGCGACCAGTCTCTCGCCTTATCATGCCAGTCAGTTTTAGCTTTATCCACTGAGGCGTTAACCCGGCTCAACCGGGGCGCAATCGCAGTGGTTCTCCCAGTGCCACCTTAGCCGACAGAATGGAACGTAAGGCACCAAAACGTGGGAGCCGGGCAAACCCAACTATTGACCCAAGACATGATTCGGAGCCGATTCATATAATGCTATAAGTTCGGGGTGCCGCACTTGTGAAAGTGTTCGGACTTTATCACACCATAGAGTGGGGAACATAAGCCCCTGGTGTATTATGCCGTACCAAAATATACGGGTGCCAGATGTCATATAATGAGCATATATATATATAATGTGATGCAATTGCGATCATAAAGGTGCTGCATTATTAATGAAAGAAAAGTCTGCTAGAGGAGCGGACTGATACAAATAGTGCGGTAAGCAAGGGATTTGGACTAAATAAACATGTCCCCCCTCCAGGGATGAGCTGCGGATTTGGTGTATATAATTGAATTTAATGCTCGTAATTGAGACCACCTGAGTGTTCGACGCGGCCTTCTTTAGTCCCTGACTGTTGCATCATGAGTTCGGCAGGTTCACCGCCGGACAGGGCTTCTGGTTAACAGAGTCCTATGTACAAAAAAGAAGAAAAATAATAAAAAAAAGAGGGGCACATTTGCGAGCCCCCGGTGTGGTCGAACCGCACTCTGGGTCCGTTGTGATCGTGCCCCCTCCCCTGTGCCCATGGTATCTCCAAAGCGTAATGATGTACGCGGAGTGTTATTCTTGCGATCATACGCGGGCGAGGGTTGGGGCCGCATTGCTACGCGTGCTCTGATCGCGCTAGGTGGTCTTGGTTGGCATTGCTCCGGGCGTGCTTTGCTGTATCCGGCCGTTTAACGGCCGGACTCGAGAATTGCCTTAGAAGGCTGCTCTGTATTTTTGCCGCGAGAGCCGCTGTATGTTCCTCCGTTCGGAGGGAGCGTTCCGTATTCCCATTGACCGTAATGAGTCCACGAGCTTTAGGTATGCATAGTGCGGCACCGCGTTGAATTTGGCAAACGCGGTTCGCCCGAGCAGAGCGTGATAGCCGTTGCGAAACGGGATTATGTCGAAGATTAACTCTTCGCTCCGGAAATTATCCGGGGATCCGAAGACCACTTCCAGTGTGACTGAGCCTGTGCAGTTGGCTTCAACTCCTGGTATGACACCTTTAAAGGTTGTCTTTGTAGGTTTAATCCTTGATGGGTCTATGCCCATTTTGCGCACTGTATCCTGATAAAGCAGGTTTAGGCTACTGCCGCCGTCCATCAGGACTCTCGTGAGGTGGAACCCATCGACGATTGGGTCTAAGACCAATGCGGCGAATCCGCCATGGCGTATGCTGGTCGGATGGTCTCTTCGATCGAAAGTGATCGGACAAGAGGACCATAGGTTGAACTTTGGGGCGACTGGCTCCATCGCATAGACGTCCCTTAGTGCGCATTTCCTCTCCCTCTTGGGTATGTGGGTTGCGTATATCATATTCACCGTCCGTACTTGTGGGGAAAAACCCTTCTGTCCTCTGTTGTTCGGCGGCCGGGTCTCTTCCTCGTCGTCGCTATTTAGCCCCTTGTCATTGTTTTTGGCAATTAACTTGCCAGCCTGCTTGAACACCCAGCAATCTCTATTGGTGTGGTTAGCTGGCTTTTCAGAGGTGCCATGTATCTGGCATGAGCGGTCGAGTATTCGGTCCAGGTTGGACGGACCCGGAATGGTTCTTTTAAATGGCTTCTTCCGTTGACCGGGTTTAGAGCCTCGGAATCCGGCATTGACCGCCGTATCCTCCTTATCGTCGCCGTTAATTCGGCGCTTGTTTTTGTTTCGACGTGACCTGCCGTTGTTGTCCTTAGTATCCAGACTGCCAGAATTTTTACGGAGATTGTTGCTGCGGGCTAGCCAGCTGTCCTCTCCCGCACAAAAGCGGGTCATTAGCGATGTGAGGGCTGCCATGGATTTCGGCTTTTCCTGCCCCAGGTGCCGGGCTAGCCATTCGTCCCGGATGTTATGTTTGAAGGCTGCAAGGGCCTCTGCGTCCGGACAATCGATGATTTGATTTTCCTTCGTCAAGAACCGTGTCCAGAATTGTCTGGCCGATTCGTCTGGCTGCTGAATGATGTGGCTTAGGTCATCGGCATCTGGTGGTCGCACATATGTGCCTTGGAAGTTATCAAGGAATGCGGCCTCCAGGTCTTCCCAACACCCAATCAACTCTGCGGGCAGGCTGTTAAGCCAATGCCGAGCTGGTCCTTTAAGCTTGAGTGGGAGGTACTTGATGGCGTGGAGATCGTCGCCGCGGGCCATATGAATGTGGAGAAGATAGTCTTCGATCCAGACCGCGGGGTCTGTTGTGCCATCGTAAGATTCAATGTTTACGGGTTTAAACCCTTCGGGGATCTGATGGTCCATTACTTCGTCAGTGAAGCATAGCGGGTGTGCGGCGCCCCTGTATTGAGCGATATCGCGACGCAGCTCGAGAGAGCGCTGTCTGCTGTGTTCGGCCCGGCTGGGGTTATTGTATCCGGCACGACGGTATTCGTCGTGGGTCGTAGGGCGCCCCCGTGATCCATAGATGGATCTGGATTGTCTTGCTTTGTCCTCCAATATGTCTCGCAAGTCCGGCGCGTTCCCTCTTGGCTTCGTACTTTTGGAGCGATGCCGGGGTATGGTCTTGGCTGGGGGCCTGGATGCCTCTCTGTCATGACCACGGGGTGGTCGGTCAGCCATATCGTGCGCTGGTGATGGAGGTACGTATGCTTCCTCCTCTAATCGGGGGAGCAGCTTGCGTTTTGGGTAACTTTTGGAGGGACGTTCGAGTTTGTACTCTTCGGCCGCGAGGACCTCGGTCCATCGATCGGCTAGCAGGTCCTGATCAGCTTGAAGCTGCTGCTGCTTTTTCTTTAGGCTGGTTGCTGTGGCGATAAGCCTGCGCCTGAAGCGCTCTTGTTCGACGGGATCCTCGGGTACGACGAATTCGTCATCGTTGAGGCTTGCTTCGTCTTCGGAGGGAGGCATATAATTATGATCCTCAACCTCTTCATCTGCCGCCCCCTCATGAGGGCTTGCTTCTGCATCCTCCTGCGCTGAGTCTTGCTGGAGGGGATTGTCTTCGGCACTCTCTGGAGTATTATTATCTCCTGTGCCGGAATCTCCATTCTTGCTGTGGTGAGATTTAGTGCGGCGCCGCTGACGCCGGCGCTTGGGCTGTTTCTTTAAGGGATCTGCCTCTGTTGTTTCTTCGCCATCCCCATCTTTTGGGGTATCCATCATGTATACGTCATATGACGAGGTGGCCTTCCAGTGCCCTGTGGGCGCTGGTTCCTGTTCGTCTCCGGCATCGTCGTCCATAACGTCGATGTCTTCGGAGTCGTAGTCTAGCATGTTGGTTAGATCATCGACAGTGGCTACAAAGTGGGTGGTGGGTGGGCTCTGAATTTCTTCGTCGTCCGTATCCCCACCATCCTGGCCATAATCCGGCCAGGACTCTCCTGATAACGAGAGATGTTTTAGTGAATTCAAGATATCGCCGAAAGGCGAGCATTGGAAGATGTCCGCGGCAGTGAATTCCATAACCGGCGCCCAATCCGGACCGATTGGCAGGGGCGCGGGAGGTTCGGAGTCCGGGGAGGAGTCCGGCGCCTCGGAATCACGAGTTTCACAGGGGACAAGATTAGTGTTCGGCTCCATCGCCGTGGATGTTGAAGCCCCCAGGGCGGCGCCTATCCACCGACCCTCGATCTGGGCGATCGGCTCCGGGCTAATGGCCGAAGCGGATCCGTGTGCGGCCACCAAGGCACTGTTCGGCGGCAGAGCTAGATCATGCCCATCATCACAGTGCGGCGCGCTCGGCTGTGGCTCGAGTCTGTCGAGGATCAAGTCTCCGCGGACATCGGCTGTGAAGTTTAAGCTTCCAAATCTGACCTGACGGCCAGGGGCGTAGCTTTCGATCTGCTCCAGATGGCCAAGCGAATTGGCCCGCAGGGCAAAGCCGCCGAATACGAAGATCTGTCCGGGGAGAAAAGTCTCACCTTGGACAGTGTTGCAGGTTGAAGATGCCATCAAGCCTATCGGTGACGACACAGAGGAACTCTCAATGAAAGCACCAATGTCGGTGTCAAAACCGGCGGATCTCGGGTAGGGGGTCCCGAACTGTGCGTCTAGGCGGATGGTAACAGGAGACGAGGGACACGATGTTTTTACCCAGGTTCGGGCCCTCTTGATGGAGGTAAAACCCTACGTCCTGCTTGATTAATATTGATGATATGGGTAGTACAAGAGTAGATCTACCACGAGATCAAGGAGGCTAAACCCTAGAAGCTAGCCTATGGTATGATTGTTGTAATGTATGTTGTCCTGCGGACTAAAGCCCTCCGGTTTATATAGACACCGGAGAGGGCTAGGGTTACACAGAGTCGGTTACAATGGTAGGAGATCTACATATCCGTATCGCCAAGCTTGCCTTCCACGCCAAGGAAAGTACCATCCGGACACGAGCCGGAGTCTTCAATCTTGTATCTTCGTAGTCTTGGAGTCCGGCGGATAATGATAGTCCGGCTGTCCGGACACCCCCTAGTCCAGGACTCCCTCACCACTAGTGAAACCTACGCCCCCCCCCCCCGGGTCTCTCTTATCATATTTGCCTTTGCGATCTATTTTCCTTTGCTTTTATTTTCAGATCTATTAAACCAAAAATACAAAAATACCTTGCAGCACTTTATTTTATTTGCGATCTATTTATCCTATCTATCACATCTTTATCACGTCTACTCGCCAATTTCTAGCACCTTTACCCGAAAGGGATTGACAACCCCTTTAACACGTCGGGTTGCGAGTATTTGTTATTTGTGTGCAGGTGATGTTTACATTGTGTTGTGTGGTTCTCCTACTGGTTCCATAACCTTGGTCTCATCACTAAGGGAAATACCTACCATCGCCGTGCTGCATCAACCCTTCCTCTTTGGGGAAATACCGACGTAGTTCGAGCAGGCATGAAAAGGAATTTCTGGCGCCATTGCCGGGGACGATCATCAACATCAACCAGGCTCTTAATCACAAATCTCATCTCCTCGCAATTTACATTATTTGCCATTTGCCTCTCATTTTCCTCTCCCCCACTTCACAAAAATTTGCCGTTTTATTCGCCCTCTTTTTCGTTCACCATTTTCTCGCCAGATCTGTTTCCGAGTGCAATCTTGTTCCGTAGTCACCATGACTCAAGAGAACACCAAATTGTGTGATTTCTCAAATACCAACAACAATGATTTGATTAGCACTCCGATTGCTTCACCCGCCACTAGTGCGAAGTATGATGATATTAATGCTGCTTAGCTGAATCTTGTTATGAAAGATCAATTTGTCGGTACTCCTAATGAGGATGCCACATCCCATCTTAACACATTCGTGGAATTATGCGATATGCAAAAGAAAAAAATATGTGGACAATGATGTTGTGAAGTTCAAATTATTTCCGTTTTCTTTGCGAGATCGAGAAAAAATCCGGTTTCCTTCTTTGCCTCGCAATAGTATTGATTCTTGGAACAAGTGCAAGGATGTTTTTATTACTAAGTATTTTTTGCCCGCAAAAATCATTTCCCTTAGAACCCAGATCATGAATTTCAAGCAACTTGACCATGAGCATGTTGCACAATCTCGGGAAAGGATGAAATTGATGCTAAGGAATTGCCCAACTCATGGGTTAAATCTTTGGATGATCATACAAATTTTTTATGCAGGATTGAATTTTGTTTCTCGTAATCTTTTAGATTCCGCCACGGGGGGTACTTTTATGGAAATTACTTTGGGTGAAGCTACTAAATTGCCAGACAACATTATGGCCAATTACTCACAATGGTATACCAAAAGAGCTCCTACTAGTTAAAAAGTCAATTCGGTAGAAGAAATAAATTCTTTGAGTGAAAAGTTGATGCTCTTATGAAGTTGGTTGCTGATAAAGTGCTCCTATTGATTTTAATGATGTGCCTTTGTCTACCTTGATTGAGCAAAATAGTGATGCCATAGATGTGAATTTTATCTCGCGGAACAATTTCAATAACAATGCTTATAGAGGTAATTTTAATCCTAGGCCTTTTCCTTGTAATTCCTCTAATAATTATGGTAATCCCTCTTATAATAATAAAAGAAACACCTCTGATCTTGAGAATAATATTAAAAAATTTATCAACACTCAAAAAGTTTTCAATGCTACGATAGAAGAAAAGCTGAATAAAGTTGATAATATGTCTAGAAGTATTGATAGAATTTCTCATGATGTAGAAACTCTCAAGATGAAAAATTTTGTGCCTAAAGTTGAAGAATCAATTAAAGCTCTTTATGTTTCCATGGATGAAAGTAAGAAAAGAACCGCTATACTTAGAGCTAAAAGAGATTTTTTTATAAAAAGCGTTTCTAGTGATTACTTTCATAAAAGTGATGAAGATCTTAAAATGATTGGTGTTTAGCTATGTGTTCAGATTATGCTATTTTATTAGTAGCTTTCGGTCTTGATTCGCCCTTACCTCGGAGGGATCAACTACTTCGCTTAGGCAAAAGATTGAAAAAATCTGTATCTGTCTACATGTGCCTCCGTCTATGTTACCCCTTCCCCCGGAAAGGAGATTACACGTTTAGTAAAAAACAAGAATAAAAAATCAAAAAGAAAGAAGAGAAAGAACTGGGAGTTGGTGCCTACATAATAGGT
Organism: Triticum dicoccoides; assembly: GCF_002162155.2. Classification (NCBI taxonomy): domain Eukaryota; kingdom Viridiplantae; phylum Streptophyta; class Magnoliopsida; order Poales; family Poaceae; genus Triticum; species Triticum dicoccoides. Next base: position 197,925,443 of record NC_041385.1, read on the forward strand.
AGCTTGCTTACCAAGCTGTCCTCGCAAGCTCCTACAGTTCTCTTATTACTCTTGACTTGACTTATTAATAAGAAAACTACTCACTAACAAAATGAAAGATGACCTAGAATCTACCCAAGAAGATAGAGAGTCCCACATACGAGAAAAGGTCACAAATGGAGTTGAACCAAGTAACATTGCAAATGCATAATGATATTATGGTCGGGATATCCCCGCCCTCCAAACCGAACATAAGGGTCTCCCCTCATCCGGCTCTCCGCAGGGGAATCTCCACTCACTGCTTCCCCTAATATCCTTCCTTTACCAAATCATGGGGGTTTACAGGAGATCCCAGAGACTCGCTCGGAAAGGCTGCTATACCAAACATTATTACTTAACTACAAAGAAAGAAAAGACTATAGTAGTCACTAGACTGACTATAGTAGTCCGCCCGGCTACTCTTGCTTAAATCATTACTCTTCATTCTCCCGTGCTCTAGCAATTGTGCTCCCTAGACGACTACCATTTAGTTAGGTAGGGACAATCAATCCATAGTTACGGGAATAACGGAATGCATGGGGATAAAAAAATAGAAAAATGCAGATTTTCTATGAAATCCTTTCTTTCCATAGATGAAGGAAGGAGTCGGTCTACTTGTCTCAGACGTGATGCCTATATACATGATCATTGCCTTGGATATTGCCATGACTATGCATTTTTCTATCAATTGCCCAACAGTAATTTGTTTACCCACCGTATGCTTTTTGTTTGAGAGAGAAGTCTCTAGTGAAAACTATGGCCCCCGGGTCTATCTTTATCATATGTTAAAAACCAAAAATACCTTTCTGCAATTTATTTACCATTATTTTATTTTTGTGTTTTTGTTTATCTATCTACCATTATATCACATGATCCTTGCAGTTAACTGCCAAGGGGATTGACAAACCCCTTGATCACGTTGGGTGCAAGTATTTGTTCTTTTGTGTGTAGGTGCTATTCACGAGGTCTTGCGTGGTTCTCCTACTGGATTAATAACCTTGGTTCTTAACTGAAGGAAATACTTATCTCTACTGTACTACATCATCCTCTCCTCTTCGAGGAAATCCCAACGCATCTCACAAGCAGCAGTGGGGTGATGTATATGGGCCTGCCCGCACCCAGAAATTCACCGATGGCGCGACCATGACATCACACGTCTCTACACCGGCTGGCCTCGATGCCAGCTAGGGTGAGGTCGTAAGCGGTGCGTGGCGGCGAGCTCGGTGGCCTCCACAAGAAAGTTCTTGTGGTCCTCCTTGATCTGACCCGCGACAGCGCCCGGATCAGCACTGGTCCTGATGGGGGTACACAAGCTCTGTAGTGTAGCCCACAGAGGGTCGGACTGGTTGGCGCGAGCCGCAGCCGTGGCAGCCGCACGCTTGTTGCGACCAGAAGTATTGCTGGACTCAATGGTGAGTACCTCCATGCAGACGCAGAGGTCAGCAATGTCATGGACGACGCCACGGCTGCTAGGCGGCAGCGGGTTGGAGAAGGTGAACACCCCGTCAGGGTACTCGTCTGGAACGAGTGTGACAAAGACGCGCAGCTAGCCGAAGGGGACGACGGAGCCACCTGCAGGACAAGTGACGTCGGTGCCAAGCGCCACGCCAGAGCCGACGCAGCAGGCTGTACCGGACAGGCTGATTAGATCGTGCATGATGCACTCGCCAGAGGGAGTGAAGGGTCTCGTAAGGAAGATGACTCCGGTCGACGGCGCGGACGACCCCATGGTGGGCGCCAACTTTCGTGGTGTGCTCACGGTAGATGCCATGGGTAGGATTACCAAACATGGTTGGGGCTAGATCATGTCAATGGGTTCCGAAAGCGAGATTGGGAACAAGCGGTGCGAGACACACGATGTACCCAGGTTCGGGGCCCTCCGATGGAGGTAACACATCTAGTCCTGCTGGATCGACTATATGGATCAGAGAGCTACAATGGTGCTCCTTGAGCTGTATGAGTGGAGGAGGAAGGAGCTGACTCTCCTCTTCTCCCTGCGCATGGATGTGTGTGTGTGAGATGAATGAGCCAACTCCCTGATGTCTGCTTGAACTACGTCGGTATTTCCTCAAAGAGGAAGGGATGATGCAATATAGCGACGGTAGGTATTTCCCTCAGTGATGAGACCAAGCTTATCGAACCAGTAGGAGAACCTCCTCACACCATGTAAATAGCACCTGCACACAAATAACAAATACTCGCAACCCGATGTGTTAAAGGGGTTGTCAATCACTTTCGGGTACGGTGCCTCAAGATAGGCAAAGAACATGAGATAATAGTGGTAGATAGGATAAATAGATCGCGGAACAAATAAATTGCAGAAAGGTATTTTTGTATTTTTGGTTTAATAGATCTGAAAATAAAAGCAAAGGAAAATAGATCGCAAAGGCAAATATGATGAAAAGAGACACAGGGGCCGTAGGTTTCACTAGTGGGTTCTCTCGAGAAAAAAGCAAACGGTGGGAAAACAATTACTGTTGGGCAATTGATAGAACTTCAAATAGACGATATCCAGGCAATGATCATTATATAGGCGTCACGCCCAAGATTAGTAGACCGACTCCTGCCTGCATCTACTACTATTACTCCACACATCAACCGCTATCCAGCATGCATCTAGTGTATTAAATTCATGGAAAAACTGAGTAATGCAATAAGAACGATGACATGATGTAGACAAGATTTATTTATGTAGAAATAGACCCCATCTTGTTATCCTTAATAGCCACAATACATACGTGTCGTTTCCCTTTCTATCACTGGGATCAAGCACCGTAAGATCGAACCCATCACAAAGCACCTCTTCCCATTGCAAGATAAATAGATCAAGTTGGCATCGGAGAAGAAATACGAGGCTATAAACAATCATGCATATAAGAGATCAAAGAAGATTCAAATAACTTTCATGGATAAAAACATAGATCTGATCATAAATTCAAAGTTCAGCGGATCCCAACAAACACACCGCAAAAAGGCTTACATCATGTGGATCTCCAAGAGACCATTGTATTGATAATCAATAGAGAGAGGAAGCCATCTAGCTACTAACTACAGAACTGTAGGTCTACAAAGAACTACTCACGCATCATCGGAGAGGCACCAATGGACATGATACACCCCTCCGACATGGTGTCTAGATTGGATCTTGTGTTTCTAGACTCTGCGGCGACTGGAATTGATTTTCGTCGACTCCCCTAGGGTTTCTGGAATATTGGGGTATTTATAGAGCAAAGAGGCGGTGCGGGCGGCCAACGAGGAGGGCACAACCCAACGGGGCGCGCCTGGGCCCCCAGGCACCCTATTGTGGGTTGTGCTCCCCTCGGAGCTCCCCTCGGGTGCATTCCTGGCCCACCAATTGTCTTCTGGCCCAAAAAAAATCAACAAATAATTTCGCTACGTTTGGACTCCGTTTGGTATTGATTTCCTGCAATGTAAAAAACATGCAGAAAATAGCAACTGGCATTGGGACTATGTCAATAGGTTAGTACCAAAAAAATGATATAAAATGAATATAAAATGATTGTAAAACATCCAAGATTGATAATATAACAACATGGAACAATAAAAAATTATAGATATGTTGGAGACGTATCACTTCCTCCTAGGGGGCTCTTGGGAGGTCTTATAGCAAGACCTCCCAGGTTACATATGATAGAATAAGGAGGGCGGGGCAAGGTGTCATCATCTTCGTCTTCCAATAGGGACCGTTGGCTGCGGGGTCCACCAGCTGCGAGACCTACAGACATGACGCCACTGTGGCACGCCGCCCGCCCGCCGCGTCACGGGGCAGTTGGCACAGTGTCGGGCCGCATTTACGTCGGTCACCCCGGTCAGCAGAGCCACATGCACTGTAGCCATGCCTTCCTTGGTCAGCGGTGAGGGCACACTATTGCCATGCTCTCACTACTGTAGGATGGTCCTAACGCGACAGTACAATTAGATACCCTTCGACGAAATTGAATTCATAGAAAATATACCGTAGCTCCAATGAAAATAAATCATATATGAAAAATCCAAAGAATCGGTTTATGCCATTTTCATGCATGTTTGAGCAAGTTAACATCAGCAACTAGAACAATCCGTAATTATGGAATATGTGGTATGTAGTTTTGGAGTTAGAATTTGCTATATGTTTGAATTCCACTTTAATTAATATGACTAACGATTGCATTAGGTTAATTCAGTACCTTAATATGACATGTCATTCATTTGGATGTGCATTGCATTGATTGTGGTTCCTTTTTTATGCTTGTTGATGTTTGTTCCCTCTCGATAGACGTTCTTCCGACATTGAGATCGATGTCACTGATGAAGACACAATGCTATCTTCAGAAGTGTGAGGCAAGCAAAACCCCTTTGATCACTCATATACAATCCCACTCTCTCATTCCTGCTCTCTTTTATTGCATTAGGACAACAACGATTAACTATTACAAGTTGCAGTAGTTGAACCCATTCCTCTGCATGACATGTCTTTGCCATGGTAAATAGTTAGAACCTTCTAGCATGAGTAGGAACTGCTTGAGCCATGTTGTGACTACTCATCCATGCTTTGCTTGTTATGCCTTCTATTGCTTAGAGTTGTGTCAGGTCTGATTCATCTAAGAATGAATTGGAACGTTGTGATCATGTTCTGGTGTTGAGAGCTAAGTGTGTGAACATGATTTGGTAAAGGTAGCGATGAGAGGCCATGTAGGAGTACATGGTGGGCTGTCTCACTGAGGCCGTCCTTAAGAACTAAGTCATGTGTATGTCATCCAAGATAGTTACTACCACACATTGGGATACTTAATTGACCCTATCTCTTATTAATCGTCTTGATCTCTGTTCAGGAGTTGCAACTAGTTTCTGGTGTTTGTAGGTAGTGCTCTTTGTCTACCAAGTGGCACCCGATGCAGGTGGGCTTGGGACAGACTAGGCACCATGGCACGGTGTACCAAGTGTAGTTCCATCTGTCGAGGTGGGATTGGGAACCCTGCACACATCATTTGAGGCTGTGATGGAAACTTCGGCTGGACTTCCCTTGCGGGTTCAACCTCAGATAGGCGATAAACCTGGATTAGAGTCTTGCGTCATTAGTCAGATTGTGGCCGACACCATCACCAGGCTTCTCTTGAAGGTTGACGAGATACATGACGTGTATTGTTGGGGAACGTAGCATGCAATTTCAAAAAAAAATCCTATGCTCACGCAAGATCTATCTAGGAGATGCATAGCAACGAGAGGGGGAGAGTGTGTCCACGTACCCTAGTAGACAAAAGCGGAAGCGTTAGTTAGCACGGTTGATGTAGTTGAACGTCTTCATGATCCAACCGATCCAAGTACCAAACATATGGCACCTCCGTGCTCAGCACACGTTCAGCTCGATGACGTCCCTCGAACTCTTGATCCAGTAGAGGGTCGAAGGAGAGTTCTGTCAGCACGACGGCGCGGCGACGGTGTTGATGATGTGATCCGCGCAGGGCTTCACCTAAGCACTACGATGATATAACCAGAGGAGTAAACTGTGGAAGGGGGCACTGCACACGGCTAAGAGAATTCCTGGTGTGCCTTTGGGGTGCCTAGCAGCACTACACAAAAATACACTTCCGTGATGATACGTGTTTGTCACAGTAGGTCATGTTTTCTGTCATGCATGTACATCCATGACGATTTTATGACAAAATCAAGATAGTCATACCCGCGCTGTCGTAGAAGTGTTCCATGACATTACCAAAATTATCATCACGAAAGTGTCCACTTCCATGACGATAAATCGCGCGTCACAGAAGTGCTTTCGTCAAGGGTGATCGACACGTGGCATCAACCGTAATGGAACGTTGTTAAGCTATCGTGTCGGGTTTTGGATCCGATAACCCGTTAACAGCCCCAACCAATGGGGATTTTCCACGTGTAAAATCATCATTGGCTGGAGGAAACATGTGTCGGCTCATCGCTGGGACAGATGTCATCCACTCATTGGACAGAAGGCGCCTATGATATGTCGACTTGTGGCACGGCCCAACAGAGGCCCATTCCTGTGAAAAGGCCGGCCCGTTTGACTTGGTCAGAAGGTGGCGGGCGAGCCCATGGAAAGCTTGTTAATGGCCTGTTCGCATATAGCCCATTTACAGCCCGCTAACCCAAGGCCCGTTACGCCCTATTCGAATTAGGCCCAGTAGTGTCATCTGGGCCATCCAATATCATTCCAGCCCGTTTTCACTTCTGGCCCATGTATGGCCCATGACGTCTTTTGGCCCATATGAGGCCCTATGTAACTCTTGGCCTATTAACGGCCCGTGGTGAAACTGGCCCGTAATGAACAGTGTATCACTTTACACCCATTAATGGCCCGTGGTGAAACTGGCCCATAAAGAACAGTGTATCACTTTATACCCATTAACGACCCGTTATTCCATTGGGCCATTTCTAGCCCATGTTATCTTTCGGCCTTCTCAGAGCCCATTTATTCTTGGGCTCATTTCCAGCATTTGTTTACTTACGGCCCGTTACTGTCATTTTCTGCTTGTGGGCCAAATTCATCCCGTGGTTACAGTCGGCCCGTTTGTGGTCCGTTAATACGTTGGGCCATTTTCATAGCATCATCAAATACGGCCTATTAACGATGGCCCGTTATGGTCGGCCCATGAACGGGCGATTCCAACTCTAGCCCGTTTACGGCCAGAATGCGGTCTGTTTGGCCCATGTTTGGCCAATCGATCATACGGCCCGTATAAGGCCCATTGATGATACGACCCGTAGAAGGCCCATTGTTTCTACGGCCCGTAGAAGGCCCATTGTTTCTACGGCCTGTAGAAGGCCCACTGTTTCTACGGCCCATAGAAAGCCCACTGTTTATACGGCCCATAGAAGGCCCACTGTTTCTACGGCCCGTAGGAGGCCCAGTGTCACTACAGTAAATATTAGCCCATGGTTATTGTGGCCTAGTTTTAAAAATAGGTTATTGCAGCCACTAGCAAACCGCAGAAAAAGAACTGCACTGACTACAAGCAAACAAATAAACAAGACAACAAGGAAATAAATAAGCAAGCAACTTACACTAGGCTATCACGACTATTACACATATTACATCCACTGGACATCAAAGTTCGCCACGAGTGCAAATATAGGGAACACAGCAGCATATAAACGACGCAGCAAAACATGTCCAGAACTGAAACCACTTCAGAAGAGCTCAAGAAACAATATCCTGGGTACCCATAATGCTGGCAAGATGCTTTGTAAGCTTATTAACTTTCTCTTGTTTGGCGCTTAAGTCCTTCAGCGCTTGCTGTTGCACCAGAAAGTATGCATCTGCATTTTGCAGGGACTTCCTCAGTCCTTCGGCTTCTTGTCGCATAACATCTGATCGATGTCTTTCAACTTGAAGTTGAGACTCAAGAAGTCGAACTGATTCAGGCAACGAGTTCGAAGAGCTGGTGCCAGCAGTGGAAGCCAGTAACTCGAACACTACATCAAGACAGGACTTTGGGGTTGTCTCAGTGTCTTCAATATAGTTTTTATCATCTTTCTTGGAGACCAACAGGGATGTCTCACTATCTTGAACCTTATCTGCATTACTTCCTTTACCATTGCATAATAGGGTACTCTTCTCCAATATTTTATCCGCGTTCTAAAAGAGAAACAAACAAACACATCTCAGGTTTACAATGTAGTATATAAAACTCATTTTGGTAAACCAGTTCAGTAGTAAGGTGGACAGGATAACAGCATGAAACAAACATATATCTATGTAGTATGGTCACTGTATGGTCTTGTATCATTCTAGTTTATGTTGCCAAATCAAGATAGATACAGTTCGAATCATATCTATTTAAGACAAAGCAGCATAGACAGAATATAAGTGTGGGAAACTACACAGCAATAACAACACTTGTAATATGCATGGCATGAGAACATAACTTTTTATTCAATTGAAACTGAAATCAACATAGAGCAAGTTACAATAGCAAATAGCCAAACACGTTGAAGAAACAGGTTTAAAACATACCTATTGCACCATTGGAGTTTCAATTGCATCCTTCAAATTTGAAATTGGTTGGTATTAGTAAATACAGTGATGCAAGAGCAAAGTAGTATGAACCATAGCTACGGAACCTGACCAAAGAACAATTCTTCTTCTGCTTTAAGCATTGACTTCGGGTTCGGAGTGGTGGTCCTCGTGATTTGGGCACTGCAGTTGCCTTACTAACTGCTCGTGTTTGGGTTCTCTGTGGTGGAGACGGTGCTGTGTCAATGGGAACTGGGTGTCTATCTGCTGGGGTTGGGGTTAGAAGGGGTGTAGCTAGTTCTCTGTCCAACTGGGTAGGGGTACAATCTGCATGAGTGTGGGTTATGTGTGGTGGGGCTGGTTCTTGGGCAAGTACAACCGTGGTTCTATCTGCATCGACAGGTAGCACGATCTTTTTTGAAGACCGTGTTTTTACTCCCACAGATACTGCCATCACTCCCTCCAATTGAAATGGCTGAGAAACAAGAAAAGTAATTGAATGTACAGACATTGTAAGATAGACAGGTGCAATGGATAGTAGGGAAGAAAACAGGGCATGAAATAACTCACATTTATGTTGTCTAAGCAAACAGAATAGCATGACATAATTTCACATATATGATGGCTAATTAAACAGGATAGCATGACACAATTTCACATGTATGATGGCTAACTAAACAGGATAGAATGATATAACTATATGATGTGTCTATTAAAGTGGTTGGCATGCCATAAATCACAAACATGCCGTCGATGGAAACATGATGGCATGATATAATTCACGGATAGAATGACATAATTTAAAATATGATGACTATGTAAACAGGATGAGATGATATAACTATATTATGTCTTTAGAAAATGGGTTGGCATGTCATAATTCAGATACATGCTGTCTATGTAAACATCACGGCATGACATAATTCAAATATATGACTTATATACTAAGGAAGTGAGCAGAGGGCAATCACATATATGATGTGTCAACTAAGGAGATGGCATTCAATATTGTGTATATGATGTAAAAACTAAGCATTGCAATACAACATATGCATTATATGAGTAATATAACCCTGCCAAGTTTGAGCATACACCTCAGGGGGACAATAGGACTGGTCATCTACGTTTGAATCCTCCTCTGAAGGGCTATCTGTAACCAGCAAGATATCTGTTTAGCAGGTAGCATTGTCCGCTCTAAAGACCTTGTTTTCACTCCAGATTTCTCCATCACCAATTCAAATGGCTGATGCACAGGAAGAGCAGTTGAATATACAAACATTGTCGACAAAAGCAATGAGAAATACAAAAAAGGACGGCATGATATAATTCACATATATGACGCTTGCCTAAACAGCATGGCATTGCATAATTCACATACATAATGCCTTGCAACAAGATAACATTGCATAATTCACATATATAATGTCTTGCAACAAGATGGCATTGCATAATTCACATATATGGTAATTAGACACTAAACAGGTGGCATTCACACAAAGCATGTCTAAACTAAGCAAATGACATAGCAATGCAAGATACCATACACACGATATGAGCAACATAACCCTGCCAAGTTAGGGCATGCACCTCGGGGGGGGGGGATATGACTGGTCATCTATCTCTAAATCCTCCTCCGAGGAGCTATCGGTAACTAGCAAGACATGCGCTTCGTCAGATAGCATTGTCTGCTCTGAAGACCTTGTTTCCACTCCAGATTTTTCCATGACCGTGCCGAATGGCTGATGCACAGGAAGAGTAATTGAATGTACTAAAATTGTTGACAAATTTAACACGTAATAAAAAAATGATGGCATGATATAATTCACATATAAATGACTGGCTAACCAGGGTGGCATTGCAAAATTCACATATATGATGCCTGGCTAGACAAGATGGCATTGCATGATTCACATATACGATAAAGAAACTAAACAGATGGCATTGACACAAAGCATGTCTAAACTAAGCAGATGACATCTTTAATGTATACATTAAGCAATGCAAGGCACCATATGCATGATATTACCAACATCAGCATGCCAAGTTAGAGCGAAGACCTCATGGGGTAAATAGGAGTGGTCTTCTCCTTCTGAATCCCCCACAAAACAGTTATCTTCCTCTTGATTACGATCCGAAATGGGTGGAGGGGGGCTACCTTTGCGCCCACCATGGAACAACGCCTGCATGAAATTTTATTGCCACGCAAGGCTCGTCTCTTTTGCTCTACATGATCAGTTCCATTGTGTACAATAACTGGCATGCATAGGAATAAAACATAGTGAGATCGTGTAAAGAGTGCATGCACAAATCAAGAGTGGTGGTAGAAAACTGTGGATAGACCCAAAACCAATGATAGCAGGCAGATAATAGCTTTAGTTAAAAAATACAGATAATAGCTCCTTTAATGTTTGTTTGCACCCAACATGAAACTCGTAGTAGACACCAGAGATTAACCAGATAGTAGACAGATAGTACTGATTGCTGCCCCAACATGTACCCCACAACCATTTAAAAACTCAAGTTTCAGCATTAGTTTGGACCTTACTCAGAGTCTAATAGGTGAACACGACGATAATGTAGCATGTCATCATATTAAGCGACGCATAACGTAAGCAGACATGGAAGAGTGCGACCTCTCTTGCGGACCCGTATAGTCCTCAAGGTCATCTGCTCAGTTGATGATGGTAATGCAGTTGTCATGGCTGCCGACGGCGGGGAAGAAGATCTGAGGTGGCGAAAGACAGTCTGGAGGGGGGATCCCTGCTATGGTGAACCCTTCCATCGTTGGAGCAGCTGAGCTGGGGTGGAACACAGCGCCGCGGGAGCAGGACAAACCACACAAGGTTTTCTTTGACACATATCTGTAACAGAAGTAATTGAGTAAGGGCTTGTTTGAATTTGAGGATTCTAACAATGCAGGGATAGGAAATAGACAGGAACAGGATAGGAATACACGTGCAAAACAGAGAATTTAAAAACACAGGATTTCTGCCAATCTGGGTGTTTGATTCACAACAATTGGAAGATCACAGGATGCAAAAAAGCATGATGAGATTAAGTCAAACCACAAGAAAATGTACGGTTATAATGCTATTATGCTACTATCTCTTAGTCTTGTGCTTAATGAATAGGAATATGAAAAGGAAGAGAAGTGGAAATTGGAATTCCTACGGTTTTTCTTTCAAGGAGACATTAAAGGAACAAATCCTACAGTTTTCCTTTGCTCCATTCCTTTGCACCAAATTCATGAAAAGTAGTACCATAGGAAACTTTCCAATTCCTATGTTTTTCATTCACTTTTCCTTTCAAGCACTGGCGATTCTAGTAGGCAGGCTTGAGCAAGGAAAATCCTGCACTAAAAAAATGTTTTTGTGCTACTTCTATTACTTTGGACCCAGGCCACTGCCATACTAGCTCAACTCCCAGGCCCATCGACAAATGCACAACTCAAACGCGCAGAGATAAATAATGATGGCATTCAAGAGAGTCCATCATGGATAGCTAAGTTGCCTGGTACCTCACTGCTTGTCATATAGTAGGATAAAATAATCGTATTTCCCGTTACTACGAGTGCTCAGTGGACAATATATATAACTTGTAGAGTAAAAAAGAGATGCAACAAGTGTACAACCTCTTTGGCGAAGCCATGTTGATCTCGGCGTGATTGGGTTGGCCGGTCAGGATTCTTCGGCTGACTTGGCTGTCGGAGGAGGGGAAAAAGATCTTAGGCATCTGGAGATGGAGCCCGAGGTACTGCTCCGTTGTGATGGAAGGTTTCGTCATTGGAGCAGCTCCGGTGAGTTGTACGATGCCGAGGCTGAAGCAGGACAAGAGAGACAACGAACAACGTTAACCTGAGTGGAATTCTAATAGCATCTCCAATACATGACGTAAAATACATAACCACAAAGTGCTAGATGTAAAATAAATCAGCTTCTCATCTCTGAACTTAACTGTCGAAACTAAACTTAACTGTCGAAACTAAACTTAACTGTCGAAACTGAACTTAACTGTTGAAACTGAATTTTGCTGTCGAAACTAAACACACTAGCAAGGTGAGGCTACACGTCGGTCGACTAACTTTTTCATCTCTGGTCAGCCGATTTTGCAGCCGTTGGATAGGAAATCAAGGGCCTGCGGTTCATCTTCAACCTCTAACCCCCCTGAGCCGCCAGCCACCACCGGCAAAACAGCAGCCCCCCGCCGCCCTCGGCTGGCTGTGCGCCGCCCCGCCCGCCCCGAAAACACTCCCCACCGCCGGTCCGCAGCCGCCCCGGCCATCCCTCTAGGCCCCCCATGCCGAGCTTTTTCTCCAGCGATCCCCATGCCACCGCCCCGCCACCGTCGGCGACCACCGCCCCCATCCTGAATCCTAAGATAGATAGTGGGGTACCTCTCC
>NC_041385.1:197938038-197952028 GCF_002162155.2 Triticum dicoccoides
GAAAATCGACTGACCCAAAAGCTGATTCAGTCGACTAAAGTGTAGCTAAATCGGAGCAGCATCACAAGCAAGAGCAAGAGCAAGAGCAGCAGCGCGAGCAAGAGCAACAGCGAGAGCAGACCAGGCAGGGGACTGAGAGAAAGAGCAGAGCAGCAGCACGAGCGAGAGCTAAAGCAGTAGAAGCTCCTACTAATGTGGATATCGCTGCCGAGGGAGCAACGCCATGGAGGAAGTGGCCGGCAACGCCACCGTGGATGGAGCCGCGCCGTGTCGGCTCGGGACCGAGCGCCGGCAGCACCATGAGATCGAATCAAGAAGAAAATGCGGCGATTAGTGTACAACCTCTTTGGTGGCGTCAATTAGGCCGCACCTTCATCCGAGGAAACGGTGATGATGATGCTCTTCCGGTGGTGCAGGTGAATACGGCGGTGTGGGAATGGAGGTATCGCGAAAGACGAGGGGAACGTCGGGGCAGCTCCTTGGAGGTGGAGGACGGGGTGGCTGAACCGGCGGGACGATGAGATCAATGACGGATCCTCATCCGGTACGGTGGATGAGGGACGTCGAGGTGTTGTTGTGGACGACGTCGTCGGGGAAGAGGCTCCGACTGGGTGGCGGACGGAGCAGGGTGTGGGGTTTCGTCGCGGGTTTACGCGGCCTCGGTGTATGAATGGGTAAGCGGATGGGATGACAGTGGGGAACTATGGCTTAGAGATGCACTTGTCCGAAATGTGGGGTGAGTTACGAAAGTACCCCCCACCAATTTGAGGCGGTTCTTTCGTTTCAGGGGTACCACAGGCATTCTGCGTGTCGGGATTTCACAGGAGGTGGCAGTTTTCGCGCGCGTTGTAATTTCGGAATAGCAAGGCGCGGGTTGAGATGGAGGGAGTTGCCGGAGCACAACGAGACAAAGATATATCTTAAATATTTCGGGCTAACAAGGCGCGGGTTGAAGAGGCGGGAGTTTCGCAGCACGATAGACAGAGATGCTAGCTTGAATTTTCGACATAACAAGGCGCGGCTTGAAATTTTGGAAGAACAAGCTTAACGTGTACCAAAAAAGACAATTTGCACCTCAACACGCACAACACACACACAAACACCATTTAGACTAGAGTAAGGTACACGTGCATTGCACGCATGAGATTTGGCAACCAAATTATGAATAAATACCACATTATAGCATGCAAGCTTTGAGTCATATATGCATGATGTAGATGTTCGTTTAATTCTTATAGTTCATTTCATTCAAAATCATCTAGTTTTTATAAGAAAGCTAATCTATTTTAAGATTCAGGGAATTGTGCGTTGTAAGACATAAAGTAAAAACAAATAATGGCAAATCATGTAGAAAAACATTTTGGCAATTCTGATACGAAAGATTCTAGAACAAATAAGAAGTGCTTGTGTTTTGATGTTTGTGCATTATGCTTAAGTTCAACCATGGAGTCTTCTAGATTATGCATGTGGCAAAATCTGGTGGAATCTAGATGATATCCAATGGCCAGTAGTGCTCAAATTTGCCATCTTTGGACCATCGGATTCGCCTCATCCAACGACCATCTTTCAAAGTTAAAGTTACCCGCACACAATATAAAAATATATAAAATATAATATATATATATATAGGGGTATAGATATAGATATGTGATGCGAAAGCCGCCCATCATCTCCAATTAGAATAGTGTGTCCATGCACGGATGCGACGTGGCCAAATGATGTCTACCATCGGTATCTCAAATTCAAATCAGTCTGACCTTGTTCAATGTGTATACATTACAACATGCTCGTTTCCAAACCACACCGCGCAGATCTCCGTTATATTCATGCATGCATGGGTTTCAAACATCAGGATTCTTATTCAAATATTTAAATTCAACTTTACATTGATTATGACCTCACCTATTCTTTTACACCCACACAGTAGTCTTCTCTTTATAATTGTACCACTAACTTTCTCTCGTGCATGCATGCACACACACTACCAGTCGACATTATCCATCGCACGCATGCAATCTTTTTCTTCAGGCCGGTCTCCCATGAAGGCACACACCCACACACATCCCCCTCTCCATCATATCGGGCATTCTTTATCTCTCACACGTGCATGTGCAACGATCGATGTTCCTCTATGTATGTGTGTATATAGCTAGGTCTTTCATAGTTTTCCACACAAACCGATCAATCGATATATCCAGTGAGGTCTCACCCTCTTTCCCACGTCCACATCGATCAATCTATACCTCTCTATATAGGATTAACATATATAGCTAATACACCCACATTAATTATATATCCAACGTCCCCCTCTCATCATCCATGCCTTCCGCTTCATCTCTCAGACGCGTGCACAATGGTGAAGACAGGGGCAGTAAGGGCCCTGCCCCCCCTAACATCACTATATATCGAGGCTAATATGAATGTGATCATTAGACAATTGCTGCTAAAAATGGTTTAATTTCATGAATTGACCCTCCTCGTAAAGGATTAACAATGCTTGGCCCCTAGCTCATTCATTTTTCATGGCTTCGCCACTGCATGCAACGGCGCACGTGTTCGCCCCCTCTCTCTAAATATACTGAAAAAGGCTTTCGACCCGCTTTATAAATAAAGAAAACCGCCACAAGACATACAACCAAAGCAGGTTCACACACACACACCACCCGAGTACCACAACAAAGTACGAAGGTTCTGCTGAGGGCACAGCTCAACAAGCCCAAAAGAAAGATAAAAAACATAGCCTGCCCAGCGCAGGGAATCTAGTCAGGCTCCGGCGGAGGCGGCGGGGGCGGCGGCGATAGGCGGACGACCATCGAGCGGAGATCGCCGATGAAGGCTGAGATGGCGTCCCGATCCGGGGGGCGGCTAAGCGGCCGCCAAAGCTGCAAGAAACCCGAGAATTTGTAGAGAGCGTCGGTAGCGCAACGAAGAGGAGTACGCTGGATCACAAGCTTATTGCGAACGGTCCAAAGAGTCCAGGCAAGAACCCCAACCTCCAGCCACCGAATGTGGCGAGAGAATGTGGGGGACAATTGGAGTTCAGCAAATAAGTCCAGGAAATTGGTGTGGCACCAACTTCCACCGACAATCTCGCGAAAGCAGCTCTAGAGGAACTGGGCGGAGACGCAGGCGAAGAAGATGTGGTTGGAGTCTTCAGGAACATCACAGAGGGGGCAGATACTAGTGCCCGGGCCATTGCGCTTGCGGACCTCCACACCGGACGGGACCCGTCCACGGATCCACTGCCACATGAAGATGCGAATCTTCAGGGGGACGCGGACGGACCACACCATCGATAGGGGGAGGGGAGCAGAGGAGGGGGCAATGGCCAAGTAGAGCGATTTGGTAGAGAACTGGCCCGACGGCTCCAAGTGCCAGCGCACAAGGTCCGGACCCCCATACACCAACGGCTCATGCAGAGCAATGCAGTCAAGCAACTCACGCCAGGCGGCAGATTCCGCCGGCCCAAAGGGCCGACGGAAAGCAAGGCGCCCTAAGTCAAGAAGGGCACTATCAACAGAGATCATTGGGTCGACGGAGATAAAGAAGAGGGCGGGGAAACCGGCTGCAAAGGGAGAGTCGCCGGCCCAGCGATCAAACCAAAATAGCGTCGAGAGGCCGGACCCCACCGAAATAGAGGTACCAATGTGGAGCACCGGGAGAAGCTGGACGAGAGACTGCCAGAACTGAGATCCGCCCGATTTCTGGCAGAAGGCAAGGGGTTGACCACGCAGGTACTTATTCCGGATAATGTCCAGCCAGAGGCCACCATGACCCTGCGCGATACGCCACAGCCACCGGGATAGAAGGGCAATATTCATCCATTTATAGCACATGATGCCCAAGCCACCCTGCTCCCTGGGCTTGCAGATGTCAGGCCAGCTGACCATGTGATACTTCTGCTTGCCATGCTCGCCAGCCCAGTAGAATCGGGACTGAATTTTTGCAATCTCCTTATGGAGAGATTCATGGAGGTTGTAGAAACTCATAAGAAACAAGAGGAGGCTGGAGAGAGATGAGTTGATAAGGATAGTCTGAGCCGCCTTAGAAAGCCACCTCTCTCTAAATATCGATCTCGCACTTGTGCATTCCTTCATAGTCTGCCTCCACTCGGCCCCTCGCACCATCTTCTAGCCCCCCACCAAATTTCGCCACATGTACAATCTAGCAGACTCCATGGTTGAACTTAAGCATAATGCACAAACCTCAAAACAACAGTGGTTCTCTTTTGTTCTAGAATCTTCCATATCATAACTGCCCAAACTTTTTTTCTAGTTGAATTGCCATTATTTGTTTTTATTTATGCTTTACAACGCACAATTCCATGAATCATAAAATAGATTAAGGGATTCTTTGATTCAAAGGATTCTCAAAGGAATTTTGGAGGATTCTAATCATTAGGAATTTTTCCTATCTTGGTTGTTTGATTCGTAGAATTGTAAACCATAGGAATTTTTCCATATGATTCATTTGCACTAGATTTCATAGGAAACATCCCATCCACTCAAACCTCTTTGAAAGAATTCTGCATTTTTTCTATGCACAATCAAACACTCGTACAATCCTGTAGGATTCAAGACGACATTCCACTATAATCCCATGTTTTTCCTATTCCTGCGTTCTTAGCTTTTTTATAAAAACTAATTGATTTTGAAAGATATGACCTATAAGAATTAAACGAAGGGCTGCATCAGGCATATATGACTCAGAGCTTACATGCTATAGTGTGGTATTTATTCATAATTTGGTTGCAAAATCTGATGCGTGCAATGCACGTGTACCTTACTAGTACTTCGAGTATGTGCAAAACACGTAAATTAGAATACCAATGGCACGCTACATAGTGTCTCTCTTACAGTTCATGAAGCCACGTGGCACATGTGGAGGCGTTGTCGCGACCTTCTTGCGTGGATTGATCACAGTGACGTGCTGCTGGTTCCAGAAGAATGTACTCGTCCTCCCTGAGCCATACTGGCAGTACATGCACGAAGCGAAGATGTGCACGCACGCCACGCACGCACTCATTCCCTCACACGCACAAGCGGGTACATGGGAGGACGCAATTTTGTACCAAGATCCACCCCATGTGATAATTTGACGCGTGTAAAGTTGTTCACTTCATTGATGGTCAATTAATATAGTGCATGCAAATTGAGTGGACGTGAGGGCAGAAGAAAGACATTATTACTCCACTGCGCGCATGCGAGTAGTTAAATCGTGGGTTGCTAGTAGTACTTCCATTGGTCCCCTTCGTATTTTGTGCTAATTTTTGACAGTAACATAATATTTACGCATTTGAGCAGTGTAGTACTTGAAATTTATGTTCCGCTAAACTCATCGGGAGCCGTTTCGAGCCTCGAAACCAAAATCATCAATTAATCTTTACCTTGTTCCCATCACATTTGAAAGCCTGCTCACACCTACTAGTATGTACCAAACCTGAACGTGTTCCCACTATGCAGGCATTAGTACTAGTGCTAGTACTTAGGTTATAAAAAGGGGAACTACCTAACCAAAAATTACTCTACCTTTCCTCCTCATAAGTGCTTCTTCTTCGTCCGTCATTGCCATGGCCGGTGAGCAGAGCTCTAGGTCGAGAACTACTCGTAGCAAGGGAGCGGCAACCAAGGCTGCGGAAAAAAGAGAGGGCTCGCCGCCATGCAGAGACCTTGAAAGATCTCTCATGGGCAGGAGATGGCTCCCAGGAGCGCCCTAGCCGCGGAGGCGAACATGCCGAGCCGGCGGAGCTGGAGTCGTTATCCCTCGACGGCATGCCCGGTCAGCTCAATAAGCACCTCAATAAACAGAAGGAGTTCATCCAAGGCTTGATGGAGCTGCTGAAGGAGAGCCTCGACGACATGCCCGCTGAGCTCAATCAGTAGGGGGAGTTGACCGCCGGCTTGGTGATGCTGCTAAAGAAGAGCATTGCCTCTGAGAAGAAGGCGACCGGCGAAATCCTGCGACTTCAGGAGGACAAGGCAAAGCTCTGCCATGAGATCGACCTGTTGAAGGAGAAGAACGCCGGCTGGAAGAAGCTGCATGAGAATAGTAGTTCCTCGATGAAGATGCTGCAGGCCCTCGTCATGGAACAGAAGGAGGAGTTGGCAAAGCTCCGCATCGAGCACCCGGCTGCTGTCAAGGTACGTAATGCGGCCTTGGAACAGATGATGAAGGCTCGCGTCAAGAAATCCTGCGTCATGGACAGAATGAAGAAGATGGCGGAGGAGACGCGCAAGGAGATGGAGGTCGTGGAGGCGATGAAGAAGCAGTTACGACTCTGCGGTGAATTAGATCATTTTGGGTGATAATCTTCCTTATTCTTTTGCTGCTGTGTTTCATCTTTTGCTTTGGGTGTTTCGCCGCACGTGTCACGTTCTCTGCGAGGCATGAATAGAACAATGGTTTTTTTGAGGGAATGAATAGAACAATGCTAACAATGAGATGACTAGCAAATTAGATCATTTTTTATCGCCATATGGCACTGGGCTGCCGTGTTTCGTGCTCCTCCGTCGTATACTACTCTAGTGGAAAACTTGAGTATACCGCATGGTTCTTTGCTCCTCCTCGATCAGGTCGTCGGCGCATTTATACGAGCAGTCAAATCACAATGCCCCGCCTTCCAGCAGTAATGAGCCGTCAAATCACAAAGGCCCTCGCCTCTCGTGAAACCGACCAAGCTAGACTGTCCCGCCCTCTAGCCTTTTAAAAAATGTATACTTTTGTACAGCAGTAGTATGAATGGATTACGCCATGGAGCAAAACTTAAAATTTTAAAAAAAGGTGGTACATATAGAGAGCGCTCGTCACCAAATTATGCATATAGTACTATTAAAAAGGCTAGTCACAAACTCACAATAATGGTGTCCAGCACAACCCACCCCTCAAATAAAACTAAGCACCCTGGAATTCGTTGACAAAACTAAGCACCCTGAAATTCTTTGACAACTAAACTGCTGGCTATATGATGTTGGCCATATATATTGTACGTATATAATGTGAAGAAACAAGAGGTAGTACTATACCAAATAAAAGATGAAATGTAAGAAATAGTAGTATGTACATACTGAAGAGTTAAAGTAACAAGAAGAAACATAACATAGTTCTGCTGGGGGCTCAGCGCAACACACCCCTCAAATTAAATTAAGCACACCTGAAATTAAACTTTGCAACTATTCCGGTAGACACTGCATTAGAACCACCATGAGCAACGACACTGCCACCTTACTCGGAGTTCTCGTCCACGTCCTCGACTTCGTCCTTGTCCCTCTTCCTCTTGGCCGGTACTTCTTTGCTTGAACCACCAACTTGGTTGTTGCTCTTCATCCAACCCTTGTAGATATTGAAACAAAGGTAGCCATCCATTGCAGCGTAGTGGATGTGGTCTATATCTAGTACATTCCGCTACCATGCATGACGATGAAACGTGTATGGAGGTTTCTCCAGTTTATCGTACGAAGGATGAACCATGGCTCCTGCCAGGGTCAGCATTGAAGGCTGACGAGAGGACACCAACCGATTCTTATGGAGGTTGAAGGTGTTGCCTACAATGAGGCCTATCCGATGCAGGACTTCTTTGTCATTACCAAAGTCTACAGTAACGAATTTTACCATGTTGCTCTCGAGGAAGTCCTTAAAATCCTGGCACTCAACATCGGCATGGCATATGTGGTAGACCAAGCATAAGTCATGCATGCAAACCTAGATCACGGCGGGCTTCTTCCTCTCTTCATCCTTTAGATCCTTCTCTCGTCCCAGGACTGTGGTGTACTCAACATCTAGCCCAGCGACCCACTCATCATCTGAGTCTTCGAACATGCGTCTGAAGCGAGAAAGGCATCCTTTCACTGTCGCGGAAGAACGGGTGTAGATGACGGCGAACTCATCACCGGTGATGGTTCTAACCTTGTACTCACCGCCGATCGGGGAGATTTGGGACGCCATGGATTTGGGAGGAGGGTTAGGATTAGTGGAACTACCGTAATGTGAAAGGACGGGACGGCTAGGAGCGAACCACCATAGTATTAAAGGACGTGCGGGGACGAGTAGGAGCGAACTGCCAGCATGCGAACGGTAGGGTAGTGGCTTTCCATTCTCCCATGATACGGGCTTCCCAGAGCCCTTGGATCTGAGATCGAACGGTTGCATGGCGTGATTCTAGACCTATGGGTGAATATCCTATCCTGGAGGGTTATTCTGCAAATTTTCAACAACTTAGCATGCGACCGTTTGATCTCAGATCCAAGGGCTGCCAGCAGCCCGTATCATGGTCGCGCCTACCATGACTGTCTCGTCACTCGTGCGGTCGCGCCCTTGGAGATTTAACATGGTGCGTTAGGCTATCTGATGTTGGCATGTCATACATAGAGGCTGTTTGGTTTGTGACTATGGTTGCCACATGTTGCCACACCTATGGTTAGGCAACTTTGACCAACTTAGGAGGGTGTTTGGTTCAAGCCTTACCTTAGGCAATATACTTTTTGCTACACTAGGGCCCCACACGACATACACTCAAAAAGTGTGGCAAGATTCCCTTAGGCTTGCCAACTTGTGGCTCTCATTTTGAAAAGCTAACCTTAGACAAGTGTGGCAAAAGATGTGTGGCACTCGTAGGCCTTGAACCAAATAGCCCATAGTCATCACTTAGTCACTCATACTACAACAAGGTTTTGGCTATAAGGTTGGCTATAAGTGTATTTTTTTACTTCTCTCTATCTCTTTCTTCATACTCCCTCCATCCCATAATATAAGAACGTTTTTGACACTAGTGTAGTGCCAAAAACGTTCTTATATTATGGGACACAGGGAGTACTAGTATTTATTGCATTTGCCAAGGAGTGACCTCTTCCAATGAAATGGTGTTGCAAAGTTTGCTTCATTTAATTAGCTATAGACTCAAAATTGTCTTTTCACCTAGGTACACGCGCTTAGAGCATCTCCAGTGTTGGAGGCAACCTTGCCTCTAAACTGGGACCCACGGGTCTGCCTCTAACCATAGATGAAAACTCCGCAGTGTGCAGCCTCTAGCGTTAGAGACAAAGCCGGGCCCAAAATTAAATAAAATATGATGCATTTTTCAACCAACTCATCGGTCCCTCCAGCACCTAAATGATTGACAATGGGGACATCAGAATATTTTATTCACCACAAAGCATTGGAGGCCGGCTCTTAGCATAGAGGCGTCTCCAAGAATTTTTAGCCTAGAGGCGGGTGATGCAGTGTATAGAGGCAGTGTTCATGGGTCTAGAAGCAGCCTTAGTGGCGCCAAATAGTCACATTGTGGATGCCCTTAGCACCGTTTCTTCCTTGGGTCACCAAACTAGTCTCTCTCTTCTTGATTAACTTGCCACATCAGACTTTATGCCTATGTGGAAAGCTTAAGCACCTGTAGGAGCAAGTAAGTACAATAGTGCGCTTTACACGGCATTTTTGCATATGTGGAGGAAAGAGAGGCAAGGAAAAAGTGGAGAAGTGGGCTCTCATGCAAGAGCCAGCCTCTACTACATGGTGGAGCATTGGGAGAGGCACCTGTATGGAGGTGGTTAGGAATCGGGAGACTCACGCCGGTCGTAGCGCCGCAGTTAAAATGATAATGGCAAGTCAAATCACGGGGCCCCACCTGTCCAGCAGTAACTCGCTGTCAAATCACACAGTCCTACATTTGCAGCAGCCTACTCCCTCGTCTTCTCGCGTCTCTGTCGAACCGACTAGGAGGAACTGCCCCGCCGCCTACCGCACAGGAAAAGCCCCGCCCTCGACTTCTAAATAGTATACAGTATACTAATTTTGTATCCATGCATGGATTGCGCCCGCGCCATGGAGCAAAGCGTCTAGAAAATGGCGGTACACATGTACGGAGTATACAGCATGCCCGTCGCGTTCGCGTTGCACCCAGACAGTCGGTCGGTCTGGCATGTTGCTCTTCGAATGAAACGCGCGTCATATTGCGTTCGCACACACATGTGGGACGGCAATTGAGAACCGACCATAGGCATACTCCCCGGCCCCGCAAGTCGGGTGACTTAATAGAAGAGGGAGACGAGCGATAGTACTAGACAAGTGTTGTACTACGTTGGTGCCTGGACGATCCCTGCAAGACACGGAAGATCAGTTCTTCCATGCATGTGACCAAACTCCAGCAGACACGCCTAGATTGGCTATCGTCTACATATCGTGCAGGCTGTGTTGTACATGGCTATAGTTGTGGTGAGATATTTTAAAAAAGGTTTCTTGTCATCTCGCAAAATTAGGTGTCATGTGCTTCGGATCACTGCGAGGGTTAAACAGCGACAACTGAGTTGGGCTAGTCATTGGGGGCACATGCACGAACAGTGACTACTCGGCTGCCATCTAGGTCAAGCCGGCTATGTTAATTAGGACATCTATCGACGGACCCCTTTTCTTTGAATTTATCTTTAATTTGAGCTTTGTTCCTCCTCTAGTTTGTCCGTCGGGATTCATGCTGTCTCCTTTGGGAAGTGAGGTTATGATTTCTTGTCATGTGGCATTTTTTTGTGTTATATGTTATAATCCGGCGCTTCAGATGAAAATGACGACAACTGCGCCTCCGGGCCACGTGCATGAAGACCTCTCGACAGTCATTGATGAGGTCAAGCCGGCTCCGGTAGACAAAAGAAAACTAGTACTACTCCACTATATAGGCAGGAGCCTCCGCGCTTGCTTGCTAGTGTTGCTCTCTTCACACTGTCTCGGCCTCTCCAGATCTAAACACGACAGCGGTGGCCACACCCTCTCTCTCTCTCTCTGCTCACCGCTGGTCACAGATCCAGCCGGATCTTCTCCGTCGTGGAAGGTGAGAAGGTGCAACGTTCACGCGGTCGTCCTCGGCGACGGCTCTTACCCACTGCTAGGCGCGTCCCGATCATCCTACCTTGTCGTTCTCTCCCAAGCACCGCTGGTGAGGGAGGGCCTCTGACCCCTTCTTCCTCGCTGTCGTAGTGTGGGCGGATCTGGCCTCCCGCCGCCCACCTAGCGACATCCCGACGACCATCAGGTATAACTTCCTTCGAAACTGGCCTTGCTCTACTTCCCGAGCTCCTGACGTTGCTGCATTTGTATCTTTTACTATTTCTCAGGCCCCCTCATAGATAGGATCAATCGGCTATTCGAAAACCACCTAATTTTTTTATGTTTAAGAGGTAAAACTAGTCCATGCACTTGAATCTAGTACTACTTGGTTCAAACAAGGAAGAAAGGGGGTGGGGTGGGGGAGGATTTGTTACCTGAATCTAGGACTTGGTCGAAAGAGGAAATAATGGGGGCGAAAAGTAGCATAGACTGGCTATCCAACTGGTCTCTAGGTCTAATAGGGAAATAAAGGGAAACGCAGTACAAACTCAATATAAACTCGATCTATTGGTTGAAAAAGGAAAGAAAGTGGGGACTGGGGGACAAGTCAACAGAGTAAGTCCAGCACTAGATTTGCTAGCCTCACACAGTATAAGGTGGCTATACCGAACAAAAATGGGACCAACCCAGATATCCTGTTTTGATGTTTGTTGCCCCGAGCCACTCTTATGTAATGCCACTGGTAAAATATAGTAGTCGCACTATTAAAAGTAAAGACACGTTAAACCAATGTTGTTTTCAATGTAATGCCTCCAGTAATATGAATCAATGGCACTTCTTTACATGTCCTACTAAAATTTCCCATTAAGATAAGTTATCTTTTTGTTAGAAATGCAACTGTCCTGGTCCGCCTACTCTCCCGTGCCCAAAGTAATGTCGTATTTAACGGTTGTCATAGTTAATTCTAATGCCCACACTAATATCTAGTAATGCCACTGCTTTAGAAATTGCTACTGTCCTTATAGGATTGCCATTCAGATAAGGAACATGCTTCTTTTTCATTTGATGCATGTTTCATCACTTGTTAGTCACCCTCCTTTCCACCTTTTTTGTGCAAACAGAGATATACATTTCACGCTCGATCTTAGTTGAACTGCACAAATGATATCCAAATTATAGTTGAGCATTCCAGGAGCTTCACAACCAACCTTGATGTTGCTCAATTTTATTGCAACTAATGAAGAAGAAGCTCTGTGGGTTTCGTTTTCTGATGGAAATGGAACCGGGGTTGGAGCCCTTTTCTTAAAAAAATTGAAGAAGAAGCTGCTAGCTTACGGTACATTGCTTCATTTTAGGTGAACTGCACCAAAAGGTCCCATGAATTGAATCATCCATGTTGGTGACTGAAAGAGCCAGCTTCAGCATCCCAGTCTAAGCACCCCCCGCCTCCATCCTTGCGACGCACGGTACACCTCGTTTGCCACCTGCTCGACCCTAGTGTCACTGATAATAAAGTCATAATACAGTTAAAATAGAGCGAGTGTCATCTCTATCATTTCATTTCCAATGTAGATAAAGAAAGTGCTTCTCTTTGTTAATGTATGTTTCATCAACTAGTCCCATTGTTAATGATTAAGCGTTTCTGCAAACTGGGGTGCTTAATTTTAGTTGATATGTTCAAAAATAGAGATTTGAATGTCTCAAGGCGCCTCCTTGTACTACCGGTGTACACTCATGTTCATCACTGGCAAAAGGTGTATCTGGGAGACTTGGACGATGTCCAGTATGAGGCGTACCGTATGAGGCATCGCAGGGCCCATCTCGCCCTCGCAGCATGGCATACTATGATACTATCGCAATATTTTCTTCTATTTATTTTGTGTGTTTCATCAACTAGTGCCACTATAATGTAATCACGCTTTTTCATTATTTGTGCAAACAGGGTTATTCAGCTGCATTTTGGTGGAACTGCACAAATGTACGTATGGAACCGGCATATATGTAGAGTGCGAGGTGTGCCAAGTAAAAATTACCGACACCAACCATGCTGCATGCACGCATTGGCATCCACCACCACTAGTGGGATGTGTGGCGCTCTCTGTGGACGGATCTTTCTCGGCAGCAAATCCTCTAACCAAATACTAGTAGCTTATATTGGCAGTTTTCTAGGGAGTACTCTTTTCTGAAAGAAGCACCAATCTATTTTTCTTTATTTGTACACTGTGTCACAACTTTGACCCAAAGGTCCAGAGCTATTTTAGTGTGATTTGCGTAGTACTTGGAGACTGATTGTAAGCATGATTTTCATTAGCTGTCTCACTGATTGTAAGCATGAGAAGGTGGAAGATTAGGTTAGTGCGAAGCTTACCTTAAACCCTACCACCGCCGGTGAAACGAGCTGAGCATCGAGGGAACCGTGGAGAACGGCTGGGAAGCGACATCACGCCATCTGGCCTCCTCTTGCGGTGGGAGAACGAATACTCCTATGGCTCCGGTGGCTCTGCACCCTCACGAACGGCACACCATACTCGATCGATTCGTTATCCTCTGGGTGCTCGACCTTCGACCTGTACACCCACCACCTCCGCCTGACTGTCGCCTCGGGCTAATCTATCTGCTCCATCGCCCATAGGAGATACTCGATGAACTCGAAGGACTGCGGCGTGACTGCCGCTGAGGAGTACATGTACATCACCGCCCTCATCGCCGCCATCTCGCTATTTCGCATACATTGCCACATGGCCCACACCTTCCTCGAAATCTCCCACTCATTGTCAAACCAACTAAGGATCTCCTTCAACCTGGGTAACTTTGCCTGGTCGCCACTGGCGATCTGCCTGATTCGCTGCTGCATCCTCTCCATAGATGTCCTTCTGAGTGGTCCGGTGCTAGCTTTGGAAAATGGGAGGAGAGACGGTGGTCTTGCAATAGAGAAGAGGGAGAGGCGAGACAGTGGTTTTGGAATGGAGATGATGGAGAGGAGAGGAGGTGGTTTTGCAATGGAGAAGATCAGAAGAGGGAGAGGCGAGACGGTGGTTTTGGAATGGAGATGATGGAGAGGAGAGGAGGTGGTTTTGCAATGGAGAAGATCAGAAGAGGGAGAGGCGAGACGGTGGTTTTGGAATGGAGATGATGGAGAGGAGAGGAGGTGGTTTTGCAATGGAGAAGAGGGAGAGGAGTGTGC
>NC_041385.1:197952543-197966005 GCF_002162155.2 Triticum dicoccoides
GTTTTGCAATGGAGAAGATCAGAAGAGGGAGAGGCGAGACGGTGGTTTTGGAATGGAGATGATGGAGAGGAGAGGAGGTGGTTTTGCAATGGAGAAGATCAGAAGAGGGAGAGGCAAGACAGTGGTTTTGGAATGGAGATGATGGAGAGGAGAGGAGGTGTTTTGCAATGGAGAAGAGGGAGAGGAGAGGAGGTGGTTTTGCAATGGAGAAGAGGGAGAGGAGCGTGCGGTAGCGATTTAGGATTGGACGAGAGGGCCGACGCGCTATGACTGGATCAAAATCAAAATCAATTTACCCTTCAATTAAGAAAGTGACCCCACATTAACTAGTCTCCCTTTTATTCTGGGTCATAATTGACCATGATTTTCGCACATAAAATATATGTTATACGTTGCAAAAATAATATAATTTGAAAGTACATTCAGATACGAACCAAACGATACAATTTTTGGTGACATGCAGTCACATTTTGCTTGTCAAATATAGTACGTGGTCAAACTTTGACCCATAATAAGCAAAACAACAAAAAAGTTCCAAGACCAGCGCCGCTCTTCTCCTCTTAAACCACCGCCGCTCCTCTCCTATTCCAATCTAAATCCGCCGCTCCTCTCCTCTTCCATTTCAAAACTACCGCCCCTCCTCTCCTATTCCAGTCCAAAACCAGCGTCGCTCCTCTCCCGTTCTAGTCCAAAACTAGCGCTACTCCTCTCCTCTTCCATTCAAAAACCACCACCGGCGAGTGAAGGTGCTATGGAGAAGTAGATCGATGGAGGAGTACAACCGATACGTGAGGATCGCAGACGGCGACCCTGTGAAGCTAGCTAGCATGTTGGAGATACAGTCTTGGTTTGACAACAAGGACCAACTAGCGGCGACGGTGACATCCATGGCAAAATATCTGCAACAGAGCGAAAAGGCAGCGATACTCCCGGAGGGAGTCGTGCCGGAGTACATAGAGTTGCTCCTCTGGGCCATGGAGCAAACAGATTCACCGAATCTGATTGTGAGGGAGCGGTGGTGGGAGTATCGATCCTAGATGGAGCATCCACCAGAGATTGAAGGATCGAGCATCTACAGGGTGCCATTTGTGAGGGTGTCCTGCCAGAGCGAGCCGATGGAGTCTTCGTCGACCGAACCCAACTGCAAGAGGAGAAAAGCAGTTGGCCCGACGACGCTTCCCCGCCATCGTCTCCCTCGCCGTTCACATCGTCTCACGGGCGGCTGTCTGCCGCCAAGGAATAGGAGGGGGCTGCCCCCAGCCCAATAGTCGGGTAGGTTGTGAATTGTCAGGAGGAGCTTAGGGTTGTCAGTATTTGCAGGTTGTGAATTGTGTTTTGTGTTGTGTATTTTGATAGTACTTTCAGATATGAATGTCTTTTGAATTTCAGATTTGTAGTATTGAGCATATGAAGTATTTTATGAATTCTAGAGATCTATTTATAGCACTTAAAAATGTAGTTTCATAGGAGTATAAAAGTGCAAACAATGTGATTCTCAGAGAAGAAAATGCAAGTTTCAGTTTCAGATAAGAAACTGCAAGTTCAGTTTCAAATAAGAAACTGCAACTTTCAGAGGCAGAGCATTTATATTAACATGGCCTTTTCAAACAGGGTTAACGTCATGTTGGAAGTTTTATTCATGGTCAAAAATGGAACTACTAGCCAGTTAACATCATGCTGATCAACATTCATGGATAGCACATCTTCATATGATGCACAGTCAAAATGCCCACACAATGTCGAGTGTGCAAAACACAGAGAAAACGAGGGACGAAGTTTTGGCAAGTGTTGGACGTGGTTTTGGGAGGCCCCGTCTACGCTTTCATTTTTAACATGCATAGCCCACGACCTCGAATGGGAGGTCCATAGGCCTGTTTGTATTTTCTTAGGGCCCTCATGTATCGACCGACCTATGGACCTCCCATCCGAGGTTTTATTTTTGCCAGCCCAATTTATGTATTTTTTTTGAAGAAAACGCAGAGGTCTGTTCTATTTTCTATATAAGAATAGGAATGAAAGGTCCAACTTATGTTTCCCTTCTAACTATATTATATATATTTAAATTATTTTATATGTTATTATATACTATTTTTATTGTCATCATATATTTAACAGATACTTACATATGTAAGAAAACAATATCCCACATCTTATTAACTTATAAAAATAATTTCTTAACAAATAAAATCCTGGATTGTTTAGGCATGAAAATCCTAGTGATTGTGTACAAAAGCTTGGTAAGATTTAAGGACGAATGTAATAATATCACTTATTATTTAAATATATTTAATACAAAATGTTCAGCCCCTTTTTATTTTTTGATAACATTGCTGGCCCAACCCAACATTATAATTAGAATCAGCCCGGCAAAATTGTGTATTTCGAGAATGTGCAAATGGCCTGTAATTTTTTTAAGAAATAAAATAAATGGGCCACATGGACGCTACATTATTTGTTCCCCCAGCCCAGCTAATGGCTGTAATTCAAAAAAAGATCAAATTAATTGTAAATTCTACCGCGCAAAAAAAGACTGTAAATTCTGAAAAAATGGGTTGAATGCGTGCGACATTTTTGGAGGCTGAAATGTGGGCCAATAGGTCGGAGCCAACGCAAGTCGTTGTCAATTTAGTCAGCAAATGATTCTGACATGTTAGCCGTTGGATTTACATCCAACGACCGGCATCCATCTTCAATCTCTCGTCTTCTTCCTCCAGCGCCGCCGGGACCACCTCCCGCCTCCTGCTGCTAGCAGCTCTGCTTAGCACGCTTTGCTATGAAGCGCTACTCCGCCGTTGGCCAGGCCATCCCTCCACCCCTCCACACCTCCTGTTCTTCTCCACCGACTGCCGAACCACACCACACTAGAACTAGTTAACCCTCGTACACCTCTCCATCTGCGACTCTACTCCCGCGTCTTCCCATCTCCGGCTCGTTGCTGTCCGGGGCCTCACCGTCGTCCACCACCTTGGATGCGCTCGGTGCGGCGTGGTCAACGTGGTCAACAAACGACACCATCGGAAGTAGACTGTGCGTGGAGAGGCTGACAGCTGGGTCCACGGCCGCACACAAGGAAATGCCTCCTTATTACGCGCAAAAAATGATTCCTCCACCTGACATCTGGGACCCACCGGAAGGGCCTCTATATTTCGTGAAAAAAAGGTGCCCCCCGCTGACATGTCGGACCCACCAGCTATCTTCGCACGCAAGGAAGTGCCTCCTTATTACACACAAAAAATGAATACTCCCCCTGCCAGCTGGAACCCAGCATAGTAGGAGGCTGACTTGTGGGCTGATATGTCTCCAACGTATCTATAATTTTTGATTGCTCCATGCTACTTTATCTACTGTTTTGGACTATTATGGGCTTTATTTTCCACTTTTATATTATTTTTGGGACTAAACTATTAACCGGAGGCCCAGCCCCGAATTGCTGTTTTTTGCCTTTTTCAGTATTTCGAAGAAACAGAATATCAAACGGAGTCCAAACGGAATGAAACTGTCGGGAACATGATTTGCTACTCAGATAAGATCCAGGAGACTTGGACCCTCCATCAAGAAAGCCACGAGGCGGTCACAAGGGTGGAGGGCGCGCCCTCCCCCCTGGGCGCGCCCCCTGCCTCGTGGGCTCCTCGGAGCTCCACCGACGCACTCCTTCCTCCTATATATACCTACGTACCCCCATTAGACCAGAGACGGAGCCAAAAACCTAATTCCACCGCCGCAACTTCCTGTATCCACGAGATCCCATCTTGGGGCCTGTTCCGAAGCTCCACCGGAGAGGGCATCCACCACGGAGGGCTTCTACATCAACACCATAGCCTCTCCGATGAAGGGTGAGTAGTTTACTTCAGACCTTCGGGTCCATAGCTAGTAGCTAGATGGCTTCTTCTCTCTTTTTGGATCTCAATACAATGTTCTCCCCCTCTCTCGTGGAGATCGATTCGATGTAATCTTCTTTTTGCGGTGTGTTTGTTGAGACCGATGAATTTTGGGTTTATGATCCAACTTATCTATGGAAAATATTTGATTCTTCTCTGAATTCTTTTATGTATGATTGAGTTATCTTTGCAAGTCTATTCGAATTATCCATTTGGTTTGGCCAACTAGATTGGTAGTTCTTGCAATGGGAGAAGTGCATGGCTTTGGGTTCAATCTTGCGGTGTCCTTACTCAGTGACAGAAAGAGTTGCAAGGCACATATTGTATTGTTGCCATCGAGGATAACAAGATGGGGTATTTATCATATTGCATGAATTTATTCCTCTTCATCATGTCATCTTGCTTAAGGCGTTACTCTGTTTTTAACTTAATACTCTAGATGCATGCTGGATAGCGGTCGATGAGTGGAGTAATAGTAGTAGATGCAGAATCGTTTCGATCTACTTGTCACGGACGTGATGCCTATATACATTATCATACCTAGATAACCTCATAACTATGCTCAATTCTATCAATTGCTCAACAGTAATTTGTTCACCCACCGTAGAATACTTATGCTCTTGAGAGAAGCCACTAGTGAAACCTATGGCCCCCGGGTCTATTCTCATCATATCAATCTCCATTACTTTATTTTACTTGTTTTGCCTTTAACTTTTTACTTTGCATCTTTATATCAAAAATACCAAAAATATTATCTCTATCAGATCTCACTCTCGTAAGTGACCGTGAAGGGATTGACAACCCCTAAGCGTTGGTTGCGAGTTGCTATTGTTTTGTGCAGGTACGAGGGACTTGCGCGTGACCTCCTACTGGATTGATACCTTGGTTCTCAAAAACTGAGGGAAATAATTACGCTACTATGCTGCATCACCCCCTCCTCTTCGGGGAAAACCAACACAAGCTCGAGACGTAGCAAGAAGGATTTCTGGCGCCGTTGCCGGGGAGGCTTACGCAAAAGTCAACATACCAAGTACCCATCACAATCCCTATCTCTCGCATTACATTATTTGCCATTTGCCTCTCGTTTTCCTCTCCCCCACTTCACCCTTGCCGTTCTATTCGCCCCCTCTTTCCCAATCTCCTCCTCTCTTTCCCGTTTGCCTTTTTCCCATTGCCTTTTTGTTTGCTTGTGTGTTGGATTACTTGTTGCCATGGCGCAAGATAATACCAAATTGTGTGATTTCTCGAATACCAATAATAATGATTTCCTTAGTACTCCGATTGCTCCCCTTGATGAGTCTTGTGAAATCAATACCGCTTTGCTGAATCTTGTTATGAAAGATCAATTCGCCGGCCTTCCTAGTGAAGATGCCGCTACTCATCTAAACAATTTTGTTGATTTGTGTGATATGCAAAAGAAAAAATATACAGATAACAATATTGTCAAATTGAAGTTATTTCCGTTTTCACTTAGAGATCGTGCTAAAGTTTGGTTTTCATCTTTGCCTAAAAATAGTATTGATTCTTGGAACAAGTGCAAAGATGCTTTTATCTCTAAGTATTTTCCTCCCGCTAAGATTATCACTCTTAGGAACGATATCATGAATTTTAAACAACTTTATCATGAGCATGTTGCCCAATCTTGGGAAAGAATGAAATTAATGCTTCGCAATTGCCCTACTCATGGTTTGAATTTATGGATGATCATACAAAATTTTTATGCCGGATTGAATTTTGCTTCTAGAAATCTTTTAGATTTGGCTGCGGGAGGCACTTTTATGGAAATTACGTTAGGGGATGCTACCAAATTGCTTGATAATATTATGGCTAATTATTCTCAATGGCACACCAAAAGATCTTCTAGTAAAAAAGTGCATGCTATAGAAGAAATCAATGTTTTGAGTGAAAAGATGGATGAACTTATGAAGATGTTTGCTCCTAAAAATACTCCTCTTGATCCTAATGATATGCCTTTATCTACTTTGCTTGACAATAATAATGAATCTATGGATGTGAATTTTGTTGGTAGGAATGGTTTTGGTAACAATGCTTATAGAGGGAATTTTAATCCTAGGCCTTTTCCTAGCAATCCTTCTAACAATTATGGAAATTCCTACAACAACTCTTATGGAAATTTCAATAAGATGCCCTCTGATTTTGAGAGTAGTGTTAAAGAGTTTATGAATTCACAAAAGAATTTTAATGCTTTGCTTGAAGAGAAATTGCTTAAAGTTGATGATTTGGCTAGAAACGTTGATAGAATTTCTCTTGAAATTGATTCTTTAAAGCTTAGATCTATTCCTCCTAAGCATGATATCAATGAGTCTCTCAAAGCTATGAGAATTTCCATTGACGAGTGCAAAGAAAGAACCGCTAGGATGCGTGCTTCCAAAGATGCCTTTATTAAAGCGTGTTCTTCTACTCCCTATGAAAATCAAGATGAAGATCTAAAAGTTATTGATGTGTCCCCCATTAAATCTTTGTTTTGCAATATGAATCTTAATGAATCTGAAGATTATCTTCCTTTACCTAGAAGGCGTTCTAAGAATTCAGAGTTTCTAGATCTTGATGATGAAATTGATGAAAGTGGGATTGAAATAAATAGAAACCGTGATGTTGCTAAACCCACTATTTTGGATCTCAAGGAATTTAATTATGAAAATTGCTCTTTGATTGGCTGTATTTCCTTGTTGCAATCCGTGCTAGAATCTCCTCATGATTATAGTCAAAATAAGGCCTTTACCGAACACATTGTTGATGCTTTGATGCAATCTTATGAAGAAAAACTTGAGATGAAAGTTTCTATCCCTAGAAAACTCTATGATGAGTGGGAACCTACTATTAAAATTAAAATTAAAGATTTTGAGTTTCATGCTTTGTGTGATTTGGGTGCTAGTGTCTCTACTATCCCCAAAACTCTATGTGATTTACTAGATTTTCGTGATTTTGATGATTGCTCTCTAAACTTGCATCTTGCGGATTCCACTATTAAAAAGCCTATGGGAAGAATAATGATGTTCTTATTGTTGCAAATCAGAATTATGTGCCCGTAGATTTTATTGTTCTAGATATAGATTGCAATCCTCATGTCCTATTATTCTTGGTAGACCTTTCCTTAGAACGGTTGGTGCAATTATTGATATGAAGGAAGGGAATATTAGATTCCAAGTTCCCTTAAAGAAGGGCATGGAACACTTTCCTAGAAAGAAAAATAAAATTACCATATGAATCTATCATGAGAGCCACTTATGGATTGCCTACCAAAGATGGCAATACCTAGATCTATTCTTGCTTTTATGCCTAGCTAGGGGCGTTAAACGATAGCGCTTGTTGGGAGGCAACCCAATTTTATTTTGTGTTTTTTTGTTTTTGGTTCTGTTTAGGAATAAATAATCCATCTACCTTCTGTTTGGATGTGGTTTTATGTTTTAATTAGTCTTTGTGCCAAGTAAGACCTATAGGATAACCTACGATGATAGTTGATTTGATTCTGCTGAAAAACAGAAACTTTGCTCGCACGAATTTAGTTATGATAAATCACAGGAACGTGCTTTTGCGTCGATTCTTTTTGCTGATAATCAATAAAGAAATTGTACAGGACTTCCTATTTTGGTAGAATTTTTAGAGTTCCAGAAGTTTGCGTTAGTTACAGATTACTACAGACTGTTCTGTTTTTGACAGATTCTGTTTTGCGTGTGTTGTTTGCTTATTTTGATGAATCTATGGCTAGTAAAATAGTTTATGATCCATAGAGAAGTTGGAATACAGTAGGTTTAACACCAATAAAAATAAAGAATGAGTTCATTACAGTACCTTAAAGTAGTCTTTTGTTTTCTTTCTCTAACGGAGCTCACGAGATTTCTGTTGAGTTTTGTGTTGTGAAGTTTTCAAGTTTTGGGTGAATTCTTTTGATGGATTATGGAACAAGGAGTGGCAAGAGCCTAAGCTTGGGGATGCCCATGGCACCCCCAAGATAATCCAAGGACACCAAAAAGTCAAAGCTTGGGGATGCCCCGGAAGGCATCCCCTCTTTCGTCCACTTCCATCGGTAATTTACTTGGAGCTATATTTTTATTCACCACATGATATGTGTTTTGCTTGGAGTGTCTTGTGTTATTTGAGTCTTTGCTTGTTAGTCTACCACAATCATCCTTTCTGTACACACCTTTTGAGAGAGACATATATGATTTGAAATTTGTTAGAATACTCTATGTGCTTCACTTATATCTTTTGAGCTTGATAGTTTTGCTCATAGTGCTTCACTTATATCTTTTGAGCCTGATAATTTTTGCTCTAGTGATTCACTTAGATCTTTTAGAGCACGGTGGTGGATTTGTGTTAAAGAAACTTGATATCTCATGCTTCACTTATATTATTTTGAGAGTCATTAATAGCATGGTAATTTGCTTAATGTTAATATACTTGGTATTCAATATATGTGAAACTTTCTTTTGAGTGCGTTGAATACTAAGATAAGTTTGATGCTTGATAATTGTTTTGAGATATGAAGATGGTGATATTAGAGTAATGCTAGTTGAGTAGTTGTTAATTCAAAGAATACTTGTGTTGAAGTTTGTGATTCTCGTAGCATGCACGTATGGTGAACCGTTATGTGATGAGCTCGGAGCATGATTTATTTATTGATTGTCTTCCTTATGAGTGTCGGTCGGGGACGAGCGATGGTTTTTTCCTACCAATCTATCCCCCTAGGAACATGCGCGTAATACTTTGCTTTGATAACTTCTAGATTTTTGCAATAAGTATATGAGTTCTCTATGACTAATGTTGAGTCCATGGATTATACGCACTTTTTCCCATCCTTCCACCATTGCTAGCCTCTCTAATACCGCGCACCTTTCGCCGGTATCATACACCCACCATAAACCTTCCTCAAAACAGCCACCATACCTACCTATTATGGCATTTCCATAGCCATTCCGAGATATATTGCCATGCAACTTTCCACCATTCCGTTTATTATGACAGGCTCCATCATTGTCATATTGCTTAGCATGATCATGTAGTTGACATCGTATTTGTGGCAAAGCCACCTTTCATAATTCTTTCATACATGTCACTCATGAATCATTGCATATCCCGGTACACCACCGGAGGCATTCGTATAGAGTCATATTATGTTCTAAGTATCAAGTTGTAATTGTTGAGTTGTAAGAAAAATAAAAGTGTGATGATCATCATTATTAGAGCATTGTCCCAAGTGAGGAAAGGATGATGGAGGCTATGATTCCCCCACAAGTCGGGATGAGACTCCACGAAAAAAATAGAGAAAAAAGAGGCCATAAAAATAAGAGAAAAGGCCCAAAAAATGAGAGAAAAAGAGAGAAGGGACAATGCTACTATCCTTTTACCACACTTGTGCTTCAAAGTAGCACCATGATCTTCATGATAGAGAGTCTCCTATGTTGTCACATTTATATACTAGTGGGAATTTTTCATTATAGAACTTGGCTTGTATATTCCACTGATGGGCTTCCTCAAAACGCCCTAGGTCTTCGTGAGCAAGCGAGTTGGATGCACACCCACTTAGTTTCTTTTGTTGAGCTTTCATATACTTATAGCTCTAGTGCATCCGTTGCATGGCAATCCCTACTCACTCACATTGATATCTATTGATGGGCATCTCCATAGCCCGTTGATACGCCTAGTTGATGTGAGACTATCTTCCCTCTTTTTGTCTTCTCCACAATCACCACTCTATTCCACATATAGTGCTATATCCATGGCTCACGCTCATGTATTGCGTGAAGATTGAAAAAGTTTTGAAAATGTTAAAGTATGAAACAATTTCTTGGCTTGTCATCGGGGTTGTGCATGATTTAAATACTTTGTGTGGGGAAGATGGAGCATAACCAGACTATATGATTTTGTAGGGATAACTTTCTTTGGCCATGTTATTTTGAGAAGACATAATTACTTTGATTAGTATGCTTGAAGTATTATTATTTTTTATGTCAATATGAACTTTTGTATTGAATCTTTCGGATCTGAATATTCATACCATGATTAAGAAGATTTACATTGAAATTATGCCAAAGTATCACTCTGCATCAAACATTCTCTTTTTATCATTTACCTACTCGAGGACGAGCAGGAATTAAGCTTGGGGATGCCTGATACGTCTCCAATGTATCTATAATTTTTTATTGCTCCATGCTACTTTATCTACTGTTTTGGACAATTATGGGCTTTATTTTCCACTTTTATATTATTTTTGGGACTAACCTATTAACCGGAGGCCCAGCCCAGAATTGCTGTTTTTTGCCTTTTTCAGTATTTCGAAGAAACAGAATATCAAACGGAGTCCAAACGGACTGAAACTTTCGGGAACGTGATTTGCTCATCAGATAAGATCCAGGAGACTTGGACCCTCTGTCAAGAAAGCCACGAGTCGGTCACGAGGGTGGAGGGCGTGCCCTCCCCCCTGGGCGCGCCCCCTGCCTTGTGGGCCCCTCGGAGCTCCACCGACGCACTCCTTCCCCCTATATATACCTACGTACCCCCATTAGACCAGAGACGGAGCCAAAAACCTAAATCCACCGCGCGCAACTTCCTGTATCCACGAGATCCCATCTTGGGGCCTGTTCCGGAGCTCCGCCGGAGAGGGCATCCACCACGGAGGGCTTCTACATCAACACCATAGCCTCTCCGATGAAGTGTGAGTAGTTTACTTCAGACCTTTGGGTCCATAGCTAGTAGCTAGATGGCTTCTTCTCTCTTTTTGGATCTCAATACAATGTCCCCCCCCTCTCTCGTTGAGATCTATTCGATGTAATCTTCTTTTTGCCGTGTGTTTGTTGAGACCGATGAATTGTGGGTTTATGATCCAACTTATCTATGGAAAATATTTGATTCTTCTCTGAATTCTTTTATGTATGATTGAGTTATCTTTGCAAGTCTCTTCGAATTATCCGTTTGGTCTGGCCAACTAGATTGGTAGTTCTTGCAATGGGAGAAGTGCATGGCTTTGGGTTCAATCTTGCGGTGTCCTTACTCAGTGACAGAAAGAGTTGCAAGGCACGTATTGCATTGTTTCCATCGAGGATAACAAGATTGGGTATTTATCATATTGCATGAATTTATTCCTCTACATCATGTCATCTTGCTTAAGGCATTACTCTATTTTTAACTTAATACTCTAGATGCATGCTGGATAGCGGTCGATGAGTGGAGTAATAGTAGTAGATGCAGAATCGTTTCGATCTACTTGTCACGGACGTGATGCCTATATACATTATCATACCTAGATAACCTCATAACTATGCTCAATTCTATCAATTGCTCAACAGTAATTTGTTCACCCACCGTAGAATACTTATGCTCTTGAGAGAAGCCACTAGTGAAACCTATGGCCCCCGGGTCTATTCTCATCATATCAATCTCCATTACTTTATTTTACTTGTTTTGCCTTTACCTTTTTACTTTGCATCTTTATATCAAAAATACCAAAAATATTATCTCTATCAGATCTCACTCTCATAAGTGACCGTGAAGGGATTGACAACCCCTAAGCGTTGGTTGCGCGTTGCTATTGTTTTGTGCAGGTACGAGGGACTTGCGCGTGACCTCCTACTGGATTGATACCTTGGTTCTCAAAAACTGAGGGAAATAATTACGCTACTGTGCTGCATCACCCGCTCCTCTTCGGGGAAAACCAACGCAAGCTCGAGACGTAGCATGGGCCTACCAAGTTGACGGGGACGGAGGGCGTTGTCAACTTAGTCAATATTAACGATTCTAGCTCCTGTTACAATACGATGTTGATCCAACGGCCGTAGTGCTTCTTCAAACCTCTGGTCTTCTTGCCCCAGCCGCCCAAACCAGCGCCGGTCGTGCCGCATGCTCCTGCCTCCTGTGGCCGACTGTGATGCCGCGGAGGCCTCACCGCCCCTACTACTCCCACTGCAGGCTAGGCCATCCCTCTACTCACCCACACCCCCTGTTATTCTGCGGCGACAGCAGCCTCACACCATAGCCGAACCAGTGAACCCTCGTACTACTCTTCGCGTGGGCATCCACTGCTGCGTCTTCCCCGGCTCCGAGTCGTCCCCTTCCTAGGCCTCACCGTCATCCACCGCCATGGTGCTCTCGGCACGGCGTGGTCATGTGGTCAAGGAACGACTTCCATCGGATGTGGACTGTACGTGGAGAGGCTGACAGCTGGGTCCACGGCCGCAGCAAGGAAGTGCCTCCTTATTACGCACAAAATAATGATTCCTCCACCTGACAGTGGGGACCCATCGGATGGGCCACCGTATTTCGCGAAAAAAACATTTCCCCCTGACTACTGGGACCCACCAGCTACATCTTCACATGCAAGGAAGTGCGTCCGAGCAAAAAAAAAAGATTCGCCCCCCTGACTGCTGGGACCCACCAGCTACATCTTCGCACGCAAGGAAGTGCGTCCGGGCAAAAAAAGATTCGCCCCCTGACTGCTGGGACCCACCAACTACATCTTCGCACGCAAGGAAGTGCGTCCGGGCAAAAAAAACGATTCGCCCCCCTGAATGTTGGGACGCACCAGCTACATCTTCGCAGGCAAGGAAGTGCCTGACAGTCGGGACCCACCTGGTCGAAGCGTACGTAGTGTTGTCATTCTGGTCGCGAACGTGTACGTATATATATACTGGTCGATGTAGAGGCGCGCACGTGTCGTAGTAGAGGCGCGTACGTGTCGTAGTAGAGGCGCGCACGTAGCATGTACACGTACGTACAGCGGCCAGGGTGCAAGAAAGAAAATACGGCCACGTACGTACATACGGGCAGGGTCTCGAACGCCTACTCGCGCATATGTACATGGCTGGGTGGGAACGGAGAAACAGCATCGTCATCATGTTCATGCGGAGCCAACCGGTTGGGTCGGAACGGAATGTGTGGTCGTGTTCATCGGGAGGGCTTGGACGGAACAGGCGATGGAAACGAGGCTTGGCATACCGTAGAACGGAGGAAACGGACCTCCTACATTCGGAACGGGGTCCTGTTGATCGGGAGGGGTGTGGCGTACCGCAAAACAGAGGAAATGGACGTCCTACGGTCGAAACGGGGGTCCTGTTGATCGGGAGGGGTGTGGCGTACCGCAAAACGGACGAAACGGACTTGTCTTGGAGCGCTACTATCGAAACGGGGGTCCTGTTGATTGGGAGGGGTGTGGCATACCGCAAAACGGAGGAAACGGACCTCCTACGGTCGAAACGGGGGTCCTGTTGATCAAGAGGGGTGTGGCGTACCGCAAAATGGACGAAACGGACTTGTGTTGGAGCGCTATAGTCAAAACGGCGGTCCTGTTCATCGGGAGGGGTGTGGCGTACCGCAAAACGGGACTCCATGGGATACTGTTCATCTCCACCGTCGACCTCCTCCAGCCTCCACGGGCTACCGTCGACCTCCTCCAGCCTCCACGGGCTCCTGTTCATCCAGCCTCCACCGCACGCTACTCCACCAGCTACTGTTCAACTACCCCTCCACGGGCACCCCTCCACCGTCCACTGTTCATCCAGCCCTCCACACCACGGGGTCCTATTCAACCACCCCTCCACGGGCACCCCTCCACCGTCTACTGTTCATCC
>NC_041385.1:197966316-197977822 GCF_002162155.2 Triticum dicoccoides
CTCACTATTCATCCTAGAGGCAGCATTGATTGGCTTCAGTTAGCAGCAGTAGCGAAGGAATCGCTCAATCGGGTTCAGTTAACAGCCATCAATCGATTGCTCGGGTTTAGTAACGCGTAGCCTATAGTGCAATCGCTCGGGTTTAGTTAGAGCCCAACGCCTCGCACACACGCGTGTACGTGTACGAGAGAAACGCGCATCACTCGGCCCCCGACCGCCCACCGTAACCAGGAACTTCTCGAAATTTTCCTCGCCCTCGCTTCTACCACGTTTTTTTCCGTCATGGACGGCCCAAAGAATGTCATGCAGTTGCGTCTCCGGCCCGCCCAGGATGAAAAGCCCATTTTCTGTCATGATTTTTTGTCATAGAAGTAGGAGCCCACCACATCTATGATGATACCGGGTTTTGTCACAATTATCGTCATAGAAGTGGCATATGTATGACAGAAAAAAAAATTCGTTCGGCCCAAAATGTCATGGATGTGTCTTTTTTGTAGTGGAGGGGTGCGCCAGGATGGGGGAGGAGGCCGGCGGCCTAGGAGGGGAGCGCCAAGGGGGAGTCCTACTTGGACTCCTAGTCTAAGTAGGATTCGCCCCCCTCCTTCCAACGGAGAGGGGAAAGGGGGAAGGGGGAAGAGGAATAAGGAAGGGGGGGCGCCCCCACTCTTTGTCCAATTCGGTTTGGGCAGGGGGGACGCGCGCGCCACCTCCTATGGCAGCCTTCCCTCTCTCCACTATGGCCCATGAGGCCCATTAACTTTCCCGCGGGGTTTCGGTAACCTCCCGCTACTCTGAAAAATCGCCGATCTTCTTCGCAACCAGTCCGGTGTCCGTGTATAACCTTCCAATATATCAATCTTTACCTCTCGACCATTTTGAGACTCCTCGTCATGTCTGTGATCTCATCCGGGACTCCAAACAAACTTCGGTCATCAAAAACATATAAATCATAATACAAGTCGTCATCGAACGTTAAGCGTGCGGACCCTACGAGTTTGAGAACTATGTAGACATGATCGATACACATCTTTCGTCAATAACCAATAGAAGAACATGGATGCTCATATTGGCTCCTACATATTCTACGAAGATCTTTATCGGTCAAACCGCACAACAACATACGTTATTCCCTTTGTCATCGGTATGTTACTTGCCCGAGATTCGATCGTCGGTATCATCATACCTAGTTCGATCTCGTTACCGGCAAGTCTCTTTAGTCGTTTTGTAATGCTTCATTCCGCAACTAACTCATTAATCACATTGCTTGCAAGGATTATAGTGATGAGCATTACCGAGAGGGCCTAGAGATACATCTTCGATACACGGAGTGACAAGTCCTAATCTCGATCTGTGCCAACCTAACAAACACCTTCGGATACACATGTAGAGAATCTTTATAATCACCGATTTACGTTGTGACGTTTGATAGAACACAAGGTGTTCCTCCGGTATTCGGGAGTTGCATAACTCATAGTCAAAGGAACATGTATAAGTCATGAAGAAAGCAGTAGCAATAAAACTATAACGATCATAATGCTAAGATAACGGATGGGTCTTGTCCATCACATCATTCTCTAATGATGTGATCCCGTTCATCAAATGACAACACATGTCTATGGTTAGGAACATAACCATCTTTGATTAACGAGCTAGTCGAGTAGAGGCATACTAGGGACACTATGTTTTGTCTATGTATTCACACATGTACTGAGTTTCCGGTTAATACAATTCTAGCATGAATAATAAACATTTATCATGATATAAGGAAATATATAAATGACAACTTTATTATTGCCTCTAGCATGGATAGTACAACGAAAAAGTATGAGCACCGATAACTAGAATGAGTGTGTGAACATGAATGTAATGTTGGTGAGAAATACGTACTCCCCCAAGCTTAGGCTTTTGGCCTAAGTTGGTCTATGCCCATGGATCGCGGCTACTCTCCCCAGTGTACTGAGGGGTGTCATTGTACTGCCACTGACTGGCGATCTTCTCCGGATCCCACTGATAAGATGATGGACGATAACGGTCAAGTGGTGGTTCCGGCTCAGGCTCTGGAGCTGATGTCTGGCCTCGGTGCACGTAAACGGCTGCCGGCAAGACGAGGTAATGGCCTGCAGTTAAATCAAACAAAGAGGGTGCAGGCAAGATAATAATCTCATTGCGTTTCTTATTAAATCTCAGATTATATAGAAGCATCTTATCATCATTGTTAACAATAAACTCATGTGCTACAATGCTCTTATAATCTAGAAAAGTAGGGGGAAACAATTTTTCTTCTTTCTCAAAATGCCTAATGGGTATCTCGAAGTGTTTAGCAAGGCGTGCAATATAGATACCTTCAAAGATGGGGCCTTTTGTATGGTTCAGGCTTAATCATTTAGCAATAATAGCACACATACTAACAGAGTTGTCACGAAATAAAGCATGGAACAAAATAATAATATCAGGAACACTGAGGTTTCCATAGTTTCCGCGACCAATTAAGCATCGACTAGCAAATATTGCAAAGTAGCGTAAAACAGGAAAATATATGCTAGTAATTCTT
The DNA here is from genome assembly GCF_002162155.2 of Triticum dicoccoides. Classification (NCBI taxonomy): domain Eukaryota; kingdom Viridiplantae; phylum Streptophyta; class Magnoliopsida; order Poales; family Poaceae; genus Triticum; species Triticum dicoccoides. The sequence continues at coordinate 197,968,868 of NC_041385.1, forward strand.
GCATCAGAAACCTTCCTTGATTCCCCTACAGTAATAGTATCAATAAAACCATCCACATCTTTACGATGTGGTTCCTCTAAGCTGCCCTCGAAGGGTATTTTGCAGATCGCGCAAAAATCACGTAATGACATCTCCCTAGCCACATCATATAAATGGAAAGCTACTGAAGGAGGTGAATTCTTAGGATAATAGTAGAAGTTTTGCACGAAAGTATTGGTGAGTAAGAGATACTGTACGATCTGGTCTTGGAGGAAGTCGGTGAGGCCCACATTATCAGCCAAAGAATAAAAGTCATCATAAATCCCGGCTGCTCTCAAGAAATCATCACAAGGCCATTCACACGGCCGTACTTCCGCCACGCAAGGAAGATTATACTTGGCCTTTTTTCTCCTTAGCTTGTTTATCCTTGGAGCCTTGGCTAGAAGAGCCCCTCAAAAATCTCTTAATCATTTTCTGAATGTCTGAAATTTTTAGTAACTCAAAATAAAAGTGAATCGAACTCAATAAAACTGATAGCAACTACTCCCATAAGTGCCTGGAGCCTATATCATGCATTAAAATTACTTGGGACCTCATAAATTTGACATGCAAGCTCAAGAACAGGGTCACCTAGGCAGCAAAATTTTGCAATGAATAAAGCACTAGAACAAAAACTAATTGGACCATTGGAGGAGTCACATATATACCAAGGAACAATCTCCCAAAGCAGTTTTGTGAATGGAGCTTTGAGGAAGGAGATCGAAAATCGCAGCAAAATGAGCTAGAACTCGTGCTTGAGCTGGATGGTGATTTTTTTGGGAGGAAGATGAAGTGTGTGGGTGCAGGAATAAGTGAAGGGGGCCACCATGGGCCCATGAGGTAGGTGGGCGCACCCTAGACCCTCGTGGCCAGGTGCTTTCTCCCCCTGCTGTGTTCTCAATGCCAAATATTCTTAAATATTTCAGAAAAAATCATACTAAATTGGCAGGGCATTTGGAGAACTTTTATTTTCAGGTATTTTTTATTGCATGGATAATTCAGAAAACAGACAGAAAATACTATTTTTTCTTTATTTAATCTAAATAACAGAAAGTAAAAGGAGGGTACAGAAGGTTGTGCCTTCTAGTTTCATCCATCTCATGATCATCAAAAGGAATCTACTAACAAGGTTGATCAAGTCTTGTTAACAAACTCATTCCGAATAACATGGAACCGGAGAAATTTCGAATAACACTAGGTTACCTCAACGGCGATATGAACATCCCCAATAATAAGAATATCATATTCCTTCTTGACAGTAGGAAGAGGAAATTCAAAACCTCCAATAATAATAGTTGGAATTTTTACAATAGAATTGATGCTATGAACTTGAGGTTGTTTCCTCGGAAAGTGTATCGTATGCTCATTACCATTTGATGAGGATACAAACCTGGGGTAGGGTCATAGGCCTGACCTATACATCCTACCCAAGGTCACTACCCTAGAAGACAAGAAGTCCAAGAGATAGCATGAGACCCCCAGTCGAAGATGTCAAGTGCAATCCACTCGACAATCATGTCACTCGGGAGTCTTCCTACCTACTGTCACTCGACCATCCAGAGAATCACTCGACCTACTGAAGACTAGGAGTCACTCAGCTTTACAATGGGTAGGCGTTCACTCCATAGTATTTAAGGTCATTAACATCACTTAAGGGCGGAGAGGGTCCTGGCGAACTCTATATAAGCCACCCTCCTCCTCTGGCACAAGGGTTCGCACCCCCTGTAACATCACACATATAATCCAATCGACCGCCCCCGGGCACTGAGACGTAGGGCTGTTACTTCCACCGAGAAGGACCTAAACTCGTAAACCCCATGTGTACACCTTCACCATAGCTGAGATCTTGCCTCTCCATACCTACACCCCTTTCTACTGTCAGCCTTAGAACCACGACAGTTGGCACCCACCTTGGGGCAGGTGTCTTAGCGACTTGTTGGTAAAGTTGCCAGTTTTTCCGATCATCATCATCATGGTTTCCAGCGGCAGAATGGCTGAGGGCCATGAGATCCGTCTCGGTGTGCTCGTTTTCATCGCCGATGACTCAGCGTGGCTTCAAGAAGCTCCCCTTGACATTGAGGCGCTCCCCGTCTGAGGGGCGACGCACTTTCGCGCGTCCGTTCGCGGCGTCCTTCTCCGGCAGCTGTCGACTCAGTATCGGTCGGCTCCGATGGTGTCTTCCCTCCCTGCTGTTCGCCGCCGCAAGTGATCCGGTCGATCGCAGCTTCAGCGGTGGGTGAAACACATGGTGGCTTAGCGTTCAGCCACCCATCAAGTCGCGGCAATCGAGCCCGATGAAACTCTCCACGGCTTGTTCGATCTGTCGACTAGCTCCACAGAGACCGCATCCGAGTGCGATAGCAGCAACCCCGCGGTTGAAGTGTTGATGGTCGACGGACCTCGTGGTCCGCCTGGCTTCCGTCGTGAAGACGGCGAAGATGGTGGCGGCGATCCGTCGCGCGTCCATGAAGAATACCATCCCGAACCCCTCTCTTCGCAGCAGAGAGAAGAACTTCGTCGCCGCAACATGGATGCACTCCACACGCCCATCGTTGGAGAAACCCCCGAGGCTCGGGCCTGGGAGGAGGTGCGCCTGGCTAATTTGGCTGAGCGCACTCGACTAGAGAACCTTCAGTGCGCTCTCGACGAGCATGCTCGGGCGCGGGTCCCTAAGTCCAGTCAACGACAGCTTTTCCCGCCTCCGCCTAAGGTATACCGTACTCCGATTAAGAACCTCACAGCTGCGGCCCGAATAGTAGAGTCGATCCAACCTTCCCAGTCAGAGGCTGGCAGAGGGTTGATGCAGATCCGGGCCTTGCTCCGGGAAGCAGGAGAGCAAAACACAGTAGTGTCTCAGTCGCGGAATAGGATTCACAGCACATCTGTGGTAGCGGATACAGTTCAGTCGGCCCACAGCCCAAGATCGCCCCCGCAACGTGAAGGCCATGGGCAGTACGATCATCAGCTCGACCGTGACAATCATCGTCGAGTGCCTACACCTCCTCCGAGGAGTGCTTCGTATGTGCCTTGGCAGAATGATGATAGACGCCGTCACAGTGGCGAGTGCAGAGCACCGGTCGATCCAAGAGAGCCGGGCTTTGATGCGATATCCATCCTCGTTCAAGGCCTAGTCGACCAGAACAGAGCGCAGAGAAGACCCTGGCAGAGATCGTCCAAGTGGCAGCAGAGTGCATGTTTCCGGTCCAGAGTGTTTTAGTAGAGCCATCAGGGCGGCGGTGATTCCTCCCAACTTCAGGTTGGCGACCGGAGTCAGTAAGTTCACTGGAGAATCCAAGCCTGAAACTTGGTTTCAGGATTTCCGAGTGGCTGTACAGATTGGCGGTGGAAACAATAAGGTAGCAATGAAATACCTTCCTTTGATGTTGGAAGGGTCGACCCGTGCATGGTTGACTCAGTTAGCTCCAGACAGTATATACAGTTGAGAAGAGCTGGCTCGAGTGTTCATCAGAACTTTTGAGGGCACTTGCAAGCGACCAGCAGGATTGACCGAGTTGCAGCATTGTGTGCAGAAGCCGAGTGAGACTTTGAGAGATTTCATTCAGAGGTGGACCACCTTGCATCACACTATTGAAAATGTATCGGAACATCAAGCAGTGTGCGCCTTCAAGGAAGGCGTCAAATACCGAGAGTTGGTCCTGAAGTTCGGTCGGACTGGTGATATGACTCTGACTCCGATGATGGAAATAGCCACTCGGTACACTAACGGAGAAGAAGAGGATCGACTCCGTAGCAGAAAGGGTAAGCAAGTTGATCAAGAAGTTGGTGGAGGTAATTCCAGTCGAAAACAGAAGCGTAAGGCCGAGCCCGCAGCACCCGTTGAGATTGCAGCAGTGGCTCAAGGAAAGTTTAAGGGAAAACCTAAAGGGCCCTGGCCCCCTAAGAAGGTAAAGGATCAAGCAGGAAATGATGTGTTGGATTTACCGTGTCAGATCCATACGAAGAAAGACGAAGAGGGTAATCTGATCTACCCTAAGCATACCACTCGACAATGTCGACTCCTGATCCAGCAGTTCCGAGAAAAACAGCCCGGTGAGAAGGAGAAGAGTCGGAAAAAGATGAGGATAAAGAGGAAGACGACGGTTATCCCAAGGTCGATTCCACCCTCATGATTTTTGCTGATGTTGAGAGCAAGAGTCGGTTGAAAGTTATCAATAGAGAAGTGAATATGGTCGCTCCGGCAACGACGGACACATACCTGAAACGGTCTCAGACAGCCATCACATTCGACCAGTTTGACCATCCTATTCGTGTAGCCACCCCCGGGAGGCAAGCATTGGTGGTCGACCCCGTGGTCGGAGGCACTCGACTGACTAAAGTGCTGATGGATGGTGGTAGCGGTCTGAATATCCTTTATGCTGAAACCTTGAAGGGGATGGGCATTCCGATGTCCAAACTTAGCGAGAGCAATATGAGTTTCCATGGTGTTATCCCTGGAAAGAAAGCCGAATCACTCGGCCAGATCGCTCTCGACGTGGTTTTCAGTGATTCCAAGCATTACCGTAAGGAAAAGTTGACATTTGAAGTCGTGGATTTCCAGAGTGCTTATCATGCCACTCTGAGTAGGCCTGCCTACGCACGTTTTATGGCTCGACCTTGTTATGTGTACCTCAAGTTGAAGATGCCTGGCCCCAAAGGTGTGATCACAGTTACTGGCAATCGGCAGAAAGCAGAGGAATGCTTCCAGAAAGGTTCCAAAATTGCCGATGCGCAAATGGCAGCAGTTGAACTCCAAGAGTACTGGAAGAATGCAGATCCGAGTCATTTGCTCCGAGCCAAGAAGCCTGTCATGGATTCTGCATTTCAGTCGTCTGGTGAAACGAAGCCGATTCATATTCATCCGACCGATCCCAATGCCGCACCGACTCACATATCAACGACACTCGATAGCAAATAGGAGGAAGCGCTCATCCATTTCCTTCGTGAGAACTGGGACATCTTTGCATGGAAACCCTCTGACATGCCGGGTGTACCCAGAGGACTGGCTGAGCACCGTTTGCGTGTCGACCCCAAAGTGAAACCCGTCAAAGAGCATCTTCGGTGGTCTGCCGTGCAGAACAGGAAAGCGATTGGCGAGGAAGTGGCTCAGCTGCTAGCAGTAGAGTTCATCTGTGAGATCTACCACTCCGAGTGGCTTGCCAATGTAGTCATGGTCCCTAAGAAGGACGATTCACTTCGTATGTGCATTGATTTCAAGCATATCAATCGGGCCTGCTCGAAAGATCACTACCCTCTCCCCCGCATCGATCAGATTGTTGACTCGACTGCGGGGTGTGAGCGCTTGTATTTTTTAGATGCATATTCCGGGTATCATCAGATCCGATTGTATGGTCCCGATGAAATAAAAACAGCCTTTATCACCCCATTTGGGTGCTTCTGCTATGTCACCATGCCATTTGGTCCTAAAAATGCCGGAGCCACGTTCATGAGAATGATTCAGAAGTGCCTGCTCACTCAAACCAGTCGGAATGTGGAAGCATACATGGATGACATTCTGGTCAAGTCTCGCAAAGGTTTCGACCTATTGACTGACCTCGCAGAAACCTTTGCCAACCTAAGAAGGTATGATATCAAGCTCAACCCGTCAAAGTGCACATTTGGAGTTCCGGGAGGAAAGTTACTCGGTTTTCTCGTTTCCGAAGGAGGGATCGACGCCAATCCAAAAAAAGTTGATACCATCCTCTGAATGAAACGCCCTGTGCGGGTGCATGACGTTCAGAAGCTGACTGGTTGTTTGGACGCCTTGAGTCGATTCATTTCTCGTCTCGGTGAAAAGGCCTTGCCTCTTTACCGACTGATGAAGAAATCTGATAAGTTCGAGTGGACTGAAGAAGCTGACGCAGCATTTGCAGAGCTCAAAACCCTGCTTTCCACCCAGCTGGTGCTCGTTGTGCCAATCAACAAAGAGCCTTTACTACTTTACATAGCAGCCACTGGACAAGTTGCCAGTACAGTACTCACGGTCTATGAGTAGAGGAAGGGAAAGCTTACAAGGTTCAGCGCCCAGTTTATTATCTCTCTGAAGTTTTGACTCCATCCAAGCAACGATATCCACATTATCAGAAGCTTATCTATGGAATATACAGGACCATGAAGAAGGTTGCACATTATTTCTTTGATCACTCCATTACAGTCGTCAGCGACGCACCATTATTTGAAATTCTGAATAACAGAGATGCAACTGGTCGAGTGGCAAAATGGGCGATTGAAGTCCTTCCGTTGGATATCAAGTTTGAGGCAAAGAAAGCTATCAAGTTCCAAGCAATCGTAGATTTCCTTGCCAAGTGGATTGAGCAGCAATTACTGACTCGAGTTCACTCGGAGCATTGGACTATGTTCTTTGATGGCTCCAAGATGCTTAATGGTTTAGGTGCTGGGGTAGTATTGGTATCCCCCCGTGGAGACAAGCTTAGCTATGTTCTCCAGATTCATTTTGATTCCTCCAATAATGAAGCTGAATACGAAGCACTTTTATACGGGTTGCATATGGCCATATCACTCGGCGTCCGTCGCCTTGTGGTCTACGACGACTCAGATTTGGTGGTTAATCAAGTGATTAAGGAATGGGATGTTAGAAGCCCTGCCATGACTTGTTATTGCAGTGCAGTAAGAAAGCTGGAAAAGAAGTTTGAAGGATTGGAGCTTCACCATATACCCCGACTAAAAAATCAAGCTGCAGATGAATTGCCAAAGATAGGTTCAAAGAGAGGCCATTCCCCGCAATGTGTTTCTAGAACATATTCATTCACCTTCAGTTCAGGAAGATCCTTTCACTGAAGAGTCACCACAGCCCAAGAGCGCCACAGATCCGACTGAAGTCGAAATCCCAGCCGTGGTCGACTTAGTCATGGAGGTTTTGGTCATCACTCCCGACTGGACAGTGCCGTATATTGCATACATTCTTAGGGAAGAACTTCCTGGGGATGATGAAGAGGCTCGACAGATCGTCCGACGATCTAAGGCCTTTACCGTGATAAAAGGACAGTTGTTCAGAGAAAGTGTAACTGGGGTCTGCCAGAAGTGCATCACGCCAGAAGAAGGTCGAATGAGCCTCAATGATATTCACTCGGGGAGCTGTGGTCACCATGCGTCCTCTCGGACCATCGTGGCCAAAGCATACCGAGCCAGATTTTACTAGCCACGGGCCAATGAGATGGCAAAAGAAATAGTGGACAAGTGTGAAGGCTGACAGTTTTCCTCCAACATGTCCCATAAACCCGCGTCAGCTCTGAAGACAATTCCACTCATCTGTCCTTTTGCTGTCTGGGGATTGGACATGGTTGGACCTCTGAGGACTGGGAGGAGTGGATTGACCCATGTGTTGGTGGCAGTCGACAAGTTTACCAAATGGATCGAAGCCAAGCCCATTAAAAACCTTGAAGCCAGTACGGCTGTGAGTTTCATCAGGGAATTGATATTCAGATATGGTGTTCCACACAACATCATCACGGACAACGGATCAAACTTCGACTCTAATGAATTTAGAGCCTTTTATGCTTCCCAAGGCAGGAGGATCGATTACGCTTTGGTCGCTCATACTCAGTCGAATGGGCAGGCTGAGTGAGCAAATGGATTGATTCTCAAAGGACTGAAACCCCGTTTGATGCGTGACCTCAAGCATGTAGCAGGAGCTTGGGTCGATGAACTCCCATCAGTACTTTGGGGATTGAGGACAACTCCTAATCGGTTGACTGGACGAACTCCATTCTTCTTAGTCTACGAAGCCGAGGCCGTACTCCCGAGTGATTTGCTCCACCACGCGCCCCGAGTCGAACTCTTCTCAGAAGAGGAAGCAGAGCAGGCTCGGCAAGATGCAGTCGATCTCCTGGAAGAGGAAAGAGAGATGGCCTTGATCCGGTCGACCATTTATCAGCAAGACCTCCGTCGATTCCATGCCAGAAACGTAAGGGGTCGGGCATTTCAGGAAGGAGACCTGGTTCTTCGAGTGGACCAGCAGAAACCACACAAGCTCGCTCCTGCTTGGGAAGGCCCTTTCGTCGTCACCAAAGTGCTCCACAATGGAGCGTATCGTCTTTTCAACGTCGATCATAATAAAGATGAGCCACGCGCTTGGAATGCGGAACTGCTCCGCCCTTTTTACTCTTAAAGCATTTAGACTATTAAGATGTAATAAGAAGCACCTTTTAGTTTGATTATCAAAAGACGTGATTTCACAGTCTTCCAATTGATTGTTGTTCATTTTTTACATATTCTAAAATCCCCCAGTGGGTGCCTTAGCCGCGAATCCGTTTCGCCTAAGTTGAAGAAAAAATCCTACCTAGTGGTGAGTCCGCCTCTCACTCGGGGGCTTAGCTGCAGTCCAGTACTCGCCTAAGTGATAAAAATCCTACCGAGTAGTGGGTCTGCCTATCACTCGGAGGCTTAGCTGCAGTCTAGTACTTGCCTAAGTGATGAAAAATCCTACTGAGTGGTGAGTCTGCCTCTCACTCGGGGGCTTAGCTAAAGTCCAGTACTCACCTAAGTGATAAAAAATCCTACCGAGTGGTGAGTCTGCCTCTCACTCGGAGGCTTAGCTGTAGTCCAGTACTCGCCTATGTTTAAAAGGTCCTACCAGACGGTACGGGTCGGCCACGATCCTCCCCCCGGGGTTGCACCGTCAGGAAGAAGGACGAGATTGTGGGAGCAATCTTCCCGCTCGGGGGCTTAGCTGCAGTCCAGTACTCGCCTAAGTTTGTAAAGTCATATCCAGTGGTGAGAAATCCTCTCACTCGGGGGCTTAGCTGCGGTCCAGTACTCTCCTAAGTTTGTAAAATCCTGAAGAAACTACTGAGCCAGCCGCTCCAAACTGTGTACGAGGTGGCCGCTCCCTCCCCCGACCCCGCGCCCGCGCCGCGTCCCTGGGGGGCGGCCGGGGCGGCTTCCCCCGCTCTCCTCTCCTTCCTCCTCCCCCGTGCCCCT
>NC_041385.1:197978158-198059933 GCF_002162155.2 Triticum dicoccoides
ACCTCCTGACTCGGGGGCAGGGTTGGCGGCGGGAGCCCTTCGACTGACGGCGGCCCGGCGGCCTGGCGGTGGCTGGCGGCGGCCCGTCGCGGTGGTGGCGCCGTCCTTTGGCGGCGGGGCAGCCTGGTTGCGCAGGGTGGCCGGCGGCACGTCCTTGGCCCAGATCTGGGCCCTTAGGGCCCCATCTGGGTCCTAGCGGGCCGGTCCCTGGACGTGGCCTCGTTGCCTGTGGCGCGGTGAGGAGGAAGAGCGGCTCGGATTTGGGGCGGCGGCACCGCCGGCGTGCCGGCAACAGCGTGAAGGTGGGAGCTATGCGGGCCCACGAGGGCTCGGCCAGGCCGGTGGGCCCACAGGCCTGGTGTGCTCCTGCTATTGCGTCCGGATGGCTACCGTCGCGGACGGTGAAGGTGGGGCCCTCCCGCGTGCCGATGGTGCTGATGCCCCAGTCCCGGCTCTGATTCTTCGTCGTGCTATCCTCACTTCGCGGTGCCATGGTGAGACGGCGTGGGGGACTCAAGACCGCGTTGGCGCACGATGGTGGTTGGTTTGGTGGCAGGATCCGGGGCGCCCAAGGTGCGGGATGGGATCGGGGGAAACCCTTGTCGGCATGGCCAACACCGGCGCGGTGGCGCCTGTGGGTGCCACCTGACCTTCCGGGAGGGCGTCGGAGCTACCCTTCCTCTCGCCTCATCGTGTACCGGGTGAAACCCTTGGCAGCAGCGTTGTCATCATCGCGATCCTTCTTGGAGGTGTTGATAGGTGCCGGCGCTTCGGAGTCTTGGATTCTAGTGGAAGATCCTGGTGGGCGCTGCGATCGCGAGGCTTCTTCGTTTTGTTGATCCGTCGTTTTCGGCATTTGTTTCTTTTGCTTTTCTCTGTCGTTTCTTTTGGGCGTGACTGTGCTGCTTCCACCCCAGCACCTATCCATGTATGGTTCGGTTGGTTGATTTGTATACAAAGCGGGGGGAAACCCTTTTTCGGCAGTTTGTAAAATCCTACCGAGTGGTGAGCAATCCTCTCACTCGGGGGATTAGCTGCAGTCCAGTACTCACCTAAGTTTGTAAAATCCTACCGAGTGATGAGCAATCCTCCCGCTCGGGGGCTTAGCCGCAGTCCAGTACTCGCCTAAGTTTGTAAAATCCTACTGAGTGATGAGCAATCCTCCCGCTCGGGGGCTTAGCCGCAGTCCAGTACCCGCCTAAGTGATAAAAACTCCTACCGAGTGGTGAGTCTGCCTCTCACTCAGAGGCTTAGCTGCAGTCCAGTACTCGCCTAAGTGATGAAAAATCCTACCGAGTGGTGAGTCTGCCTCTCACTCGGGGGCTTAGCTAAAGTCCAGTACTCACCTAAGTGATAAAATCCTATTGAGTGATGAGCAATCCTCCCACTCGAGGGCTTAGCCGCAGTCCAGTACTCGCCTAAGTTTGTAAAATCCTACCGAGTGGTGAGCAATCCTCTCACTCGGGGGCTTAGCTGCAGTCCAGTACTCGCCTAAGTTTCTAAAATCCTACCGAGTGAAGACTGATCTCCTCGCTCGGGGACTTAGCAAAGTGCAGGTCGACCACGACCCCCACCCAGAGTTGCACCATCAAGAAGAAGGACGAGATTGAGCATGTCGCCAAGGCGAGCCACTTTCAGGAACGTCAAGACCATTGCTGAATGCCTCGTGGAGCTGACCGGTCCCGCCGAATGGTGCGGGTCGACCACGACCCTCCCCCCGGGGGGCTGCACCGTCAAGAAGAGGGACGAGATTGTGCGCACTGTCAAAGGCCCATCCAATGGCTGGTGCCAAGGCAAACTGCTGACAGGAACGTCAAGACCATTGTTGAGTGCCTTGCTGATGAGCTGACCAATGCTGCTCAAGGCTCGTCCAACCGGTCGACTGATGGTTCCTCTTCAGAAGTTGCATCGAACAAACAGAAACCAATCCGAGAGAAGAACGAGTTTCACTCGAAGATAAACGCAACATATTCAGAGATAAATCCAAAGGTTCCTAACCGCAGATTAAAGTACTCGGGCATCAGGCCCGAAGGAGTTTTAATGATTACAAAATCACTTGGCATTCTGAGGCAAATAAAGCCGAAGCATAATGTTTTTCAATCACTCGGTGGGAGAAGGATTGGCTGGATCGCAGAAGATGTCAAGGTCGATGTTGTCGGCAATATGAGTGGCTGCCTCGAGGAAGGTGTCCATGAAGGACTGGAAGGAGTGCTTCTTAGTATTCGCTACCTTGAGGGCCGCCAGCTTGTCTTCTTTAGCCTCCTTGCAGTGCACTCGAACCAATGACAAGGCGACGTCGGCACCACAGCGAGTAGAGGACTTCTTCCACTCTTGCACTCGGCTAGGGATCTGATTGAGTCGAGTCATCAGTGACTCGAGGTCTTGGGAAAGTTCCGCAAGAGGCCAGAGTTCGGCTTTCACTTGAGTCATCGCCGCCTTCAGTCGAGCCAAATAAGCAACTGCACCATCCAAGCGCGATTCCAATCGCAGTAGGTTTATCGCAATGTCATATTTCACGGGACAATTGATGGGGTCGAGACCTGTCTCGACCCGCCCGGTTTCAACTTCAAAGTCCTGACAAAGTTCTGTTCCATCGCAAAAAACAATGAGTCGACAATATTACAACAAATGTCAGTTGACAACAATTCACCAGTCGAATGACCATACCTTCGAGCTTCAGGACAAGTTTCGCGGCGAGTTGTTCCAGATAGGATTCCAGCTTGTCTGTCTTGGTTCTGAGGCCGCCGACTTCAGTGGTCAGGTTCTCCTTGTCCTTCCTCAGTTGCTCGACTTCCCGATTAGCTTCCAAAATGGCAGTCTTCAACTCCGCGTTCTCCTCCTCCAATTTGCCGACTGAAGCCAGCTTCTGGTCCACAAGCGTCTTCTTCTCACGCGCTTCCTTCTGAGCAGCAGCAAGGTCCAGGTCCTTCATCTCCAAAGCCTCCTTCACCCTCTCTAAAGAAACAACACTCTTCAGACGAGCTTGAAGTTGGCGGTTTTCACTACGCACATCTGCTTGTGTGAAGTCACTCAGTTCTAAGAGACTGAAAGAAAAAGCAGTGGAAAGTGCGAGCTACTAAGCAAACAAGACAGTCGAATGATTACCTCCCATGATGCTCGTCTCTTGTTGGGCAGTCTTGAGATTCTTCTTTGCGAGTTCAAGGTCAAGTTCAACGCTGATATGCTTCTTCTTTAACTCGGAAAGACGAGCTCCAAGATCACAAGACCTCTGCAGTCAGCAAGGGAGATATGTCAGTCGACAGAAATAAGAGACAGTGACAGGGAAAAGTTACTCTAAGACTACTGCCGAATCAAATATTCAACAGTAGTCTCGGGGACTACACCCAGTGGGTGCACTTAGCATGCCCCCACTGGTTCAGATCAATACTCAGCAAGGTTCGCCCAGCGTGAGTCTAAAAAAAGAGAGAGTACATTCTAAGACCTCAGTCGACTGCTGGTCTCAGGGACTACACCCAGTGGGTGCACTCGGCGTGCCCCCACTGATCCAGACAGTTTACTGAGACTCAGCTCGAGTCGAGTCGAGTGGAAGATTTCCTAAACTCTACACAAAGGAACACCCCAGTGGGTGATCGGATATAAAACAACATTCAAAAGTTCAGTCGGAGTTTTGCTGACCTGAACATTGGTCTGAAGGGAAGTGCTGGCATTGTAAGCCACCTGACTAGCTTCATGCATCACCTTCACCTGCTCCATGACAAGATTCACCTGGCGAAGAGCTTCCCTACCGGCACTCGGTGAGTCGTCTAGGGTCTGATACGCAGCAAAGAGTGATGGCTCCAAGGCAGCCAAAGCAGTTACTGGGTCAGACGCATGGAGTTGCACTAGAGCGGCAGGAGTCTGTGTAGTCGATCCCGACGGACGATCAGTCGTCAGCGGGCTGGCGAATGTGACATTGGTCTGAACCGGCTCTCCGGAACGTTCGACCACCGCCTCAAGCGCCAGCGTCGACTGAGGGACTTGAATTTCAAGCCTCCTCCTGCTTGAGCTTCCACTTTTCTTCCTCCTCTCCTGCAGAGGCACTTCTTCTTCTTCGTCATCAGGGAGCACAACGATCTCTTGCGGAACTACAGAAAGGGAGAAATATCAGATATTCAGCCGATTGATGACTCACTCGACTAAATGAAACCTTGTCGAATGGACTTACCAGACTGAGAGGTGGCCTCCTCATCTCCTGGTGCCTTATCGATGTCCATGTCAGTAGCAGAAGAGGTGGGGCTAGAAAGATACATGATCCAATTGGTCAGAGCAGAAATTTCAGTCGGTCCGCATAAACACAAGTGTGAAACTCACCCCGAAGCCACAGGGACGTCCATCTTGATCCGCGGCAAAGTCTTTTGAGCCTTGGGAGGAGCAACCTTGGGCAGCTTGGCGACCTTCTCCGTCGGCTCCGGAGTCGACGTCCGAGTGCGCTTCTGAGCGTGTGCACTCGGAGCCACGTTCTTCCTGTGCCCGCCCGCCGGGTCATGTTGATGCTTGGATCGGCGCTCGGAACACGGCGGCGAGTCGACTTCTTCCTCGTCGTTTGACTCCTCGCTCTCCTCCTCCTCCTCTTCATCCGAAGACTCCCAATCGCCACTCTCTTCGGCACTGGCCTCTCCCTCCTGGCCCTGCTCCAGAGCTTGTTTGTCGTTGGGCATTGAATACATCTCAGTAAAAACCTACAAGACAAAAAGTCGAGTAAGGTCAGTCGACATCAAGTGCAGTCGGAATATATATGCCAGGCAGTCGGAATACAAGAACATACCTTGCCAGGCAGATTGTCGTCTCTAAAGGGAATGACTCGCCTGGATCCTCTAGGGTTGTCCTGGTTGCCTATGATACTCTTCAACCACATGGACATGGTCTTGGACGACACTTCCTCTGGGTGGACCCGAGCAGTGTCTTCGGTTCTGGAGTACAACCACATAGGATGATCATGAGCTTGAAGAGGCTGGATGCATTGACTGACGAACACTTCCAGCAGGTCCAGGCCGGTGACACCGTCATTGATAAGTTGGACCACTTTCTCCACCAACATCCTCGTCTCCATGTTCTCAGCAGTAGTCACTCTGAGTGGATAAGGAGTCTGAACGCGGTCGAATGTGAAGTGGGGGAGGCCAGTCGATTGACCTGGAGCTGTGACGTCCTGGCAGTAGAACCAGGTCGACTGCCAGCCTCTAACCGATTCAAGGAGAGTCATAGAATGAAAAGAACTCCTATGCCTTTTCTGGATACCTAAACCCCCCACACATCTGGATGACATTGGTCTTTGAGTCACTCGACTTCGCTTTTTTGACAGACTGGGATCAGATGGTGAAGATATGTTTGAAAAGACCCCAGTTGGCTCGACACCCCAAGAGGTTATTGCACATCGACACGAACACGGCCAGATACATAATGGTGTTGGGAGAAAAATGGTGGAGTTGAGCACCGAAGAAATTCAGGAATCCCCAGAAGAAGGGGCGCAAAGGGAACGAAAAACCTCGGTCGACGTGGGTGGCGAGTAGTACACACTCACCCGGTCCAGGCTGGGGTTCCATCTCCCCCTCCGGCAGCCTTGTCGCTCCCTTGGCGATCAGTCCAGATTCCGCCAACTCGTCCAGATCTTCTTGCTGGATCGAAGACCGGATCCAATCGCCCTGGATCCAGCCTGGCAGCAGCCCCGCGCGCGATGACAACCCGCGGTTCTGTTTCTTGCCTTTCGCCGGCCCCGTCGCCTTCTTTGCGCGCTCTAGCGCCGCCGTCTTGTCCTTCACCATGGCGGCGGAGCGTCAGCGTCGGAGCGGAAGAGCTGGGCACGGTGGAGAAGCGGAGGAAGAAGAAGGAGAAACGTGCGTGCACAGTGCAGACGCCTCGGTCCCGTCGCCTTGTAAAGGGTTGCTTCCGAGTGACTGACGCGTGGGACCAGGTAATCCTGTCAAATCCCGCAACAGTCGCGTGCAACGTACGTGGCGAAAAAGGTGGCGCAGAAATCGAGGCATCACTATTTATCCACTCCGCTCGCTTAGGCACTCCCCGTCCCACGTGCTTCCCCGAAATTTCGTATCCCGCGAAATCCGGGATACATAGCAGTCAATCGCGCCCAAGATCCTGCACTCTAATACAACACTTAGCAGACAACGCCACAAGGTCAGTCGACAACTCTCTGAATGGATCAAGGCGACTGAATCGATGCTGAAGTACCAACACGAGTTCTCCATCTTGCAGAAAATGCTCGCGAAGGTGCAAAGCTCAAAACAAGTTCAACTCCAACCTACTTTCCACTCGAACCTTAATCCATTCGGGTGCTACTGATGAGGATACAGACCTGGGGTAGGGTCATAGACCTGACCTATATGTCCTACCCAAGTTCACTACCCTAGAAGACAAGAAGTCCAAGAGGCAGCATGAGACCCCCAGTCGAAGATGTCAAGTGCAATCCACTCGACAATCATGTCACTCGGGAGTCTTCCTACCTACTGTCACTCGACCATCCAGAGAATCACTCGACCTACTAAAGACTAGGAGTCACTCAGCGTTACAACGGGCATGCGTTCACTCCGTACTCTTTAAGGTCATTAACAACACTTAAGGCTGGCGTTACCAGTAACACCCCCACTTTATGTACATTAAGTCCCTTGTAATGGAGGGCGGAGAGGGTTCTGGCGAACTCTATATAAGCCACCCTCCTCCTCTGGCACAAGGGTTTGCACCCCTTGTAACATCACACATATATCCAATCGACCGCCCCCGGGAACCGAGACGTAGGGCTGTTACTTCCACCGAGAAGGGCCTGAACTCGTAAACCCCGTGTGTACACCTTCACCATAGCTGAGATCTTGCCTCTCCATACCTACCCCCCTTTCTACTATCAGCCTTAGAACCACAACACCATTAAAATGAAAAGTGGCATTGCCTTTGTTGCAATTAATAACAGCCCCTGTAGTATTCAAATAGGGTCTACCAAGGATAATCGACATACTATCATCCTCGAGAATATCAAGAATAACAAAGTTCGTTAAGATAGTGACGTTTGCAACCACAACAGGCACATCCTCACAAACACCGACAGGTATAGCAGTTGATTTATCGTCCATTTGCAAGGATATTTCAGTAGGTGTCAACTTATTCAATTCAAGTCTACGATATAAATAGAGAGGCATAACACTAACACCGGCTCCAAGATCACATAAAGCAGTTTTAATATAGTTTTTTTTTAATGGAGCATGGTATAATTGGTACTCCTGTATCTCCTAGTCTCTTAGGTATTCCACCTTTAAAAGTGTAATTAGCAAGCATGGTGGAAATTTCAGCTTCCGGTATCTTTCTTTTATTTGTAATAATATCTTTCATGTACTTAGCATAAGGGTTTACTTTAAGCGTATCAGTTAAGCGCATACGTAAGAAGATAGGTCTAATAATCATTTCAGCAAAGCGCTCAAAATCCTCATCATCCTTTTCTTGGATGGTTTAGGAGGAAAAGGCATGGGTTTCTAAACCCATGGTTCTCTTTCTTTACCGTGCTTCCTAGCAACAAATTCTCTCTTATCATAACGTTGATTCTTAAATTGTGGGTTATCAAGATCGACATGAGGTTCAATCTCTACATCATTATTATTGCTAGGTTGAGCATCAACATTAACATTATCACCAGGTTCATGTTCATCACCAGATTGTGTTTCAGCATCAGAAATAGAAATATCATTGGGATTCTCAGGTGTGTCTACAACAGGTTCACTAGAAGCATGCAAAGTCCTATCATTTTTCTTTTTCTTCTTTTTAGAAGGACTAGGTGCATCTACATTATTTCTCTGAGAATCTTGCTCAGTTCTCTTAGGGTGGCCTTCAAGATACAAAGGTTCCTGAGTCATTTTACCCCTTCTAGTAGCCACTCTAACAGCAAAATCATGTTTATTGTTTAATTCATCGAGCAAATCACATTGAGCTTTAAGTACTTGCTCTGCTTGAGTGGTAACCATAGAAGCATATTTGCTGATGAGTTTAAGTTCACCTTTAACTCTATCCACATAATCACTCAAGCGTCCAATCATGTAAGCATTACTCTTTAATTCTCTACCAACATAAGCATTGAAATTTTCTTGTCTAGCCATAAAGTCATCAAATTCATATAAACATTGGCTAGGAAACTTAGTAGACAGGATTTCAACCTTATCATATCTATAGAGAGATTTTACCTTCACCACCTGTGTCAGGTTATCAAGACCATGTGTTTCTTCAATAGGTGGTATATTAAGACCATGTATTTCTTCAACGGGAGGTAAATTCTTAACATCTCTAGCTTTAATACCTTTCTCTTTCATAGATTTCTTTGCCTCTTGCATATCTTCAGGACTGAGAAATAGAACATCCCTTTTCTTCGGAGTTGGATTAATTAGCTCAGGAAGAGTCCAATTATTTTAATTAGTCAACATATTATTCAATAGAAATTCAGCTTGATCGACTGTTCTTTCCCTGAAAACACAACCAACACAACTATCTAAGTGGTCCTTGGAAGCATCAGTTAGTCCATTATAAAAGATATCAAGTATTTCATTTTTCTTAAGAGGATGATCAGGAAAAGCATTAAGTAACCGGATAAGCCTCCTTCAAGCTTGTGGGAGACTCTCTTCTTCAATTTGCACAAAATTATATATTTCCCTCAAGGCAGCTTGTTTCTTATGAGCGGGGAAATATTTAGCAGAGAAGTAATAAATCATATCCTGTGGACTACGCACACAACCAGGATCAAGAGAATTAAACCAAGTTTTAGCATCACCCTTTAATGGGAACGGAAATATCTTAAGGATATAATAGTAGCAAGATTTCTCATCATTAGTGAACAGGGTGGCTATATCATTCAATTTAGTAAGATGTGCCACAACGGTTTCAGATTCATAGCCATAAAAAGGATCAGATTCAACCAAAGTTATTATCTCAGGATTGACAGAGAATTCATAATCCTTATCAGTAACAAAGATAGGTGAAGTAGCAAAAGTAGGGTCATATTTCATTCTAGCATTTAGAGATTTCTGTTTCAGTTTAACTAATAACTTCTTAGGATCAGATCTATCATTGCAAGCAAGAATATCTCTAGTAGTTTCTTCATCCATAACATAACCCTCAGGAACAACAGGCAATTCATACTTAGGGGGAGAACCTTCATCATCACTATCTTTAATAATTTCATTTTCAAGAATTTTGTTCTCTCTAGCCCTAGCAAGTTGTTCATCTAGAAATTCACCTAATGGCACAGTAGTATCAAGCACAGAAGTAGTTTCATCATAAGTATCATGCATAGTACAAGTGACATCATCAATAACATGCGACATATCAGAATTAATAGCAGAAGCAGGTTTAGGTGTCGCAAGCTTACTCAAAACAGAAAGAGGATAGAGTGCAGAGCTAGATGGCAGTTCCTTACCTCCCCTCGTAGTTGAGGGAAAAATCTTAGTTCTTTCCTCTTTCAAGTTCCTCATAGTGATCAGCAGATATAAATCCCAAGTGACTCAAAGAATAGAGCTATGCTCCCCGACAACGGTGCCAGAAAATAGTCTTGATAACCCACAAGTATAAGGGATTGCAACAGTTTTCGAGGGTAGAGTATTCAACCCAAATTTATTGATTCGACACAAGGGGAGCCAAAGAATATTCTCAAGTATTAGCAGTTGAGTTGTCAATTCAACCACACCTAGATAACTTAGTATCTGCAGCAAAGTATTTAGTAGCAAAGTAGTATGGAAGTAACGGTAATAGTGGCAAAAGTAACGGTAGCAGTTTTGTAGTAATTGTAACAGTAGCAACGGTAAAGTAAATAAGCAAAGCACAATATGTGGAAAGCTCGTAGGCATTGGATTAGTGATGGATAATTATGCCGGATGTGATTCCTCATGTAATAGTTATAACATAGGGTGACACAGAACTAGCTCCAGTTCATCAATGTAATGTAGGCATGTGTTCCGAATATAGTCATACGTGCTTATGGAAAAGAACTTGCATGACATCTTTTGTCCTACCCTCCCGTTGCAGCGGGTCCTAATGGAAACTAAGGGATATTAAGGCCTCCTTTTAATAGAGAGCCGGACCAAAGCATTAGCACTTAGTGAATACATGAACTCCTCAAACTACGGTCATCACCGAGAAGTATCCTGATTATTATCACTTGCGGTTGTCGGATCATAACACATAATAGGTGACTATAGACTTGCAAGACAGGATCAAGAACTCACATATATTCATGAAAAAATAATAGGTTCAGATCTGAAATCATGGCACTCGGGCCCTAGTGAGAAGCATTAAGCATAGCAAAGTAATAGCAACACCAATCTCAGAACATAGTGGATATTAGGAATCAAACCCTAACAAAACTAACTTGATTACATGGTAAATCTCATCCAACCCATCACTGTCCAGCAAGCCTACGATGGAATTACTCACGCACGGCGGTGAGCATCATGAAATTGGTGATGGAGGATGGTTGATGATGACGACGACGACGAATCCCCCTCTCCGGAGCCCCGAAAGGACTCCAGATCAGCCCTCCCGAGAGAGATTAGGGCTTGGCGGAGGCTCTGTATTGTAAAACGCAATGAAACTTTCTCACTGATTTTTTTCTCCGCAAAAACAAATATATGGAGTTGGAGTTGAGGTCGGTGGACGTCCAGGGGGCCCATGAGGCAGGGGGCGCGCCCAAGGGGAGGGGGTGCGCCCCCACCCTCGTGGACAGGGTGTGGGCCCCCTGACGCTATTTCTTTCGCCAATATTTTTTATTAATTCTGAAAAGTTGCTTCGTGGATTTTCAGGTCATTCCGAGAACTTTTATTTCTGCACAGAAATAACACCATGGCAGTTCTGCTGAAAACATCGTCAGTCCGGGTTAGTTCCATTCAAATCATGCAAGTTAGAGTCCAAAACAAGGGCAAAAGTGTTTGGAAAAGTAGATACAACGGAGACGTGTCAGTAGCCCCCGGGCCCAAGGCGCGCTTGATGACCCACAAGTGTAGGGGATCTATCATAGTCCTTTCAATAAGTAAGAGTGTCGAACCCAACGAGGAGCAGAAGGAAATGATAAGCGGTTTTCAGTAAGGTTTTCTCTGCAAGCACTGAAATTATAGGTAATAGATAGTTTTGTGATAAGATAAATAGTAACGAGCAACAAGTAAATAAAGTAAATAAAGTGCAGCAAGGTGGCCCAATCCTTTATGTAGCAAAGGATAAGCCTGGACAATTTCTAATAATGAGAAAAGAGCTCCCGAGGACACATGGGAATTATCGTCAAGCTAGTTTTCATCACGTTCATATGATTCGCGTTCGGTACTTTGATAATTTGATATGTGGGTGGACCGGTGCTTGGGTACTGCCCTTACTTGGACAAGCATCCCACCTATGATTAACCCCTATTGCAAGCATCCACAACTACAAAAGAAGTATTAAGGTAAACCTAACCACAGCATTAAACATATGGATCCAAACCAGCCCCTAACGAAGCAACGCATAAACTAGGGTTTAAGCTTCTATCACTCTAGCAACCCATCATCTACTTATTACTTCCCAATGCCTTCCTCTAGGCCCAAATAATCGTGAAGTGTCATGTAGTCGACGTTAACATAACACCACTAGAAGAAAAGACAACATAGATCTCATCAAAATATCAAACGAATACCAAATTCACATGACTACTAATAGCAAGACTTCACCCATGTCCTCAGGAACAAATGTAACTACTCACAAAGCATATTCATGTTCATAATCACAGGAGTAATAATATGCAGTAAGGATCTGAACATATGATCTTCCACCAAGTAAACCAATTAGCATCAACTACAGGGAGTAATCAACACTACTAGCAACCCACAGGTACCAATTTGTGGTTTTGATACAAGATTGGATACAAGAGATGAACTAGGGTTTTGAGAGGAGATGGTGCTGGTGAAGATGTTGATGGAGATTTACCCCCTCCCTATGAGAGGATCGTTGGTGATGACGTTGCTGATGATTTCCCCCTCCCGGAGGGAAGTGTCCCCGGCAGAACAGCTCCGCCGGGGCCCTAGATTGGTTCCGCCAAGGTTCCGCCTCGTGGCGGCAGAGTTTCGTCCCGTAAGCTTGCCCACGATTTTTTTCCAGGGTAAAAGCTCTGATATAGCAGAAGATGGACACCGGGGGCCCACCAGGGGGCCCAGGAGACAGGGGCGCGCCCAGTAGGAGGGGGCGCGCCCCCCACTCTCCTGGCCAAAGTGTGGGCCCCCTGATGTGTTTCTTTCGCTCAATAATTTTTATTAATTCCAAAAAGATGTTTCATGGAGTTTTAGGATTTTTGGAGCAGTGCAGAATAGGTTTCCAATGTTTGCTCCTTTTCTAGCCAGAATTCCAGCTGCTGGCGTTCCCCCTCTTCATGGTAAACCTTGTAAAATAAGAGAGAATAGCCATAAGTATGGAGATATAATGTGTAATAACAGCCCATAATGCAATAAATATTGATATAAAAGCATGATGCAAAATGGACATATCAACTCCCCCAAGCTTAGACCTCGCTTGTCCTCAAGCGGAAGCCGATATCGAAAAATATGTCCACATATTTAGAGATAGAGGTGTCGATAAAAATAAAATACGGACATGAGGGCATCATGATCATTCTTATAACAGCAACATATATAGATTTTATCATATGATTTCCTATGCTCAAATGACAATCAATTCACAATGTCAAGTATGGTTCAAAAACTTAATTGGCAACTAACAAACTATAATCTCAGTCATTGAAGCAATTGCAATTTATCATAACATCAGAAAGAGTCAACAATAGAGCTTTTCAGCAAGCTCACATACTCAACTATCTTGTAGTCTTATATAATTGCTAACACTCACGAAATACTTGTGGTTATGGAGTTTCAGCCGGACACTGAGAAAGATAGGGGATTATTGTGTTGCCTCCCAACGTATTCACCTTTAGGTGATGTCAACAATAATAGCCCATGCAAACTTACATCCAATTGGATATATATATCATGATCTTTCAAACACGAGGAGCTTGCCAAAGGATAAAATGAAAAAGGGAAAGGTGAAGATCACCTTGACTCAAGCATAAAGTAAAAACATAAAGTAAAATATAGGCCCTTCGCAGAGGGAAGTAGAGGTTGTCATGTGTGTTTAGGGTTGATGCACAAAATCTTAATGCAAAATAATGTCACTTTATATTGCCCCTTGTATGTGGACCTTTATTATGTAGTCCGTCGCTTTTATTACTTCCACAACAAGATCGTACAAAGCTTATTTTCTCTGCACTAATAAGTCATACATATTTAGATAGAAATTTTTATTGCTTGCAACATGACAACTTACTTGAAGGATCTTACTCAATCCATAGGTAGGTATGGTGGACTCTCATGGCAAAACTGGGTTTAAGGGTGTTTGGAAGCACAAGTAGTATCTCTACTTGGTGCAAGGAATTTGGCTAGCATGACGGGGAAAGGCAGGCTCAACATGTTTGGAAGGTCAATGACAATATACTTTAACTGAGATGTGTGAAAACATAAACTATTACGTTGTCTTCCTTGTCCAACATCAACTCTTTTAGCATGTCATACCTAATGAGTGCTCCCAATTATAAAAGGTGTCCAAGATAATATATTTATATGTGAACCCCTCTTTCCTTATCACTTCCTATTAATTGCAACGATGACCAAGACTACGTTTATCAACTCTCAACAACTTTTATGCCTCATACTTTCTATATGTGAAGTCATCACTATCCATAAGATCAATATGAACTCCACCCTTTTTTTCTTTCTTTCTACTTTCTCAAGATCATGGCAACATAGCAAAGCCCTTGACTCAACACTAATCTTTATTATAGATAGCTCACGGACTCGATTACAAAAAGAGATCACAAAGAAAAACTCAAAACTACTTGATATCAAAACTTCAATCTACTAGATCAAGATACTACTAAAAGGATCGAGCTAAATAAAATGGTAAAGATAGGAATGTGATGGTGATACGATACCGGGGCAACTCCCCCAAGCTTGGCAGTTGCCAATGGGAGTGCCCATACCCATGTGATTATGTCCTCGGAGGTGATGAAGTAGGGGTTGTTGATGATGTAGGCTTGTTCCTCAATTTACGCTTGAGTATAATATTTTGCTCCTTTAGGTCCTTGATCTCCTAATCCAGGCTTAATACTCTTTTCAATAATTCCTGTTTATTTTCCTGCAAGAGACGAAAAAGGATAAACTCGATCTTTTGCTTCTTTGCTCTATCAGGGATGCTTGACTTTTTAAACTCCACGTGCATGTCCCCAGGGTGAGGTAATGGGGCTTCGTCTTCGTCTGAACTCATCTCCTCCTTTACTTTAGGCTCATAGCCTTCCTCTTCTTCAGAGGTCTAGCCATCATGCTCCAAGTCCCCGTAGACCTTAGGGTCTGCGAGGAAATCAGCCACATAACTTTCCCCTACCGAATCCTGAGACGACATATTGCTCTAAATCTGAAACAGAAACAGCTCGAAACGAAAATAGAGGATATTTACGTGATACGGTGGTCAAAACCTTCGAGAGTATATATAATGAATTTTTACCGACCAAAATACGTAACGTGCAGGAAAACGGAGTCTGGGGGGCACACGAAGTGTCCACGAGACAGGGGCGCGCCCAGTAAGGGTGGGCGCGCCCTCCACTCTCGTGGGGGCCTCGTGTCCCTTTCGGACTACTTCTTTCTTCCTAAAATTCTTAAATATTCCAAAACTAATAAAAATTGCCATTGGAGTTGTTTTGGAGTCGATTTACTTACCGTACCACATACCTATTCCTTTTCGGAGTCTAGAACATTCTGGAAAGTGTCCCTTATGTATTCCTCAGGGGTTACAGTTTCAATAATATTAGTTTCAACATTGATAGGATTATCTGAAATATAATGTTTAATTCTTTGACCGTTTACCACCCTTGGACTTGTGCCTTTGAAGTTGTTGATTTTTATGGCACCGGAACGATAGACCTCCTCAATAACGTAAGGACCTTCCCATTTTGAGAGAAGTTTTCCTGCAAAAAATCTTAAACGAGAGTTGAATAATAATACATAGTCTCCTACGTGAAACTCACGCTTTTGTATCCTCTTATCATGTTAGCGTTTGACTTTTTCTTTAAATAGCTTGGCATTCTCATATGCTTGGGTTCTCCATTCATCAAGTGAGCTAATATCAAACAACCTCTTCTCACCAGCAAGTTTGAAGTCATAATTGAGCTCTTTAATAGCCCAATATGCCTTATGTTCAAGTTCAAGAGGTAAGTGACATGCTTTTCCATAAACCATCTTATATGGAGACATACCCATAGG
This sequence comes from Triticum dicoccoides, assembly GCF_002162155.2. NCBI lineage: Eukaryota > Viridiplantae > Streptophyta > Magnoliopsida > Poales > Poaceae > Triticum > Triticum dicoccoides. The sequence goes on from NC_041385.1 coordinate 197,993,461, forward strand.
ATTTTTGTATGCAGTTCTATATGCCCATAATGCATCATCAAGTTTTTTGGACAAAATCTTTCTAGATCTATTCACAGTCTTTTGCAAAATTAATTTGAGCTCTCTATTGCTCAACTCTACTTGACCACTAGACTGCGGATGATAAGGAGATGCGATTCTATGATTAACATCATACTTGGCAAGCATCTTACGGAAAGCACCATGAATAAAATGTGAACCACCATCAGTCATAAGATATCTAGGGACTCCAAACCTCGGAAAAATAACTTCTTTAAGCATTTTAATAGAAGTATTATTATCATCACTACTAGTTGGAATAGCTTCTACCCACTTAGTAACATAATCAACAGCAACTAAAATATGTGTACAACCATTGGAGGTAGGAAAAGGTCCCATATAATCAAAGCCTCAAACATCAAACGATTCAATAACAAGAGAATAATTCATAGGCATTTCTTGACGTCTACTAATGTTACCTACTCTTTGGCATTCATCACAAGATAAGACAAACTCATGAGCATCTTTGAAGAGAGTAGGCCAATAAAAACCAGATTGTAGTACCTTGTGTGCAGTTCTATCTCCAGCGTGGTGTCCTCCATAAGATTCAGAGTGACACTTGCATAGAATCTGTTCCTGTTCATGCTCAGGCACACCACGTCTAATAACACCATCTACTCCTTTATAAAGGTGTGGGTCATCCCAAAAGTAATGTCTTAAATCATAAAAGAACTTTTTCTTTTGCTGGTATGTGAAACTAGGAGGTATAAATTTAGCAACAATGTAATTAGCATAATCAGCATACCAAGGAGCAGTACAAGAAGCATTAATTACCGCTAATTGTTCATCAGGAAAACTATCATCAATAGGCAGTGGGTCATCAAGAACATTCTCTAACCTAGACAAGTTATCTGCATCGGGGTTCTCAGCTCCCTTTCTATCAATAATGTGTAAATCAAATTCTTGGAGCAGGAGAACCTATCTAATGAGTCTAGGCTTAGCATCTTTCTTTTCCATAAGGTATTTAATAGCAGCATGATCAGTGTGAATAGTAACTTTGGAATCAACAATATAAGGTCTAAACTTATCACATGCAAACACAACTGCTAAGAACTCTTTTTCAGTAGTAGCATAATTTCCCTGGGCAGTATCAAGAGTCTTACTAGCATGCTGGATAACATTCAATTTCTTATCAACTCTTTGCCCTAGAATAGCACCTACAGCATAATCACTAGCATCACACATAATTTCAAAGGGTAAATTCCAATCAGGTGGCTGAACAATAGGTGCAGTGATCAAAGCTTTCTTAAGTATTTCGAATACTTCTACACAATCATCATCAAAGACAAAAGGAATATCTTTTTGCAATAAATTAGTCAGAGGCCTAGAGATTTTAGAAAAGTCCTTAATGATCCTCCTATAAAAACCGGCGTGACCAAGGAAACTACTTATACCTTTTATGTCCTTGGGACATGGCATCATTTAAATAGCATCAACTTTGGCTTTATCAACTTCAATACCTCTCTCGGAGATCTTGTGCCCCAAGACGATGCCTTCATTAACCATAAAGTGACACTTTTCCCAATTGAGGACGAGACTAGTGTCTTCGCATCTCCGCAAAACTCGATCAAGGTTGCTCAAACAATAATCAAAAGAGGATCCATAAACGGAGAAATCATCCACGAATACCTCACAAATCTTTTCACAAAAATCAGAGAATATATCCATCATGCATCTTTGAAAGGTAGCAGGTACATTACATAAACCAAAAGGCATACGTCTATAAGCAAAAGTACCAAAAGGGCAAGTAAAAGTAGTTTTAGATTGATCCTTTGCTGACACAGGTATTTGAGAGAAACCAGAATAAGCATCTAGAAAGCAGAAATGTGTGTGTTTGGATAGTCTTTCTAGCATTTGATCAATAAAAGGTAAAGGGTAATGATCTTTCTTAGTAGCTTTATTTAACTTACGGAAATCAATTACCATCCTATAACATGTAATAATTCTTTGCGGGATCAATTCATATTTATCATTAGGAACAACGGTAATACCTCCCTTTTTAGGAACACAATGGACAGGGCTTACCCATTCACTATCAGCAATGGGATAAATAATACCTGCCTCAAGGAGTTTTAGTATCTCCTTTCTTACCACTTCTTTCATCTTGGGATTTAGTCGTCGTTGAGGATCTCTAACTGGTTTGGCATGTTTCTAAATTGTAATTTTGTGTTGGCATAATGTGGGACTAATGCCCTTAAGATCATCTAGAGTATATCCAATAGCTGCTCGGTGCTTCTTCAGAGTTTTCAATAATCTTTCTTCTTCTTGCTCTGAAAGGTTAGCACTAATAATAACAGGATATATTTTCTTTTCATCAAGATAAGCATACTTAAGATTATCAGGTAAAGGTTTGAGTTCAAACACGGGATCACCCTTGGGTGGAGGGGGATCCCCAAGAATTTCAATGGGAAGGTTATGTTTCAGCATAGGTTCCTGTTTGAGGAACACTTCATCTATTTCCCTTCTTTCCTTCATAAACATATCGTTTTCATGGTCTAGCAAGTATTGTTCTAATGGATCAGTAGGAGGCACAGCAATGGAAGCAAGACCAATAATCTCATCCTTACTAGGTGGTTCCCTATCACGAGGTTGTCTATGAAACTTAGCAAAATTAAACTCATGAGACATACCATCTATGCCAATGGTGACAGTATCTTTTTCACAATCAATCTTAGCACTAACTGTATTCAAGAAGGGTCTACCAAAAATAATGGGACAAAAATCATCTTGTGGGGAACCAAAAACAAGAAAATCGGCAGGGTATTTAACCTTCCCACGCAAGAATTCAACATCTCTAACAATCCCAATAGGTTTAATGGTATCCCTATTAGCAAGCTTAATAGTAACATCAATGTCTTCTAATTCAACGGGTGCAATGTCGTGCATAATTTCTTTATATAGATCATAAGGTATCGCACTAGCACTAGCACCCATATCACATAAGCCATGATAACAATGATCTCCTATTTTAACAGAAATAACAGGCATGCCTACGACAGGTCTATGTATCTTAGTATCTGGTCTAGCAATATAGCAGATTCATTACAGAAATAAATAACATGCCCATCTAAATTATCATCCAAGAGATCTTTAACCATAGCAATACTAGGTTCAACATTAATTTGCTCAGGAGGTGTATAAGTCCTAGTATTACTCTTACGAACAACAGTCGAAGCTTTAGCATGATCTTTTATCCTAACAAGAAATGGGGGTTTCTGAACATAAGTAGTAGGAACAATAGGATCACTATAGGTGACAGTCTTTTCTTCAACTGTAATAGGTGCAACTACTTTCACTTCAACAGGAGGATTATATTTAAACCACTTCTCTTTAGGGAGATCAACGTGAGTAGCAAAAGATTCACAGAAAGAAGCTACTATCTCAAAGTCAAGTCCATACTTAGCGCTAAATCCATGAAAAGCATCGGTATCCATAAAAGATTTAACACAATCGAACTTAGGTGTCATACCTGACTCCTTACCATCGTCGGAACCCCAATCTTTAGAGTTGCGTTTAATTTTTCCAATAAGTACCATTTGAAATCAATAGACTTTAGCATATAACAACCAGCACAGGAAGTATCGAGCAGGTTGCGATTATCAAGAGAAAGCGAGCATAAAAGTTTTGAATAATCATTTCCCGGGAGAGCTCATGATTGGGGCATGAATATAACATTGACCTAAGCCTCCCCCAAGCTTGAGAGATGCTTTATCCTTCGCGAGGCCAGAAATTATATATGTAATTACGATCACGATGAACAAGATGCATAGGATAGAACTTCTGGTGAAATTCCAACTTCAATCGCTTATAATTCCAAGATCTCGTATCATCACATAGCCTATACCATATCAATGCATCTCCCTTCAAAGATAAAGGGAAGACCTTCCTTTTGACAACATCATTGGGAATACCTGCAAGCTTAAATAATCCACAAACTTCATCCACAAAGATAAGGTATAAATCGGGATGCAATGTTCCATCTCCTGCAAATGGATTAGCTAGCAGTTTCTCTATCATACCCGAAGGAATCTCAAAGTTAATATTTTCATAAAGTTCAGTAGGTTGAGGAGAAACTCTTTGCTCTTCTGGTCGGGGTGAAGATACCCCGAACAAGCCCCTCAAAGGATCAGTTTCCATAGTGACAAGTAACAGAAAATTTCAGCACACTATATAAATGTTTGCTTACCAAGTTCCACTCACCAAAAGCGCTACACTCCCCGGCAACGGCGACAGAAAAGAGTCTTGATGACCAACAAGTGTAGGGGATCTATTGTAGTCCTTTCGATAAGTAAGAGTGTCGAACCCAACGAGGAGCAGAAGGAAATGATAAGCGGTTTTCAGTAAGGTTTTCTCTACAAGCACTGAAATTATAGGTAATAGATAGTTTTGTGATAAGATAAATAGTAACGAGCAACAAGTAAATAAAGTAAATAAAGTGCAGCAAGGTGGCCCAATCCTTTATGTAGCAAAGGATAAGCCTGGACAATTTCTAATAATGAGAAGAGAGCTCCCGAGGACACATGGGAATTATCGTCAAGCTAGTTTTCATCATGTTCATACGATTCGTGTTTGGTACTTTGATAATTTGATATGTGGGTGGACCGGTGCTTGGGTACTGCCCTTACTTGGACAAGCATCCCACTTATGATTAACCCCTATTGCAAGCGTCTGCAACTACAAAAGAAGTATTAAGGTAAATCTAACCATAGCATTAAACATATGGATCCAAATCAGCCCCTAACGAAGCAACGCATAAACTAGGGTTTAAGCTTCTGTCACTCTAGCAACCCATCATCTACTTATTACTTCCCAATGCCTTCCTATAGGCCCAAATAATGGTGAAGTGTCATGTAGTCGACGTTCACATAACACCACTAGAGGAAAAAACAACATACATCTCATCAAAATATCAAACGAATACCAAATTCACATGACTACTAATAACAAGACTTCACCCATGTCCCCAGGAACAAACATAACTACTCACAAAGCATATTCATGTTCACAATCAGAGGAGTAATAATATGCATTAAGGATCTGAACATATGATCTTCCACCAAGTAAACCAATTAGCATCAACTACAGGGAGTAATCAACACTACTAGCAACCCACAGGTACCAATTTGTGGTTTTGATACAAGATTGGATACAAGAGATGAACTAGGGTTTTGAGAGGAGATGGTGCTGGTGAAGATGTCGATGGAGATTGACCCCCTCCCGATGAGAGGATCGTTGGTGATGACGTTGGTGATGATTTCCCCCTCCCGGAGGGAAGTGTCCCCGGCAGAACAGCTCCGCCGGGGCCCTAGATTGGTTCCGCCAAGGTTCCGCCTCGTGGCGGCAGAGTTTCGTCCCGTAAGCTTGCCCACGATTTTTTCCAGGGTAAAAGCTCTGATATAGCAGAAGATGGACACCGGGGGCCCACCAGGGGGCCCAGGAGACAGGGGCGCGCCCAGTAGGAGGGGGCGCGACCCCCACTCTCCTGGCCGAAGTGTGGGCCCCCTGATGTATTTCTTTCACTCAATAATTCTTATTAATTCCAAAAAGATGTTTCGTGGAGTTTCATGATTTTTGGAGCAGTGCAGAATAGATTTCCACTGTTTGCTCCTTTTCCAGCCAGAATTCAAGTTGCCGGCATTCCCCCTCTTCATGGTAAACCTTGTAAAATAAGAGAGAATAGCCATAAGTATGGAGATATAATGTGTAATAACAGCCCATAATGCAATAAATATTGATATAAAAGCATGATGCAAAATGGACGTATCAGCGCTCAGACTTGGCTTCCAGGCGAAGCCAAAGGGCAAGTGCAGAGCACTGCGAGCCCTAACCACCTGCGGCCTTGATGACGCGTGGCAATTCATTGGAGGTGGGCGACTCCATTTTCCCACGCTGTCTCGGCAACTGTTTCCGACTGACAAAAGGGGTGCCACCTTCTGCCAGGCTTTCAATGCTCCTTATTTGTCTTGCTCCAGACCCCTTTCTCCCCGCAGCAGAAGAACTCACCAGATCTGCCGATGTCCCCGCAAATCTTCTGCTAGATGGCCGTAGAGAAGACTGTGGCTCCTGCCCCGGCTGCCAGTCCTGCCTGCTACGAGCCAGGGCTATTGGCGCCCTGTGTGACCGGGGAGAAGCTCCAGACCACGCTCCTCCTGACAGTGAGCAATGACAACGAGTGTAAGGAGACAGCGGTTCGGGTCGCCACCGCTGCACCGGAACCCGTGGGCAGCACCTTCTTCCCCTTCTTCATGCCCAACGTCTACTCGGGCTGGTACCTCCATTCTCTCGCTTCTCCTTCGCCGTCCTTCACCACTATGGTCTTCACGCGCTCCACATTGCATGACCGGAGACAACCCGGTCGGGTGTATCGGCTTCGTTGCGGCGCGAGGTGGTAACGCAATCTCCCGCGCCAGGAAGAAGGTGGAGGATGCCGTGAAGAGGTGGGTCCTGATGGATGCCAAGTGCTCCCAGAGCTCGTTGAAGCTGCCGACCGCATTCCCCGTCTCCGAGAAGTGGTGGCGTTCTGAGAAGATCACTGACCCTTCCCTCACGCCGTTGGTGAAGAAGATGGATAAGGATCTGAAGAGTGCGAAGCTGACGGGGGCCATGTTCATCAAGGAGTTCCTGAGGCAGCGCATCACGCCGCTTCAAGACCGCCCCCGCCCCTTGTGGAAGCTTGGTGGTGATGACGACAAAATCCGCCTGCGCCAAGACCCCCTTCCCGAGGAGGAGCTGAGCAAGGTGTTACTCTTCCTAACGGGGAAGGACCCGAGCGATCCTCCGGAAGGTTGGCTTCCGATGTACTGTCGTGATGACGCCGAGAAGGTCTTCGCGGCCATGCCTGTCTTTGACGAGCTTGGGCTCGTGCGGCTGGGGGTTCTGCGGAGGAAGCCCGGAAGGCGCTAGGGGTGGCCGCCACGGCGCGCGACCTGGCGCGAAAGGAGGCCACAGAAGATGAGGACCGGTGCCATGTGGCGGAGGCTGATCTGAAGGCTCTCCAGGACCGGCAGGCCGCCCAGGCCAGCCAGCTCTAGGAGCATGGGGAGAGCTGAAGGCCCAGGAAGCTGTCGTCACCAACCAAGATGCCGAGGTGAAGAGGACGGCCTTAGAGTAGGCTGGAGAGTGCGATCGCCTGACGAAGCTAAAGGAGGAGGCGGAGGCAGCCCAAGCGGCCCTCTCCGAGGCCAAGAAGGTGGCCGCCATGGAGCACAACGCTCTTACCTCCCTCGAGGCACATTTCCACAAGGCCCAGAAGGCGCTCTTTGGAGATGATCCCTCAAAGAAGGCGGTGGTGACGACCCTGAAGGAGAGCCCTGCTGCTTTGCTTCCTGAAGTCGTGGCGGTGCTTGAAGATGCTGTCAACGGGTTTTCCTCCTTTGAGGAAAGCGAGGCCCGCTCACTTTCTTCCTCGGCTCTGACATGCGTCTTTAGCCATCTTTATCTCCAGGAGGCCAGCTTCGACCTCTCCTCCTTCCTTACTTCGGTGGACTCCAACTCCCAGGATGCTGCTGCTGCTGCCGTGAAGAGCTTCGTGGACGCCATGCTGAGCAAGTTCCAGGTCATTGGTCCTCAGACTGAAGCCGGTGGAATGGGCGACGTACCTGGCGGTGAGGCTCTGCTGGCGGGCAGTGGTGACGCCCAAGTCTGAAGAGGTGGCCCGATGATTCTACTCTTCCCTGTCTGTCCTGTATCATGCAACACGCTTCGGGGAGGTGTTTAAAACTTATTTGCTTGGAACAGTATGTCTTGTAATAACTAGATTATGCTCCTTCAGCTTTTCCATTTGCTTTGTTGTTCTACGTCGGCAGAGCCCGGCCCTACGTGTACCTTAGCCCCCGTTGGGTCATCCAGATCACCAGGATGAGCCCAAGGGGTGAGGGGCTACGTGACCACTTAGGCTCCTGAGATGCGATGCTCAGGAGTCCTCCTTGACGTGCGAACACCTTAGGAAAAGGTGAAGGGGCAAGCCTTGATGTTCTGTGTCGGCAGGGCCCGGCCCCGCGCATGCCTCAACCGTCGTTGAGTCGTCCAGATCACCAGGATGAGCCCAAGAGGAGAGGGGCTACGTGGCTAGTTAGGCTCCTGCTACATCTTGAGCTTGCGTTGGTTTTCCTTGAAGAGGGAGTGATGCAGCAATAGTAGCATAAGTATTTCCCTCAGTTTTTGAGAACCAAGGTATCAATCTAGTAGGACGCTCCTCAAAAGTCCCACGCACCCACACAAACAAAGAAAGAACTCGCAACCAATGCAATAAAGGGGTTGTCAATCTCTTCACGGCCACTTGCAAAAGTGAGATCTGATAGAGATAGTGTGATAAGATAAATATATTTTGGGTATTTTATAATATAGATTGGAAAAGTAAAGATGCAAATAAAAGTAGATTGAAAGCTTATATGATAAAAGATAGACCCGGGGCCATAGGTTTCACTAGTGGCTTCTCTCAAGATAGCATAAGTATTACGGTGGGTGAACAAATTATTGTCGAGCAATTGATAGAAAAGCGAATAATTATGAGATTATCTAGGCATGATCATGTATATAGGCATCACGTCCGTGACAAGTAGACCGACTCCTGCCTGCATCTACTACTATTACTCCACAGATCGACCGCTATACAGCATGCATCTAGAGTATTAAGTTCATAAGAACAGAGTAACGCATTAAGAAAGGTGACATGATGTAGAGGGATAAACTCATGCAATATGATATAAACCCCATCTTTTATCCTCGATGGCAACAATACAATACGTGCCTTGCTGCCCCTACTGTCACTGGGAAAGGACACCGCAAGATTGAACCCAAAGCTAAGCACTTCTTCCATTGCAAGAAAGATCAATCTAGTAGGCCAAACCAAACTGATAATTCGAAGAGACTTGCAAAGATAACTCAATCATAGGAGATTCAAATATTTCTCATAGATAAACTTGATCATAAAGTCACAATTCATTGGATCTCGACAAACACATCGAAAAAAGAGTTACATCAAATATATCTCCAAGAAGATCGAGGAGAACATGGTATTGAGATCCAAAAAGAGAGAAGAAGCCATCTAGCTAATAACTATGGACCCGAACGTCTGTGGTAAACTACTCACAACTCATCGGAGGGGCTATGGTGTTGATGTAGAAGCCCTCGATGGTCGATTCCCCCTCCGGCGGAGCACCGACGAAGGCTCCAAGATTGGATCTCACGGATACAGAAGGTTACGATGGTGGAAATAGTTTTTCGTTGGCTGCTAGATGTTCTCAGGGTACGTGGGTACATATAGGAGGAAGAAGTAGGTCGGTGCTTGCCCGAGGGGCCCATGAGATAGGGTGGCACCCTGAAGGGGTGGGCGCGCCCTCCACCCTCGTGGCCGCCTCGGCTGCTTCTTGGCTTGCCCTCCAAGTCCTCTAGATCACGTTCGTTCCAAAAATCATGCTTCCGAAGGTTTCATTCCGTTTGGACTCCGTATGATATTCCTTTTCTTCGAAATACTGAAATAGGCAAAAAAAACAGCAGTATGGGATGGGCCTCCGGTTAGTAGGTTAGTCCCAAAAATGATATAAATGTGTAAAATAAAGCCCATAAACATCCAAAAAGGGTAATATAATAGCATGGAATAATCAAAAAATATAGATACGTTGAAGACGTATCAAGCATCCCCAAGCTTAATTCCTGCTCGTCCTCGAGTAGGTAAATGATAAAAACAGAATTTTTGATGTGGAATGCTACCTAGCATAATTCTCAATGTAATTTTCTTTATTGTGGCATGAATGTTCAGATCCAAATGATTCAAAATAAAAGTTCATATTGACATAAGAAATAGTAATACTTCAAGCATACTAATCAAAGCAATCATGTCTTCTCAAAATAACATGGCTAAAGAAAGTTCATCCCTACAAAAATCATATAGTTAGGCTATGCTTCATTTTCGTCACAGAAAAATGCTCCCAAATTCTACACACCCGATGACAAGCCAATCAATTGTTTTGTAGTTAAATAATCTCAAACTTTTTCAACTTTCATGCAATACATGAGCGTGAGCCATGGATATAGCACTATGGGTGGAATAGAATATGATGATGGGGATTGTGTGGAGAAGACAAAAAAAGGAGAAAGTCTCTCATTGACGAGGATAATCAACGGGCTATGGAGATACCCATCAATTGATGTCAACATGAGGAGTAGGGATTGCCATGCAACGGATGCACTAGAGCTATAAATGTATGAAAGCTCAACAAAAGAAAACTAGTGGGTGTGCATCCAACTTGCTTGCTCACGAAGACCTAGGGCATTTTGGGAAGCCCATCGTAGGAATATACAAGCCAAGTTCTATAATGAAAAATTCCCACTAGTATATGAAAGTGACAACATATGAGACTCGCTATATGAAGAACATGGTGCTACTTTGAAGCACAAGTGTGGAAAAGAAATAGTAACATTGCCCCCTTTTATTTTATTTTATTTTTTTTCTTTTTCTATTTTTTTATTTTTTTGGGCCTTCCTTTTTTGTCGTTTCTTTTTTTCTTTTGGCCTTTCTTTTTTTCTTTTTGGGGACAATGCTCTAATAATGATGATCATCACACTTTTATTGATTTACAACTCATGAATTACAGCTCAAATCTAGAACAAGATATGACTCTATATGAATGCCTCCAGCGGTGTACCGGGATGGGAAATGAATCAAGAGTGACATGTATGAAAAATTATGCAAAGTGGCCTTGCCACAAATACGATGTCAACTACATGATCATGCAATGGCAATATGACAATAGTAATGCGTGTCATGATGATAAACGGAACGGTGGAAAGTTGCATGGCAATATATCTCGGAATGGCTATGGAAATGCCATAATAGGTAGGTATGGTGGATGTTTTTAGGAAGATATAAGGAGGTTTATGTGTGATAGAGCGTATCATATCACGGGGTTTGGATGCACCGGCGAACTTTGCACCAACTCTCAAGGTGAGAAAGGGCAATGCACGGTACCGAAGAGGCTAGCAATGATGGAAAGGTAAAAGTGCGTATAATCCATGGACTCAACATTAGTCAAAAGAACTCATATACTTATTGCAAAAATCTACAAGTCATCAAAAACCAAGAACTACGCGCATGCTCCTAGAGGGATAGATTGGTAGGAAAAGACCATCGCTCGTCCCCGACCGCCACTCATAAGGATGCACAATCTAAGAACACGTCATGTTTCAAATTTGTTACACAACTTTAACCGTACGTGCATGCTACGGGACTTGCTAACTTCAACACAAGCATTCTTTAAATTCATAATCACCCAACTAGCATGACTTTAATATCACTACCTCCATATCTCAAAACAATTATCAAGTATCAAATTGATCATAGCATCCAATTCACTTCCTATGGTAGTTTTTATTATACCCAACTTGGATGCCCACCATTCTAGGACAAATTTTATAACCCTATAAAATACCATGCTGTTCTAAGAGACTCTCTAAGTAATATAAGTGAAGCATGAGAGACTAGAAATTTATACAAAATTAAGCCACCGTCGTGCTCTAAAAGATATAAGTGAAGCACTAGAGCAAAAACTATCTAGCTCAAAAGATATAAGTGAAGCACATAGAGTATTCTAATAAATTCCAATCAAGTGGGCTTCTCCCAAAAGGTTTGTACAGCAAGGATGATTGTGGAAAACTAAAAAGCAAATACTAATATCATACAAGACGCTCCCAGCAAAACACATATCATGTGGCGAATAAAAATATAGCTCCAAGTAAAGTTACCAATGAACAGAGACGAAAGAGGGGATGCCTTCCGGGGGCATCCCCAAGCTTAGGCTTTTGGCTATTCTTGAATATCTTGGGGTGCCATGGGCATCCCCAAGCTTAGGCTCTTGCCACTCCTTATTCCATAGTCCATCAAATCTTTACCCAAAACTTGAAAACTTCACAACACAAAACTCAACAGGAAATCTCATAAGCTCCGTTAGTGAAAGAAAGCAAAACCACCACCTAAGGTACTGTAATGAACTCATTTTTTATTTATATTGGTGTTAAACCTACTGTATTTCAAGTTCTCTATGGTTCATACCACTTAATACTAGCCATAGATGCATCAAAATAAGCAAACAAAACACGAAAAACAGAATCTGTCAAAAACAGAACAGTCTGTAGCAATCTGTAACCCACGAATACTTCTGGAACTCTAAAAATCCTACCAAAATAGGAAGTCCTGGGAAATTTGTTTTTTGATCTACATCAAAAAGAATCAATGCAAAATCATGTTTCTGTGATGTAAAAAAACTAATTTCATGTGTGCAAAGTTTCTTTTTTTCAGCAGAATCAAATTAACTATCACCATAGGTTATCCTATAGGTTCTACTTGGCACAAACACTAATTAAAAAATAAAAACACATCTAAACAGAAGGTAGATGCAAAATTTATTACTAAACAGAAACAAAAACAAAAAACACAAATAAAATTGGGTTGCCTCCCAACTAGCGCTATCGTTTAACGCCCCTAGCTAGGCATAATGGCGAGGATAGATCTAAATAGTGCCATCTTTGGCACTCAATTCATAAGTAGCTCGCATGGTATATTCATAAGGTAATTTAATTTTCTTTCTTGTAAAGTGCTCCATGCCTTTCCTTAATGGAAATTGGAATCTAATATTCCCTTCCTTCATATCAATAATCGCGCCAATTGTTCTAAGGAAAGGTCTACCAAGAATAATAGGGCAAGAAAGATTGCAATCTATATCAAGAACGATAAAATCTACGGGCACCAAATTTCTATTTGCAACTATGAGAACATCATTGATCCTTCCCATTGGCTTTTTAATGGTGGAATCCGCAAGGTGCAAATTTAAAGAGCAATCATCAAGATCTTGGAAACCTAGAATATCACATAAAGTTTTCGGAATCGTGGAAACAGTAGCACCCAAATCACACAAAGCATAACACTCATGATCTTTAATTTTAATCTTTATAGTAGGTTCCCACTCATCATTAAGTTTTCTAGGTATAGAAACTTCCAAATTAAGTTTTTCATCAAAAGATTGAATCAAGGCATCAACAATATGTTTGGTAAAAGCTTTATTTTGACTATAAGCATGAGGAGAATTCACAACAGATTGCAACAAGGAAATACAACCTTCTGAAGAACAATTATCATAATCAAATTCCTTGAAATCCAAGATAGTGGGTTCAATGCTATTTAAAGTCATGACCTCTCCAATCCCACTTTTACCAAAATTAGCATCAAGATCTAAAAATTCCGAATTATTGGGACGCCTTCTAACTAAAGTTGACTCATATTCAGTCCCATTATTATTAAGATTCATATTGCAAAACAAAGATCTAATAGGGGACACATCAATAACTTTAATATCTTCATCATTATTTTCACGGAAACTAGAAGAACACGCCTTTACAAAGCAATCTTTCTTAGCACGCAATCTAGCGGTTCTTTCTTTGCACTCATCAATGGACACTCTCATTGCTTTGAGAGACTAATTGATATCATGCTTATGAGAAGTAGATCTAAGTTTTAAATAATCAACATCAAGCGAAAGTCTATCAATGTTCCTAGCCAAATCATCAACTTTGAGCAATTTTTCTTCAAGCAAGGCATTAAAATTCTTTTGAGAGATCATAAATTCTTTCACACTATTCTCAAAATCAGAGGACATCTTATTAAAATTACCATAAGAATTATTGTAGGAATTTCCATAATTATTAGAGGAATTACCAGGGAACGGTCTAGGATTAAAGTTTCCTCTATAAGCATTGTTTCCAAAACTATTCCTACCAACAAAATTCACATCCATAGATTCATTATTATTCTCCATAAAAGTAGACAAAGGCATATCATTGGGATCAATAGGAGCACTCTTAGTAGCAAACAATTTCATAAGTTCATCCATCTTTCCGCTCAAAACATTAATTTCTTCTATAGCATGCACTTTTTTACTAGAAGATCTTTCGGTGTGCCATTGAGAATAATTAGCCATAATATTATCAAGAAGTTTTGTAGCATCTCCTAAAGTGATTTCCATAAACGTGCCTCCCGCTGCCGAATCTAAAAGATTTCTAGAAGCAAAGTTCAATCCGGCATAAAAAATTTGTATGATCATCCATAAATTCAAACCATGAGTAGGGCAACTCTGAATCATCAATTTCATTCTTTCCCAAGATTGGGCAACATGCTCATGATCAAGTTGTTTACAATTCATAATATCGTTCCTAAAAGTGATGATCTTAGCAGGAGGAAAATATTTAGAGATAAAAGCAGCTTTGCACTTATTCCATGAATCAATACTATTCTTAGGCAAAGACAAAAAACCAAACTAGAGCACGATCTCTAAGTGGAAACGGAAATAACTTCAATTTAACAATATCATTGTCCATAGCTTTCTTCTTTTGCATATCACACAAATCAACAAAGTTGTTTAGATGGGTAGCAACATCTTCACTAGGAAGGCCGGCGAATTGATCTTTCATAACAAGATTCAGCAAAGCAGTATTGATTTCACAAGACTCAACATCATTAAGAGGAGCAATCGGAGTACTAAGGAAATCATTATTATTGGTATTGGAGAAATCACACAATTTGGTATTATCTTGCGCCATGGCGACAAGTAATCCAACACAGAAGCAAACAGAAAAAGGCAAGCCAAAAAGAGAGTAGAAGATTGGGAAAGAGAGGGCGAATAAAACGGCAAGGGTGAAGTGGGGGACAGGAAAACGAGAGGCAAATGGCAAATAATGTAAATGCGAGGGAGATGAGTTTGTGATGGGTACTTGGTATGTCCTGACTTGAGCGAAGACCTCCCCGGCAACGGCGCCAGAAATCCTTCTTGCTACATCTTGAGCTTGCGTTGGTTTTCCTTGAAGAGGAAAGGGTGATGCAGCAATAGTAGCGTAAGTATTTCCCTCAGTTTTTGACAACCAAGCTATCAATCCAGTAGGAGGCTCCTCAAAAGTCCCACGCACCTACACAAACAAACAAAGCACTCGCAACCAACGCAATAAAGGGGTTGTCAATCCCTTCACGGCCACTTGCAAAAGTGAGATCTGATAGAGATAGTACAATAAGATAAATATATTTTTGGTATTTTATAATATAGATTGGAAAAGTAAAGATGCAAATAAAAGTAGATTGAAAGCTTATATGATAAAAGATAGACCCGGGGGCCATAGGTTTCACTAGTGGCTTCTCTCAAGATAGCATAAGTATTACAGTGGGTGAACAAATTACTGTTGAGCAATTGATAGAAAAGAGAATAATTATGAGATTATCTAGGCATGATCATGTATATAGGCATCACGTTCGCGACAAGTAGACTGATTCCTGCCTGCATCTACTACTATTACTCCACACATCGACCGCTATCCAGCATGCATCTAGAGTATTAAGTTCATAAGAACAGAGTAACGCATTAAGAAAGATGACATGATATAGAGGGATAAACTCATGCAATATGATATAAACCCCATCTTTTTATCCTCGATGGCAACAATACAATACGTGCCTTGCTGCCCCTATTGTCACTGGGAAAGGACACCGCAAGATTGAACCCAAAGCTAAGCACTTCTCCCATTGCAAGAAAGATCAATCTAGTAGGCCAAACCAAACTGATAATTCGAAGAGACTTGCAAAGATAACTCAATCATACATAAAAGAATTCAGAGGAGATTCAAATATTTCTCATAGATAAACTTGATCATAAACCCACAATTCATCAGATCTCGACAAACACACCGCAAAAAGAGTTGCATCGAATAGATCTCTAAGAAGATCGAGGGGAACATGGTATTGAGATCTTAAACGAGAGAAGAAGCCATCTAGCTAATAACTAAGGACCCGAGGGTCTGTGGTAAACTACTCACAACTCATCGGAGGGGCTATGGTGTTGATGTAGAAGCCCTCCGTGGTCAATTCCCCCTCCGGCGGAGCGCCGACGAAGGCTCCAAGATGGGATGTCGCGGATACAGAAGATTACCGCGGTGGAAATAGTTTTTCGTTGGCTCCCTGGATGTTCTCGCGGTACGTGGGTATATATAGGAGGAAGAACTAGGTCGGTGGCCGCCCGAGGGGCCCACGAGATAGGGGGCGCGCCCTGTAGGTGTGGGCGCGCCCTCCACCCTCGTGGTCGCCTCGGCTGCTTCTTGGCTTACACTCCAAGTCCTCTGGATCATGTTCATTCCAAAAATCATGCTCCCAAAGGTTTCATTCCGTTTGGACTCTGTTTGATATTCCTTTTCTTCGAAATACTGAAATAGGCAAAAAAACAGCAATACGGGTTGGGCCTCCGGTTAGTAGGTTAGTCCCAAAAATGGTATAAATGTGTAAAATAGAGCCCATAAACATCCAAAAAGGGTAATATAATAGCATGGAACAATAAAAAATTATATATATGTATCAGTTCCTAAGACGCGATGCTCAGGAGTCCCCCTTGACGTGCAAACGGCTTGAAAAAGAAGGGTGAAAGCCAGGCCTTGGCGTTCTACGTCGGTAGGGCCCGGCCCCGCGCATGCCTCAGCTGTCGTTGAGTCGTTCGGATCACCAGGACGAGCCCAAGAGGTGAGGGGCTATGTGGCCAGTTAGGCTCCTAAGACACGATGCTCAGGAGTCCCCCTTGACGTACGAACGAACCATCATACCTTTTCCTTGTTGAGCTCTCACTTGGGAGGGGTGCGCGAAGACCAGGCCCGTGAGGCGTAGCGAGGTGGAGTATGCCAGGCATGACCTGAGCGTAGCCCCCGTGCCCAGCCCCCTCGCGCTACCTTCCCGAGGGAGAGCAGCGCGGTGAGGCTTATTACTGAGCTCGGAGGCTCCCTGAGGTTAATGCGGCCTGGGCCACCCCCAGTTGTTTATCACCAGTGCGGAGCATAGTGCTTCCGCTCTTGCACGGGCATAGCCGCTCCTCGGCAGTGTCGACGGCCAGCGCGGATCATGGTGCTTCCACTGGTGCGTGGGAGGGGGCTCCCTCTGAGGAGAGCCCCCGGGGCATGTACAGCCCCGCCCTGACACGTGGCTTGCACGGCAGGGCTAGAGGAGGTGTATATGGGCACCCGTGAGCCAGCGCGGGACTCACGAGGCCCTACCTCAAGGTGGGTTGCGCCTGGTCTTGATTGGAGATGCTTGAATTGGTCCCGCGAGATGGTTAGGCAGCCTGCGCCGAATGAGTTTCCGGAGGTTATTGCATGAGAAGGCAAGACACCAACGACCCCAAGAGGTGACGTGAACGGGACCGGCCCGCCAGACAGAGATCAGCCGTTGGATTTATCTTTGCTGCAGGGACGGACCCGAGCACAGACGCCATGCCCAGTCTTCTCATGCAAAGATCCTAAATAAAAACAACCGGCGTGTGGTTCCCGCCATGGGGGCACCGGGTCGCGCGCCCTCACTCATCCACCCGCGATTAGCTCATGCGAGAACAAGGCACCAAGAGCCATGGGAGGTGACGTACATGGGAACTAGCCCGTGAGCCAGAGCTCAGCTACTTGGGTTTAGCGATGCTGCAGGGACGGACCCAAGTACAGACGCCGTGCCAGTCCTTGAGGCAGTCGTGGGAGGGCTTGCAAGGGGGCGAGACGTTCTTAGCAACGAAGCGCTGGCCAGGCAGTCAATAATTTAAAAGTAGCTTGCAAAGGATTGTAACTGGCTCTGATAAATGCGGAAGGGATACATGCCGTAGGGACGGACCCACACGGCCTGGGGATGATGCAGCCCGAGGGGCGCCCCCAAACTGAATGAACTAGAAAGATGTCACCTGGTATCGTTGCTGAAGAGGTGTTGAGGTAGCCAAAAAATGCGCGCCGCTGGAGCCGTTCCTCTTGAGCCGCTCTGGCGCCGAGCCTCGGGAGACTCAGAGGGACCGAGAGGCTCTTGAAGATGCTCCTCCATCTCCGCCAGGACCGCCTGGTGCCTGGCCTCGCAGGCTGTCTGAGCGTCCCTCATGCAGCGATGGAACGCCTCAGTCATGCCTGCCAGGCCGAAAGGCATGAAGACATAGCTGTAAGGCAGACCCTTGCATCGGCCGACACGAGACGGCCACATGAGCTGCCGAGACGCGACCCTATTGAACCCAGGATGTCGATGCAGATGCGGAACTCCTTACCCTCGCCAGGGCAGTGAGATGCGCCATGCGGCAGACGATGATCGCCTTGCAGAACCCTTACTTCCTGGATCTCCTTGATTGCCTTGCTGATGAACTCCTGAATGCCTGGTGCCTCACACCTGCTTCCTTCTCCTGGGAAGGGTGCCCTGAAGAGCGCCTCCACATGGTGCCTGAGCACCACTCTCGCGACATTGGCTAGATCTGAGGCCCTCCAAAGGAGAGCCCCCAAGCCCAGCCTGGGAGGAGCGCCGGACGCACCTTCCTATGCGATGGGTGAAGGTGCCGCGTCCGAAGACGCAAGGCTCAGCGCTGCGTCCTCGAGTGATGCTTCCTCACGAGACCCCTGTCCCAGCTGCAACTTCTTCGTCTTGGGGGCGACCTCAAGAGGGAGGGCGCCATCTTCGTCTTCGGGGTTCTCAACTGCTGTAGCTTGGAAGGCGCGCTCGAGGGAGCACACTGCATCCTTCTCTTGACAGGTGAACGTGATGACGCTGCCGCTTCTTGGCATCTTGAGGACATTGTAGCCATGGTGCGTGGCCGCCATGAACTCGGCCAGTGCTAGGTACCCTAGGATGGCATTGTAGGGCAGGCGGATGTCGGCGACCTCGAAGTCGATGAGCTCGGTGCGGTAGTTTTGCACTCGCCGAAGATGACAGGGAGGCGGACCTGCCCGATCGGGTGTGTCGATCCGTCGGTCGCTCCTGAGAATGGCTTGGTGGGGTGAAGCTGGTAGTGTGGCACCTGGAGCCTGTCGAACATCTGAATAGATAGAACATTGAGCCCCACTCCGCCATCGATGAGAGTCTTGGTGACGACCACGTTGCTGATGACGGGGGAGCAGAGCATGGGGAGTGCGCCAGCGGTGGCTGCACACTTGAGCCAGTCTGAGGAGTCGAAGGTGATGGCGCACTTGGACCACTTGAGAGGGCGAATTGCTTCAGGCTTGGGGAGCGTTGCATTCACCTCGCGCACAAACTGCTTGAAGATGTGGTGGGAAGCTGGGGCCTGTGAGCCTCCCAAGATGCAGGCAATGACCCGAGGCACCTAGAAGCCCCCAGCCCCCTCGTCCTGGTGGTGATCTACATTCCTCCTTGGCGGTGGAGGCAGAGGAGGCAAGCTGCATTACCCTGAGGTTGATCCTCATGAGGCAGCTCCCTCCGGTTTCCCTCGTGAGGCTGGTCAAGCCACTCCTGACGGCGGTCGCGTCCATCCCAGCGTCCTCCACCTCGGCCACCTCCATGACCGTAGCCTCGATCGTTGCACTCGGGGCATCGACCGAGGTGCCCGTCGCGGAGAGCCCTGAGCTCCTGGTAGTCGCTGGTGTTGTGGCTATAAACGTTGTGCAAGGCGTAGAACGGACACTTGCCCTTGGATGACTCGGGGTGGTCGCAGCCGTGCTTTGTCTCTGGTTCAACCACAAGCACGGTTTCCCCTTGTACTTCACGTCCTTGGTCTTGGTATTCTTGTCTTCTATATCAGCGTCGGGGAGCTCGAGGAGGGAGAGGCGTCCCTCCTCAGCCCATGCACACTTGTTCGCCATGTTGAACATCTCCAGAGCGGTGCCGAGTGTCGGATATCATGTTTCGGCAAAACCCTTAAGGTTCGAACACTGGGGTGCGCATGAAGATCTCCTCCTACCAAATCTCGCTCTCAGCCTCGCCGTGATCCCTAAGCTAGATCGATGAACAACACAAGAGGCACAAGATTTATACAGGTTCGAGCCACCATTGGTGTAATACCCTACTCCTGTGTGTGGTGATGGATTGCCTCTTGGGCTGATGATTAACAGTACAGGAGAAGAACAGCCTCGCGAGGAGAGGTGTTCTTGGCTAATGTGGTGTTCTGCTTGGGTAGGGTTCGATCTGTCTCTGGATGAGATGCCCTCCTACTGTGGTGGCTAGCTCTATTTATAGAGGGCCTGGTCCTCTTCCCAAATATTGAGCGGGAAGGGATCCAACAACGGCCATTTTGAAAGGGGACAGCTAGTACAAGCTATCCTGACTAAAGGTGGTCTTCGCCTGCCAAAGGTGCTGGTGATGACGCTGTCTTGGGCTCCACGGTGACCTCCGTCCTGCCGTCCTGCTGGTCTTGGTCTTGTTGCACCGATATGGAAACCTTTGCCTGATGCCTCGGTACTTCGCACCTGCGCTTGCCCCCTTTTTACCAAAGAGGAAACGAGGACACTGCGCGGGTCGGCGCCCGCCTGGTCTTGATCGTCATGGCTTGCGTCATGGGAATCTCGTGAGTTACCCCTTGCCTTGATCTCTCCGCCTCCTCGTGAGCCTGCTTGGGGAGGCCACTCCGGAGGAGGCCTTGCATCGTCTGCCCCGCGAGGGTCTTGAGTGTTTGGTTGGTGAAGACGGGTCGTACTGGGCCACTGGTTGAGCCACGCTGCAGGCCGCAGGCACACAAGCCTAGGGACCCCCGTTCCCAAAACACCGACAGTAGCCCCCGGTCCCAAGGCGTGCTCGGACTTGGCTTAGCAGCGAAGCCAAAGGGCAAGTGCGGAGCGCCGCGGGCCCCAACAGCCTGTGGCCTTGGTTGACGCGTGGCGACTGATTGGGCATGGGCATCTCCGCTTCCCTATGCTGCCTCGGCAACTGCCCAATTTTACGAGTCCCTGCTGCATGCGAAAAGAGTCATCATTACCTGCGATCATGGAGGTCGACGGTTGGCCTCCCTTGGGCTATAAATGAGGAGGAGCGATAGCCCTCGTCTCCCATCTCTTCTTGCTCCGCTTGCCCGTTTCTCCTTCCTCGCTCTTGCTACTTGCAGCGCCCACCATGGCACCCATGAAGAGGTTTTCGGCTGTGGAGAAGGGGAAGGCTTGCCAGGAAGGGCCCGGCTCTCCTCCGCCCAAGTGCGGCCACGGTCGTCCTCGCAAGCATCCCGCGACCCCTGACGTGGCTTCCCGTGGTCACGGCGGTGGCCCTTCACGCGGTGGTGGCTGCCCATGTTGAGGCAGCCCGGTTGGTGGGGGAAGGCGTGTCATGGCCGCGCAGCCTCCCCGGTCGCGCTTCCACTCGACAGAGGTGCTACCGGAGTTTGTTGTGTGATCGGATAACCCGGCCGGCAACTAGCTTCAGCTCCCTCGCTCCTTCGCCAGCGAACTGCCGGCCGCTGGCCCCGGCGGGCTCTAGTTGCAGGTGGACGGCTGCTACCGTAGGGCCTCCTGGGTCGCGGTGGAAATCTCAGTCGCCGGCAATGTAGCCTTGACCCGGGGCTGGCAGACGTTTGCCCGTACGCGTGGTCTGGGCAGGCGGTGCACCATCCACTTTAAGTATGACGGCGACGCGACACTACGTGAGGGTGTTCGGAGAAGATGGCCGCCGCATTGGGTGCTGCCTGAAAACAACGATGGCGACGAGGTGCTCGACCTTGGTGACGGTCATGATGAGGGTGAAGGCGAACCCGCTCCCGGTGGAGACCGCAGCTCATCAAGCTTCAGCGGCTCCTCCTCCGGTGACAGCTCCTCCAGCGTTCGCTATGATCAACCACCACGCCGTCATGCCAGTCTCTAGGGCGGCGGCGGGTCATCCCGTCGCCGCGCTCCTATGAAGCGCGAGGCGGAGTCTGGCTGAGCTTAGGAGGACGCCGCGGATCCCTCCTCGCGACCTATTGCAAGGCTCGTGTCGCTTTTATTTTGTTTTCCTCCTTTTCCTGCATCGAGAGAGAGAAGTATGGGGCCCCGTGGGGGCGTGCAACAGCCTATGGTTCCCTAGTTATCGTGCTGCATTTATTGTTCCTGTGCTATGTTATGGTGTCGTTGTTATGCGTCCGCGCGTAGGAACAACTTAGCTGGGGATGTTTGAAGCAGTTTTCGCCTCGCGACGTGCTTGCTTCATGCCTCGCCAGGCACCTTAAAAGCTGCAAGAAATCTATTGGGAGAATCGTTTCCGAACCTTGGTCGCAAAGGTTGCCGACCATGGCCCGGCACTTTGTGTCGCGATGCCCGAGGGGCACGGACTGGGAAAGGTGCTCCCGCTGCGAACTCGAACGAGAGAGCCTCGTGAAAATTAGGAGAGGAAGGGCTCACAAGGGCACCCGCGCATCCCCCTCGCGAGGTTTGTGAGAGAGAGAACGAGCCGGACAAAAAGCTGAAAACAGAAACGAGGGAAGAAGACGACGGACAGAACCGACAAAAAACACTAGAAGCAACTTTAACAAAGGTTCAAACAAGGAAGAGCGAGCCAACTGCAGAAAGCAAATGAAAAGCCGCGTCCGGCACCTAGTCTATTCTTCGACGTCTTCTCACCAGCGCGGAGCTAAGTGCTGCCACTGGGCGTGGGCGGGAGCCCCTGAGGCCCAAGGGCGGCACTCCGGAGACTCCGGGGCGTGTACAGCCCCGTTCATTATTACGTGAGAGTGTCACAGGCGGCGAGCTTCACAGGCACTGGGCCTTCTTCACAGGCACCGGGCCTTTCTTCGGGTGGCAAGCTTCATAGGCACCGGGCCTTCTTCACAGGCACCGGTCCTTTCTTCGGGCGGCGAGATTCACAGGCACCGGGCCTTCTTCACAGGCACTGGACCTTTCTTCAGGGGTAAAACTTCCGGAGGTGTTGGATGTTCCAGGCGTTCGGGATGGGTACCCCCTCCTGAGTCTCCAAGCGCGCAGCGCCTGGCCTGAAGACGTGGACGACCTTGAACAGGCCCTCCCACATGGGTGAAAGCTTATGCAACCCTTCCCTGGAGAGCACTCGCCTAAGTACGAGGTCACCTACCTCGAGAGTCCTGGGGAGGACGCTGTGACTATGATACCGCCGCAGCGCCTGCTGGTATCTTGCCGCCCGTAGTGTAGCTTCACGGTGGCGTTCCTCCCCCAGCACGAGGTCCATCCCCCGCATGGCGTCCTGCTGCGCCTCATCAAACGCTAGGACCCGCGCGGAGTGACGCCTGACCTCGTGAGGGAGAACCGCTTCTGCTTTGTAGACGGGGAAGAATGGGGTCTCGCCAGTTGCCTTGGTGGCGGTAGTGTGGATGGACCACAACACAGACTGGAGCTCGTCGTACCAGCCCCTGCCGCAGGCCTCCAGCTCCATCTTGAAGGTCCTGCTCTTGAGGCCCCTCAAGATCTCCGTGTTGGGGCGTTCGGCCCGACCGTTACTCCGGGGGTGCGCCACCGAAGCGTAGCATATCTGTGTTCCAAGGTTAGCACAATACGTTTTGAAGAGATTGCTGGTGAACTGCGAACCGTTGTCGGCGATGATGCGGTTAGGGACCCCAAACCGGCTAACGAGGCCCTTGATGAACTTGACCGCAGAACCGGCTGGGATGGTGCGGACGGCTTCCACCTCCGCCCACTTGGTGAACTTGTCGATGGCGACGTAGAGGTAGCGGTAGCCCCCAGGCGCTCGAGGGAACGGGCCCAAGATACAGCCCCCAGACCGCGAACGGCCACAAGAGCGGGATGGTCTGCAGGCCCTGAGCTGGCTGATGGATCTGCTTGGCGTGGAATTGACAGGCTTCACAGGACTTCACCAGCTCGGTCGCGTCGTTGAGTGTCGTAGGCCAGTAGAACCCACTGCGAAACGCCTTGCCGACGAGGGTCCGTGATGATGAGTGGTGTCCAGAATCTCCATCGTGTATGTCGGCCAGCAGCTCCTTCCCCTGTTCCCTGGAGACACAACATAGGGAGACGTCATTTGGCCGCTTTTGGTATAACTCACCGTCTTGGATGCAGTAGGTCGTGGCCTGCCGGGCCACGCGTTCCGCGTCCTCCTCTTTATCTGGCAGCGTCCCTTGCATCGGGTAGTCCTTGAATTCCATGCTCCAGCACCCCTCCTGAGGCTCCAGCGCCAAGAGTAGGCGCGCTCCCGAGGTCGGGCCACATGCCGGGGCTCCTGTGGCAGGTGGCTGAGGGAGCTCTTCCCGAGGTTGTGCCGTGCTTGAAAGTGATGGTACCTCCGACGGCTTGAAGAGTCGCTCCTCAAAAACTCCAGGTTCCTGAGGCAGACACCTGGACGCCCTCTTGGCAATGTCATCAGCCTCTTGGTTGGTGCCATGGGGCACATGCTGCAACTCCAACCCCTAGAACTACTTCTCCATCTTGCGTACTTCCGCAAGATATGCCTCCATGTGCTCGTCCTTCGGCTCATACACCTTGTTGGAGAAGTTGATGAGGAGTTGTGAATCGCCCTTGATGATGAGGCGCTTCACTCCTAGTGCCACTGCAGCTTTCAGGCCTGCTATGAGGCCCTCATATTCTGCTATGTTGTTGGAGACCTTCTCGCCCTGCTGGAAACAGAGTTGTACGACATAATAGACCTTGTCCTGAGTGGGGGATATAAGCACTGCACCAGCCTCCGCACCCTGCCGCGAGAATGCTCCATCGAAGTACATGACCCAGCCATCTGGTGCCTCACTTCCTGGGGAGAGAGACCGATCCTCGCCCGCCTTGAGCCCTGACGCTTCTGTCCATTTTGCCACAAAATCAGCAAGCGCGTCTCCCTTGACGACCCTAGTTGTGCTGAACTCCAACTGGAACGCCTACAGCTCGATGTTCCATTCGGCGACCCTTCCAGCGGAGTTGGGGCTCCTGAGTACCCTTTCCAATGGGTAGGCCAAGACGACCTTGATGGTGTGACCTTGAAAGTAGTGCCACAACTTACGCGAGGCCACCAAGAGCACGAGTAAGAGCTTCTGGGGCATGGGGTATCGTGCCCTTGCATCCTGCAACACCGTGCTGACGAAGTACATCGGATGCTCGACGAGGGTGGGTGTGCTGACGAGCCTTGTGTCCTCTGGAGGTTGAGACGCTTCCTGAGATGATGGAGCCCCCAGCGCCCGGTTGCTTGGCGCGGCCTCTTCAGCCCTGGAAGCGTCTTCTTCTTGAGGCTGGTCTCCGGCTGCCGAGGTCGTGGTCCTCTCGCGAGGCCCTCTTGGTATTGTGTCGCCACGGCTAGGGCTGTGGATGGGCGTGACGCGGCCTTAGCCTGGCGTTCCTCCCGGATCACCACCAGGGCTGCGCTGGCGGAGTAGGGAGTGGCGGTGAGGTAGAGCACCAGGGACTCGAGAGGGCGCGGTGCCACCATCACCAGAGGGCTGGTTAGATATTTCTTGAGGTCTTGAAATGCTTGGTCGGCCTCCTGTGTCCATTCAAACGGGCCTTTCTTCTTCATCAGCTTGAAGAACGACAGGGAACGCTCTCCCAGCTTCGAGATGAAGCGTCCTAACGCAGTCACGCGACCTGCGAGCTTCTGCTTCTCTGAGGGTTTGCGGTGGACTCATGTATTCGATTGCCTTGACCTTCTCTGGGTTAGCCTCGATCCCCCTGTGGGACACGAGGAAGCCCGGTAGCTTACCGGAAGGGACGCCAAACACGCACTTCTCCGGGTTAAGTCGCAGGTCCACCCGGCGGAGGCTCGCGAAGGTCTCCTCCAAATCCTGGATAAAAGTCCTTGCCTCCCGAGATTTCACCACAATGTCGTTGACGTAAGCCTCGGCGTTTTTCCCAAGCTGCCGGCCCAAGGCAATGTGCATCAGCCGCTGGAAGGTCGCGCCCGCGTTGCGCAACCCAAATGGCATGCAAGTGTAGCAATACACTCCACATGGGGTCATGAAGGTTGTCTTCTCCACGTCTTCCACTGCCATCTTAATTTGGTGATAACCTGAAAACGCATCTAGGAAACACAGCAGGTCACACTCGGTTGTGGAGTCAATAATCTGATTGATGCGGGGGAGCGGGAACGGATCTTCAGGGCGGGCCTTGTTGAGGTTGGTGAAGTCGACGCACATGCGCTCCTTTCCTCCTTTTTTTTGGCACGACAACGGGGTTTGTCAGCCATTCTGGGTAGCGAACCTCGCGAATAACACCTGCTGCCTCTAGCTTGCGGGTCTCTTGGACGATGAAGGCCTGCTTCTCAGTGGACTGCCGCCTCGCTTTCTGCTTCACAGGGCGTACATTGGGGCACACATTCAGGTGATGCTCAATCACCTCCCTTGGGACCCCCGCTAGCTGCTTGGGTTCCCACACGAACACCTCCTTGTTCGAGCGCAAAAACTTCACCAGTACCTCCTCTTGGTCGAGGTCGAGGTTGGCACCTATGGTGAAGGTGGCTCCCGAGGACCCGTCTTCCTCAACTGGCACCTGCTTGGTCTCCTCCTTGTCCTGAGTGAAAAACTGCTTCTTCTTGGTCGGTGTAGCCCCCTTGGCCTTGGAGGTGTCCGTGCCAGCAGGCTGCGCTGCCGCGGCGGTCTTGAGGGCGAGCTTGAGGGCCCGTAGAGCCTCCTTGGTATCTCCAGCTACGATGAGGACGCTGCTACTCCGGGGGCATCTTCATGAGGTTGTAGGCCGGATGGGTCGCTGCCAAGAACTGAGCCAAGGCAGGGTATCCGTGGATGGCGTTGTACGGCAGGCCGATGTGGGCGATGTCGAAGTCGATGAGCTCGGTGCGATATTTGTCGTGGGTGCCGAAGGTCACAGGAAGGCGGATTTGCCCCAGGGAGCTGGAGGAACCGCCTCCGACGCCCGAGAAGGGATTGCTGGGTCGGAGCCGTTCCAGCGGTACATGGAGGAGGCTGAAGGCCTCCACTGAGAGCACATTGAGGCCAGCGCCGCCATCGATGAGAGTTTTGGTGATGGCCACCCGGGAGATGGTGGGCGTGCAGAGCATCGGGAGCATGCCCGAGCAGGCGGTGTTGACGGGGTGATCGTCCGAGTTGATGGTCAGGTCAGCCTTGGGTGCCACCCAACCTGGGGAGCTCCTTGCTGCGTGAGGGCGGCCCCGATCTGGCGAAAGAACGACTTGGCGTGGCGGTCTGAGGGTAGCGCCTATGAGCCGCCCAGGAGAGCTGTGACGACCGGGGGCGCTAGCGCCACATAGTGGGCGAGGAAGAGGACGCACAGTTCCTCCCAAGAGGCCACAGAAGATGCCGGCAGGTTGAGCAGCCAAGCGCGCAGGACGCCAGCGAGGGCCATGGGAAGCCAGTTGTCCATGACCTTGTCGTCACCTCCGGCCTTGAGGACGGCCTCCTTGTATGCCAGCAGGAAAGCCAGCGGGTCCGCCGCGCCGTCATAGCACGGCGCCATCTCTGGCTTGAACTTGTGCCGCCACTGCACCTGCCGCAAGGCGGGGGCCAAGGCTCGGAGCCCCCTGGCCCCGGTGCTGGCGCCGGCCGCCGGAGCCAGAGGATGCCCGCCATGAGGGCGAAGCGCGGCGTTGGTGGAGAGCGGGTCGACGAAAGGAAGAGCTCCGGCGCACCCCTACCTGGCACGCCAAATGTCGGATATCGGGTTCCGGCAAAACCCTTAAGGTTCGAACACTGGGGTGCGCACGAAGATCTCCTCCTACCGGATCTCACTCTCAGCCTCACCGCGATCCCTAAGCTAGATCGATGAACAACACAAGAGGCACAAGATTTATACAGGTTCGGGCTACCATTGTGGTGTAATACCCTACTCCTGTGTGTGGTGGTGGATTGCCTCTTGGGTTGATGATGAACAGTACAGGGGTAGAACAGCCTCGCGAGGAGAGGTGTTCTTGGCTAACATGGTGTTCTGCTTGGGTAGGGTTCGATCTATCTCTGGATGAGATGCCCTCCTACTATGGTGGCTAGCTCTATTTATAGAGGCCCTGGTCCTCTTCCCAAATATTGAGAGGGAAGGGATCCAACAACGGCCATTTTGAAAGGGGACAGCTAGTACAAGCTATCCTGACTAAAGGTGGTCTTCGCCTGCCAAAGGTGCTGGTGATGACGCCGTCTTGGGCTCCACGGTGACCTCCATCCTGCCGTCCTGCTGGTCTTGGTCTTGTTGCACCGATATGGAAACCTTTGCTTGATGCCTCGGTACTCCGCGCCTGCGCTTTCCCCCTTTGCACCAAAGAGGAAACGAGGACACTGCGCAGGCTGGCGCCCGCCTGACGCCCGCCTGGTCTTGATCGTCATGGCTTGCATCATGGGAACCTCGCATCATCCGCCCCGCTAGGCCACTTCGGAGGAGGCCTTGCGTCATCCGCCCCGGGAGGCTCGGCACCTCGCGAGGGTCTTGAGTGTTTGGTTGGTGAAGACGGGCTGTACTGGGCCACTGGTTGAGCCACGCTGCAGGCCGCAGGCAGGCAAGTCTGGGGACCCCCGTTCCCAGAACGCCGGCACAAAGATCCTCGTGGATGGTGAGCTCCTCCTTCATCTTGACATGGCGGACGACATCAATGAACACGGAGATGATGGCCTCGTCCGACACCTTGGGAATCTTGAGGCGAACGTTGTTGAAGCGCTGGATATACTTCTGTAGGGTCTCTCCAGGCTGCTGCTTGATACAACACAGGTCACCCGCGGCCGGCGGGGGGTCACGAGTGCCCTGGAAGTTGGCGACGAAGCGGCTGTGCATCTCCTCCTAGGAAGAAACCGACCCCTCAGTCAGGTTCAGGAGCCAAGAGCGTGCGCTATCCTTGAGGGCCATCGGGAACCAATTTTCCATGATCTTCTCGTCGTCATTGGCCGCCTCGATGCTCAGCTCATAGAGTTGCAAGAACTCGGCAGGGTCCGCGGTGTCGTCGTAGCGCGGAGGCTGGTCAGGCTTGAACTTACTTGGCCAGACGACGTTGCGGAGCTCCAGAGTGAACGCGCGGCATCTTGTCGTGGCCACCGGAGGTCGTCGAGGGGGTGGAACATGATCCTGGTGCACATGCACTCCCACCTCCTATGGCGGCATGCGAGCCTGGTCCTGGGGTGCTGGAAGCACGCGCGCTTCTCCCTGGGGACGTTGCACCACCTGGCAGCTCACGTCATCCCGAGACGGTGCCGGGCGCCGCGGGTCGCGCCGTGGAGCCATACGCCTTGGCTCGATGATGGTGCCCCGGGCCGGAGGTGGTGGAGGAGCCCCGTGCGCCACATCGCCCGCTGCAGGTGGTTGCTGAGGCAGCGAACGAGCCGGCACATCGAAGCCCCCATGCGCGACGTTGATGAGCTCGACGATCCGCTCGAGCCACTCCTCGTACAGATCACCCACCAGGCGGTAGCAAAGAAGCTCCCGCACTATGAGTAGAGCGGCCTGCGCGTCCACCTAGCCGCGACGCGCGTGGGACAACGAAGCTGCTAGGGTCAGTGACGGAGTAGCGGTGCGGCCGTCACGGCGCACCGAGGGGTGCAGCGACGAAGCTTGCTGCTTGTGGCCAGCAGGGCCTGTGGAGGCGTTGGCCACCGGAGAAGGAGCACGGCAGGCACATTCGTCACCCGCCGGAGCTGTTTGAGCGACGCGGGCGGCATCTACAGCCCGACACTCGGCGGGAGCCCGGCGCGCGTCGGCCATGGAGGTGTCGGAGCGGTGGTGGATCGAACGACAGAAGAGAGGATCTGATGCACCCCTACCTGGCACGCCAAATGTCATATTTAGGGATCCGCAAACCCTTGAGAGGTTTGAACTCTAGGGTGCGTGTGGAGATCTCAACCTGTCCAGCCTGCCTACTCGCGATCCTCCTAAGCCTAGCGCGTTGAGCTCAAAGAGACACAAAGACACAGAGATTTATACTGGTTCGGGCCACCGTTGTGGTGTAATACCCTAATCCAGTGTGGTGTGGTGGATTGCCTTGGAGGGCTGAGGATGAACTAGTACAGTGGATGAACAAGCCTCAGGAGGTGAGGTGTTCTTGGGCTGGTGTGGTGTATGCTAGCTCTACTTGTTCTGATCTCATCTCGTCTTTCCGTCCCCCTCTTATTGTGGTGGCTAGTCCTATTTATAGTGGCCTTGGTCCTCTCCCCAAATATGAGCGGGAAGGGATCTCACAATGACCGGATTTGAAAGGGGACAAGTAGTACAGCCTATCCTGACAAAAGTAGTCTTCGCCTGCGAAAAGCCTCTGGTCGTGACGCTGCGATGGGCTCGTTGATGACCTCCGTCCTGCCGTCCTGGAGGTCTTGGTCTCGTTGCACTGAAATGGAAACCTTTGGCTGATTCCTTGGGACTCCGCACCTGTGGCTTGCCTCCCTTGCACCAAAGAGGAAACCTGCGCTCTGCACCCGCCTGGCGCCCGCCTGGCCTTGGTCGTCATGGCTCACATCAGCTGAGCCTCGTGAGGTAGCTTGCATAGAACTCTCCGCCCCTCAGGAGCCCTCGTGAGGAGGCCAATTCCTTCGGGGGTCTTGGCGTTGTCCTCCTCGCAATGCTTGGCCCCTCGCGAGGGTCTTGTGGCATTGGTGTTGAAGCTGGGCCGTACCAGGGCGTTGATGGATTCGCGCGGTGGGCCGTAGGCAGGCAGGGCTGGACACCCCCGAATCCAGGACACCGACAAAATACCCAGGCGCTACTACAAGCATTAGTAAGGTACACATCCATAACATGTATATCAAATATACCTTTCACTTTGCCATCCTTCTTATCCGCCAAATACTTGGGACAGTTCCGCTTCAAGTGACCAGTCCCTTTGTAGTAGAAGCACTCGGTTTTAGGCTTAGGTCCAGACCTGGTCTTCTTCCCGGGAGTAGCAACTTGCTTGCTATTCTTCTTGAAGTTCCCCTTCTTCCCTCTGCCATTTTTCTTGAAACTAGTGGTCTTGTTAACCATTAACACTTGTTGCTCCTTCTTGATTTCTACCTCCATAGCCTTTAGCATTGCGAAGAGCTCGGGAATTGTCTTTTCCATCCCTTGCATATTATAGTTCATCATGAAGCCTTTATAGCTTGGTGGCAGTGATTGAAGAACTCCGTCAATGACACTATCATTAGGAAGATTAACTCCCAGCTGAGTCAAGTGGTTATGGTACCCAGACATTCTAAGTATGTATTCACCAACAGAACTATTCTCCTCCATCTTGCAGCTGTTGGAGACTTCATATCTCTCAACTCGGGCGTTTTCTTGAAATATTAACTTCAACTCTTGGAACATCTCATATGCTCCATGACGTTCAAAACGTCTTTGAAGTCCCGATTCTAAGCCGTAAAGCATGGCACACTGAACTATCAAGTAGTCATCAACACACGACTGCCAGGCATTCACAATGTCAGCAGTTGCTGGCGCAGGTGGTCCAGCTAGCGGTGCTTCAAGGACGTAATTCTTCTGTGCAGCAATGAGGATGATCCTCAAGTTACAAACCCAGTCCGTGTAATTGCTACCATCATCTTTCAACTTAGCTTTCTCTAGGAACGCATTAAAATTCAAGGGAACGGTAGCACGGGCCATTGATCTACAACAACATAGATATGCAAAAAAAAACTATCAGGACTAAGGATAAATTAAAGTTCAATTAATCATATTACTAAAGAACTCCCACTTAGATAGACATCCCTCTAGTCATCTAAAGGATCACATGATCCAAATCAACTAAACCATGTCCGATCATCATGTGAGATGGAGTAGTTTTCAATGGTGAACATCTCTATGTTGATCATATCTACTATATGATTCACGTTCGACCTTTCGGTCTCAGTGTTCTGATGCCATATCTGCATATGCTAGGATCATCAAGTTTCACCCGAGTATTATGCACGTGCAAAACTGGCTTGCACCTGTTGTATGTGAACGTAGAGCTTATCACACTCGATCATCACGTGGTGTCTTGGCATGATGAACTGTAGCAACAGTGCATACTCAGGGAGAACACTTATACCTTGAAATTTAGTAAGGGATCATCTTATAATGCTACCACCGTACTAAGCAAAATAAGATGCATAAAAGATAAACATCACATACAATCAAAATATGTGACATGATATGGCCATCATCATCTTGTGACTTTGATCACCATCTCCAAAGCACCATCATGATCTCCATCATCACCGGCTTGACACCTTGATCTCCATCGTAGAATCGTTGTCCTCTCGCCAACTATTGCTACTATGACTATCGCTACCGCTTAGTGATAAAGTAAAGCAATTACATGGCGATTGCATTTCATACAATAAACTGACAACCATATGGCTCTTGCCAGTTGCCGATAACTTTGTTACAAAACATGATCATCTTATACAACAATTTATATCACATCATGTCTTGACCATATCACATCACAAGAAGCCCTGCAAAAAGAAGTTAGAGGTCCTCTACTTTGTTCTTCCAAGTTTTACTTGCCTGCTATGGGCTTCTAGCAAGAACCGTTCTTACCTACGCATCAAAACCCCAACGATTTTTTATCAAGTGTGTTGTTTTAACCTTCAACTAAAGTTGGGGAAACAGACACCCGCCAGCCACCTGTGTGCAAAGCACGTCGGTAGAACCAGACTCATTAACGCGGTCATGTAATGTCAGACCGGGTCGCTTCATCCAACAATACCGCCGAATCAAAGTAAGACGTTGGTGGTAAGCAGTATGACTATTATCACCCACAACTCTTTGTGTTCTACTCGTGCATATCAACTATGCATAGACCTGGCTCGGATGCCACCGTTGAGGAACGTAGCATGCAATTTCAAAAAAATTCCTACGCTCACGCAAGATCTATCTAGGGGATGCATAGCAACAAGAGGGGGAGAGTGTGTCCACGTACCCTCGTAGACCGAAAGCATAAGCGTTAGTTAACGCGGTTGATGTAGTCGGACGTCTTCACGATCCAACCAATCCAAGTATCAAACGTACGACACCTCCGCGTTCAACACACGTTCAGCTCGATGACGTCCCTCGAACTCTTGATCCAGTAGAGGGTCGGGGGAGAGTTCTGTCAGCATGATGGCATGGCGAGGGTGTTGATGATGTGATCCACGCAGGGCTTCACCTAAGCACTATGACGATATGACCGAAGGAGTAAACTGTGGAAGGGGGCATCGCACACGGCTAAGAGAATTCTTGGTGTGCCCCCTGCCCCATATATAAAGGAGGGGAGGAGGAGGCCGGCGGCCTAGGAGGGGCGCGCCAAGGGGGGAGTCCTACTTGGACTCCTAGTCCAAGTAGGATTCGCCCCCTTCCTTCCAACGGAGAGGGGAAAGGGGAAAGAGGGAAGAGGGAGAAGGAAAGGGGG
Organism: Triticum dicoccoides; assembly: GCF_002162155.2. Taxonomy (NCBI): domain Eukaryota; kingdom Viridiplantae; phylum Streptophyta; class Magnoliopsida; order Poales; family Poaceae; genus Triticum; species Triticum dicoccoides. The sequence continues at coordinate 198,026,486 of NC_041385.1, forward strand.
GGCACCCCACCCCTTGTCCAATTCGGTTTGGGCAGGGGGGAGGTGCGCGCTGAAGGAAATATGCCCTAGAGGCAATAATAAAGTTATTATTTATTTCCTTATTTCATGATAAATGTCTACTATTCATGCTAGAATTGTATTAACCGGAAACATAATACATGTGTGAATACATAGACAAACATAGTGTCACTAGTATGCCTCTACTTGACTAGCCCGTGAATCAAAGATGGTTAAGTTTCCTAACCATAGACATGAGTTGTCATTTGATTAACGGGATCACATCATTAGGAGAATGATGTGATTGACTTGACCCATTCCGTTAGCTTAGCACTTGATCGTTTAGTATGTTGCTATTGGCCGGACTCCTGGACTATGAAGATACAAGATTGAAGACTCCTGGATTAGGGGGTGTCCGGACGGCCGGACTATAGCCTTTGGCCGGACTCCTGGACTATGAAGATACAAGATTGAAGACTTCGTCCCGTGTCCGGATGGGACTTTCCTTGGAGTGGACGGCAAGCTTGGCGATACGGATATGTAGATCTCCTACCATTGTAACCGACTCTGTGTAACCCTAACCCTCTTCGGTGCCTATATAAACCGGAGGGTTTTAGTCCGTAGGACAAACAACAATCATACCATAGGCTAGCTTCTAGGGTTTAGCCTCTCTGATCTCGTGGTAGATCTACTCTTGTACTACCCATATCATCAATATCAACCAAGCAGGAGTAGGGTTTTACCTCCATCAAGAGGGCCCGAACCTGGGTAAAAACATCGTGTCCCTTGTCTCATGTTACCATCCGCCTAGACGCACAGTTCGGGACCCCCAACCCGAGATCCGCCGATTTTGACACCGACAATGGTGCTTTCATTGAGAGTTCCTCTGTGTCGTCATCTTTAGTCCCGATGGCTCCTCCGATCATCAACAACGATGCGGTCCAGGGTGAGACTTTTCTCCCCGGATAGATCTTCGTATTCGGCGGCTTCGCACTGCCGGCCAATTCGCTTGGCCATCTGGAGCAGATTGAAAGCTACGCCCCTGGCCATCAGGTCTGATTTGGAAGTTTGAACTACATGGCTGACGTCTGCAGAGACTTGATCTTCGATGGGTTCTAGCCACAGCCAAGCACGCCGCACTATCACGAGGGGCATGATCTAGCTCTGCCGCCGAACAGTGCCCTGGAGGCCGCACCAGTATCCGCTTCGACCCTTAGCTCGGAGCCGACTGCGCCGATCGAGGACAGGTGGCAGGACACCGCCTCGGGGGCTGCTATCTCTACGGCGATTGAGCCGAACATCAACCCTGCCCTTTGCAAAGCTCGTGGCTCCAAGGTGCCGGACTCCTCTCTGGCCTCCGAACCTTCCGTGCCCCTGCCAATCGAATCCGATTGGGCGCCGATCATGGAGTTCACTGCCGCGGATATCTTTCAGCATTCGCCCTTTGGGGACATCCTGAATTCACTAAAGTCTCTCTCTTTATCAGGAGAGCCCTGGCCGGACTATGGTCAGGAAGGTTGGGATGCGGACGACGAAGAAATTCAAAGCCCACCCACCACCCACATCGTAGCCACTGTCGATGATTTAACCGACATGCTCGACTTCGACTCCGAAGACATCGACGGTATGGACGACGATGCAGGAGACGACCAAGAACCAGCGCCTACAGGGCAGTGGAAGGCCACCTCGTCATACAACATATACATGGTGGACATCCCAAAAGATGGGAATGGCGATGGAACAACGGAGGATGACCCCTCCAAGAAACAGCCTAAGCGTCGGCGTCAGCGGCGCCGCTCTAAATCCCGCCACAGTAAAAACGGCGATTCCGGCACCGGAGACAATAACACCCCGGACAGTGCCGAAGACAACCCCCTCCACTAGGATTCAGCGCAGGAGGATGGAGAAGCCAGCCCTCATGAGAGAGAGGTAGACAGAGAGGTACAGGACGATAATTACATGCCTCCCTCCAAAGATGAGGTAAGCCTTGACGACGACGAATTTGTCGTGCCTGAGGATCCCGTCGAACAGGAGCGTTTCAAACGCAGGCTTATGGCCACGGCAAGCAGCCTAAAGAAAAAGTAGCAACAGCTTAGAGCTGACCAAGACTTGCTAGCTGACAGATGGACCGAAGTCCTTGCAGCCAAACGCCCCTCCAAGAGCTACCCAAAACGCAGGCTGCTACCCCGATTAAAGGAGGAAGCACCCAAACCTACATCACCAGAGCATGATGTGGCCGACCGGCCACCTCATGGCCGCGACAGAGAGGCCTCTCGGCCCTCCACTCAAGCCGCACCCCGGCGTCGCTCAAAAAGTACCAAGGCACGGGGAAATGCGCCAGACCTGCGGGATATATTGGAGGACAAGGCAACGCAAACAAGATAGATCTACGGATCACGTGGGCGCCCCACGATACGTGATGATAACCGTCACGCCGGATATGGCAATTCCGGCCGGGCCGAACATAGTAGACAAAGCTCATTTGAGCTGCCTCGTGATATAGCCCAATACAGAGGCGCCGAACACCCACTATGCTTCACAGACGAAGTGATGGATCATCAAATCTCTGAGGGTTTCAAACCCGTAAACATTGAATCATACGATGGCACAACAGATCCTGTGGTCTGGATCGAGGACTATCTCCTTCATATCCACATGGCCCACGGTGATGATCTACACGCCATCAAATACCTCCCACTCAAGCTTAAAGGACCAGCTCAGCATTGGCTTAACAGCTTGCCAGCAGAGTCAATTGGTTGTTGGGAAGACCTGGAAGCCGCATTCCTCGACAACTTCCAGGGCACCTATGTGCGACCACCAGACACCGATGACCTAAGCCACATAATTCAGCAGCCAGAAGAATCGGCCAGACAATTCTGGAAGCGGTTCCTAACCAAGAAAAAACAAATCGTTGATTGTCCAGATGCAGAGGCCCTTGCAGCCTTCAAACATAACATCCGCGACGAGTGGCTTGCCCGGCACCTAGGACAGGAAAAGCCGAAATCCATGGCAGCCCTCACAACACTCATGGCCCGCTTTTGCACGGGAGAGGACAGCTGGCTAGCTCGTACTAACAACATGACCAAGAGCCCTGGTAATTCGGATACCAAGGACAGCAACGGCAGGTCGCGTCGCAACAAGCACAAGCGCCACATTAACGGCGATAATGCTGAGGATACAGCAGTCAATGCCGGATTCAGAGGCTCTAAACCCGGTCAGCGGAAAAAGCCATTCAAAATAAATACTCCGGGCCCGTCCAATTTGGACCAAATACTCGATCGCTCGTGCCAAATACATGGCACCCCCAAAAAACCAGCCAACCACACCAACAGGGATTGTTGGGTGTTCAAGCAGGCAAGCAAGTTAAATGCCAAAAACAATGTCAAGGGGCTGCATAGCAATGACGAGGAGGAGCCCCGGCCGCCGAACAATAGAGGACAGAAGGGCTTCCCCCCACAAGTGCGGACAGTGAACATGATATACACAACCCACATACCCAAAAGGGAGCGAAAGCATGCACTAAGGGACGTATATGGGATGGAGCCAGTCGCCCCAAAGTTCAATCCGTGGTCCTCCTGCCCGATCACTTTTGATCGAAGGGGCCACCCCACTAGCATCCGCCATGGCGGATTCGCCGCATTGGTTCTAGACCCAATCGTTGACGGATTTCACCTCACTAGAGTCCTGATCGACGGCGGCAGCAGCCTGAACCTGCTTTATCAAGATACAGTGCGCAAAATGGGCATAGACCCCTCAAGGATTAAACCCACAAAGACGACCTTTAAAGGTGTCATACCAGGTGTAGAGGCCAACTGTACAGGCTCAGTTACACTTGAAGTGGTCTTCGGATCCCCGGATAACTTCTGAAGCAAGGATTTAATCTTCAACATAGTCCCGTTCCGCAGCGGCTATCACGCACTGCTCGGACGAACCGCATTTGCAAAGTTCAATGCGGTGCCGCACTACGCATACCTTAAGCTCAAGATGCCAGGCCCTCGAGGAGTCATTACGGTCAACGGAAACACCGAACGCTCTCTCCGAATGGAGGAGCATACGGCGGCCCTCATGGCGGAAGTACCAAGCAGCCTCTCAAGGCAATTCTCGAGTCCAGCTATTAAACGTTTGGACACCGTCAAGTGCGCCCGGAGTAACCTACAACAAGACCGCATGGCACGTTCCGAGCATGCGTAGCAATGCGGCCCCAACCCCAGCCCTCGCGAAATTGCGAAACCAGTACTACGCGTACATAATTACACTCTGGAAATACCATGGGCATAGGGGGAGCGGCACGACAACGGCAGGCCCAGAATGCGGCTCAACTGCACCAGGGGCTCCCGATTGTGTCATTCTTTTTTTTCTTACTTTCAGGAATCCGTTCTCAAGAAGCCCTGTCCGGTAGTAGAATCGCCGAACACACGATGCAACAGCCATGGAAGCAGAAAGCTACATCGAGTGTCCAGGTGGTCTCTATAACAAGCAGTATACTTGTTTCACATATCATCCCGCAGCTTGCCCCTGGAGGGGGACAGGTCAAATAGTCCCGTCCATTGCTTATCGCACTATTTGTATCGTTCTGCTTTTACCGCAGCCTTTTTGAATAAACAATACATAGCTTCTGCCTATTATTGCATTCCTTTTTTTATCTATATATGTTCACTTATGACATGTTGCATCCGTACACTTTGGTACGGCCAAATACACCAGGGGCTTAAGTACCCCAAAATATGCTGTGATAAGTCTGAACACTTTCACAAGTGCGGCACCCCGAACTTATAGCATTATGTGCATCGGCTCCGAATCATGTCTTGGGTCAATAGTTGGGTTTGCCCGGCTCCCATGTTTTGGTACCTTACGTTCCGTTATATCGGCTAAGGTAGTGTTGGGAGAACCACTGCGATTGTGCCCCGGTTGAGCTGGGTTAAGCACCTCAGTGGAGAAAGCTAAAACTGACCGTCATGATAGGGCGAGAGCCGGTCGCTGTTCGAGAGGTTTTCGAGTCCCTAAAGACTTATGCCGCTTGGAGCGAGGAGTCAGCTTTGTCTGGCCCAGGCGTGGATAGCGCCCTGAACTCGGTCTTCGAATACTAGGGGCTTCGCCGAAATTTAAAATTATAGAATTCTATGGCTAAGTGAGAGTGTTCAGGCATTATAGTCCGGTTGCCTCGTTCATTGCATTGAGCGCCTCCCTCGAAGGACCCAAGAATGGGGAAAAGAGCACTCAAGTTTATCCCGAACACCCCAGCACTCGTGGCATGGGGGCAGAAGCCGATGACTCGCCATCTCTCAAATTTAATAAATGGCCGCACAGAAGGTAATATTTTGAATTCACAAGCGTTGCTTAGCGCATATGAACAAGTTATCAGCGTACAGGATAACAAATGCGAGTTTACTCAAAAATTACATCTTTGGAGCATTCACCCACTATAAGACGGGCACCCTTCAGGACGCTCTCATAATACATCTCGGGCTTGCGATACTCCCTGCCCGGCGGTGGTCTGTCCGTCACAAGCTTCTCAGCATCCATCTTGCCCCAGTGCACTTTAGCACGGGCAAGGGCCCTACGGGCACCTTTGATGTAGATGGAGCGCTTGACGACTTCAATCCATGGACAGGCGTCCACCAGCCGCCTCACCAGCCCGAAGTAGCTCCCAGGCATGGCTTCCTCAGGCCACAGCAGAACTATGAGGCCCTTCATGGCCTGTTCAGCCACCTTATGGAGCTCGACCAGCTGCTTCAGCTGGTCGCTCAAGGGCACCGGGTGTCCGGCCTCAGCATACTTAGACCAGAACACCTTCTCCATCGAGCTCCCCTCCTCGGCTCGGTAGAACGCGGCAGCATCGGACACACTGCAGGGCAGATCTGCGAATGCTCCTGGAGAGCTCCGAATTCGGGTAAGTAACAAGTAATTCACTTTCACGTGCCTTCTTTGCATAAAGAATGCCTTACCCGCCGCTATCTTATTCATCGCTTCAATTTCCTGGAGGGCTTTTTGGGCTTCGGCCTTAGAGGCTTTGGTGCTCTCAAGGGCCGAGGCGAGCTCGGACTCTCGAGTCTTTGAGTCACGCTCCAAACTCTCGTGTTTTTTCACGAGAGCCTGGAGCTCTTGCCGCACCTCCGCCACCCGCGCCTCCTGCTTCTCTCGCTCGGTGCGCTCCGCGGCCGCATTGCTTTCGGCCTTGGACACCGCTTCCTTCAGGGTCGCCACCTCGTTCGTGGCCCTTGCAATACTCATGTTATTCCTGTCATTTGTTGCAACCACATCTTTTATATACTTCCATAAGGTATTACTTACCTTCCTTGTCCTCGAGCTGCTTTTTGGCGAGGCCGAGCTCGTTCTCGGACCGCTCGAGGCTCTGCTTCAATGCATTGACCTCTGCAGTCAGTGCGGCAGAGGTTAGCAGCGCAGCCTGCATTTCCCATATTGACATACTTATGTTAGACTCTTGCGTACATCTTTTTAGATCCTCAGTTCGGCTTTTCTTTCCGAACACCAAACTGAGCATCAGGGGCTACTGTCTATGCGGTAATATTTTTACATATCTTAAATACATACCTCAAAGCCTGTTAGAAGGCTGGCACAGGCTTCAGTCAGCCCGCTCTTGGCGGACTGAACTTTCTGGATCACCACACTCATAATAGTGCGGTACTCCTCGTCGATGGAGGCGCCGTTAAGCGCCTCCAGCAAATTATCCGGTGCCTCCGGTTGGACGGAGGTCACCGGTGTCACAGTCTCGCCCTTCTTACGAAGGGGCCGCCTGCCGGACTCTGGAACCACTGAAGGTTCCGGTGCGGAGTCCGGCCCAGGGCCGGACTTAGAGCCCTTTGGGGTTTTATCCCCCTTGCGCCTGGAGTCTGGGAGGTTGCCTTGCGGCGCCTCCTGGAACACCTCCTCCTGGCTGGGCCCCTTTTGGGACCCCACCTTGGTGTCATCCGCAGCACGAGGAGAGGAGGCAGCCGGAAGCGAGGCACTATTCACATCCGACGAATCCAGGGAGCCACTCGTTGAAGCGTCGAGCTCGTCCTTGGGCGGGCTGCAGGGTTATATTCGGCATTAGGAGATACTGTGCGACAAATGAAATGCCATGAGTTATTCTGGTATCCGGACACTTACGATTTCGCTAGAGGCTTAGCCCTCGGTGGCCACTCCTCTTCGCCGTCGTCGGCGTTGGTGGAGTAGTCCGAAGGAAGGGTCCTTCCCTTCTTGGACCCTCCGGCCTCCCCAGTTGGGGCGGCCTTCCTTTTCTTCTCTTCCCCCGCTGGGGGAGAGGCCTTTTTTTCCTCCTCCTCGTCTTCGCGGGAGGAGTCCGCCTCAGAGTCATCAGACGATGAGTCCGATAACACCTGGCGCCGGGAACTCTTTCGGGTTCCCGTGGCCTTCTTCTTGGCCTTCTTCTCCGGCACCACGTGAGGTGCCGGGACCAGCAGCCCCGTCAATCGGGCGTCCGCTGGGTCTTCTAGAAAGGGAGCCAGACAGTTAACCTGCCCAGACGTCTTCTGCCTGGCCTGTCAAAGGTAAGGGAGTTTAGATCCCGCATAGAGTCAAACTATGGAAAACAAGTGTCCTATAAAGGGTAAAATAGCTTACCTCGCTGCCTTGATGCAGCGAGCTGAATCCGCGATCTTTGATAGCGGATGCGGGAGCCTTGGCGCCGTTGAACAGCACCTTCCAGGCATCTTTGTACGTAGTGTCGAAGAGCCTGCTCAAGGTTTGGTGCTATGCCGGATCAAACTCGCACAAGCTGAAGGCCCGTTGTTGGCACGGGAGGATCCGGCGGATGAGCATGACCTGGACTACGTTGACGAGCTTGAGCTTCTTGTTCACCAGGTTTTGGATGCAGGATTGGAGTCTGGTCAGCTCTTCCAAATTACCCATGTTAGGCCCATCTCTTTCCAAGAGGTGAGCCGTGTAGGGAAGCCAAATCGGAATTCGGGGGCCGCTGCCCATTTAGGGTCACGCGGTTCGGTGATGTAGAACCACCCCGATTGCCACCCCTTTATGGTCTTCATGAAGGAGCCCTCGAGCCATAGGACGTTGGCCATCTTGCCCACCATGGCACCTCCGCACTCTGCTTGGCGGCCGCCCACTACCTTTAGCTTGACATTGAAGGTCTTCAGCCATAAGCCGAAGTGGGGCTTGATGCAGAGGAAGGCCTCGCACACGACGATGAACGCCGAGATGTTGAGGACAAAATTCGGGGCCAGATTGTGGAAATCCAGGCCGTAGTAGAACAAGAGCCCCCGGACAAATGGGTGAAGTGGAAAACCTAGTCCGCGGAGGAAGTGGGTGAGGAACACCACCCTCTCATGGGGCCTGGGGGTGGGGATGAGCTGCCCCTTGTCGGGGAGCCGATGTGCGATGTCACTGGACAGGTATCCGGCCTTCCGCAGCCTCTTGATGTGCCCCTCTGTGACGGAGGAGGCCATCCACTTGCCTCCCGCTCCAGACATGGCTGGGGAAGGTTGAGGCGAGATGTGCGGACTTGGGAGCTGGAGCTCGAGTGCGCGGAAATGGATAAGCAAAGGAGGAAGAAGGCGTAGGTAAAAAGGTGGATCCTTATCCCCTTATATGGACGGACGAAGCTATGCGTCCCCACCAGCTTGGTAAAACTCACTTATCTCCCAAGCGCCGTAATCAATGGCGCAGTTGGGTTACCCATGCCCGTATTGATGAGAATCCCGGAATAAGGGGACATGATCTCTGCTTTGACAAGACGTGCCAAGGAAACCGCCTCGCTAAACATGCTGAGGAGGGACAGTAAAAACGATTCGAATAAAGGCTTGGCCATGGTGTGATGTCACGCCATGTAATACGTCAGCAGATTGAATTTGTGTAAATATTATTCTCTCTACGGTGGTATGTGGAACTTATTTTGCAGAGCCGAACACTATCCTTGTGTTCAAAATCTTCTATGAAGTATTCGGAGGAGGAACCCGCCTTGCAATGCCAAAGACAATATGCGCGCCGGAATCGTCGTCATTGAAGCCTGGTTCAGGGGCTACTGAGGGAGTCCTGGATTAGGGGCTGTCCGGACGGCCGGACTATAGCCATTGGCTGGACTCCTGGACTATGAAGATACAAGATTAAAGACTTCGTCCCGTGTCCGGATGGGACTTTCCTTGGCGTGGAAGGCAAGCTTGGCGATACAGATATGTAGATCTCCTAACATTGTAAACGACTCTATGTAACCCTAACCCTCTTTGGTGCCTATATAAACCGAAGGGTTTTAGTCCGTAGGACGAACAACAATCATACCATAGGCTAGCTTCTAGGGTTTAGCATCTCTGATCTCGTGGTAGATCTACTCTTGTACTACCCATATCATCAATATCAATCAAGCAGGAGTAGAGTTTTACCTCCATCGAGAGGGCCCGAACCTGGGTAAAAACATCGTGTCCCTTGTCTCCTGTTACCATCCGCCTAGAAGCACAGTTCGGGACCCCCTAACCGAGATCCGCCGGTTTTGACACCGACACTACCAAACATCACAACATAACTGGGTGATTATAAAGGAGCTCTACAGGTGTCTCCAAAGGTACATGTTGAGTTGGCGTATTTTGATATTAGGTTTTGTCACTCCGATTGTTGGAGAGGTATCTCTAGGCCCTCTCGGTAATGCACATCACTATAAGCCTTGCAAGCAATGTAGCTAATGAGTTAGTTACGGAATGATGCATTACATAACAAGTAAAGAGACTTGCCAGTAACGAGATTGAACTAGGTATTGGGATACCGACGATCAAATCTCGGCAAGTAACATACCGATGACAAATGGAACAACGTATGTTGTTATGCGGTTTGACCGATAAAGATCTTCATAGAATATGTAGGAGCCAATATGAGCATCCAGGTTCCGCTATTGGTTATTGACCGGAAACGTGTTTCGGTCATGTCTACATAGTTCTCGAACCCGTAGGGTCCGCACGCTTAAGGTTTCGATGACAGTTTTATTATGAGTTTTGATGTACCGAAGGAGTTCGGAGTTCCGGATGAGATCAGGGACATGACGAGGAGTCTCGAAATGGTCGAGACATAAAGATCGATATATTGGACGACTATATTCGGACATCGGAAGGGTTTCGAGTGATTCGGGTATTTTCGGGGGTACCGGGGAGTTACGGGAATACGAGGAAGAAGCAATGGGCCTCATGGGCCAAGTGGTGGAAGAGAGGAGGCAGGGCGCGCGGCCCTCCTAGCCCAAACCGAATTGGACTAGGGGGCCGGGCCCCCTTTCCTCCTTTTCCTCCCTCTCCTTCCTTCTCCTTCTCCTTCCCTTCCTTCCCCTCTCCTACTTGGACTAGGAAAGAGGGGGGAATCCTACTTGGAGTAGGATTGCCCCCCTTGGGCGCGCCTCCTCCCCTTGGCCGGCCCTCTTCTCCTCCCCTCCTTTATATATGGGGCCGGGGGCACCTCTAGACACAACAATTGATCCTTGAGATCTCTTAGCCGTGTGCGGTGCCCCCCTCCACCATATCTTCCTCGATAATATTGTAGCGGTGCTCAGGCGAAGCCCTGCGACGGTAGAACATCAAGATTGTCACCACGCCGTCGTGCTGACGGAACTCTTCCCCGACATTCTGCTGGATCGGAGTACGGGGATCGTCATCGAGCTGAACGTGTGCTAGAACTCGGAGGTGCCGTAGTTTCGGTGCTAGATCAGTCGGGCCGTGAAGACGTACGACTACATCAACCGCGTTGTTCTAACACTTCCGCTTTCGGTCTATGAGGGTACATGGACAACACTCTCCCCTCTCGTTGCTATGCATCACCATGATCTTGCGTGTGCGTAGGATTTTTTTTGAAATTACTACGTTACCCAACAGTGGCATCCGAGCCAGGTTTATGCGTAGAAGTTATATGCACGAGTAGAACACAATTGAGTTGTGGGCGATACAAGTCATACTACTTACCAGCATGTCATACTTTGGTTCGGCAGTATTGTTGGATGAAGCGGCCCGGATCGACATTACGCGTAGGCTTACGCGAGACTGGTTCTACCAACGTGCTTTGCACATAGGTGGCTGGCGGGTGTCAGTTTCTCCAACTTTAGTTAAACCGAGTGTGGCTACGCCCGGTCCTTGCGAAGGTTAAAACAGCACTAACTTGACGAACTATCGTTGTGGTTTTGATGCGTAGGTAAGAACGGTTCTTGCTCAGCCCGTAGCAGCCACGTAAAATTTGCAACAACAATGTAGAGGACGTCTAACTTGTTTTTGCAGGGCATGTTGTGATGTGATATGGTAAAGACATGATGCTATATTTTATTGTATGAGATGATCATGTTTTGTAACCGAGTTATCGGCAACTGGCAGGAACCATATGGTTGTCGCTTTATTGTATGAAATGCAAGCGCCCTGTAATTACTTTACTTTATCACTAAGCGGTAGCGATAGTCGTAGAAGCAATAGATGGCGGAACGACAACGATGCTACGATGGAGATCAAGGTGTCGCGCCGGTGACGATGGTGATCACGATGGTGCTTCGGAGATGGAGATCACAAGCACAAGATGATTATGGCCATATCATATCACTTATATTCATTGCATGTGATGTTTATCCTTTATGCATCTTATCTTGCTTTGATTGACGGTAGCATTTTAAGATGATCTCTCACTAATTATCAAGAAGTGTTCTCCCTGAGTATGCACCGTTGCGAAAGTTGTTCGTGCTGAGACACCACGTGATGATCGGGTGTGATAGGCTCTACGTTCAAATACAACGGGTGCAAAACAGTTGCACGAGCCTAGCATATACAGATATGGCCTCGGAACATGGAGACCGAAAGGTCGAGCGTGAATCATATAGTAGATATGATCAACATAGTGATGTTCACCATCGAAAACTACTCCATCTCACGTGATGATCGGACATGGTTTAGTTGATTTGGATCACGTGATCACTTAGATGACTAGAGAGATGTCTGTCTAAGTGGGAGTTCTTAAGTAATATGATTAATTAAACTTAAATGTATCATGAACTTAGTCTTGGTAGTATTTTGCAAATTATGTTGTAGATCAATAGCTCACGTTGTTGCTTTCAAATGTTTATTTTGATATGTTCCAAGAGAAAACTGTGTTGATAGATGTTAGTAGCAATGATGCGGATTGGATCCATGATCTGAGGTTTATCCTCATTGCTGCACAGAAGAATTATGTCCTTGATGCACCGCTAGGTGACAGACCTATTGCAAGAGCAGATGCAGACGTTATGAACGTTTGGCTAGCTCAATATGATGACTACTTGATAGTTCAGTGCACCATGCTTAACGGCTTAGAATCGGGACTTCAAAGACGTTTTGAACGTCATGGACCATATGAGATGTTCCAGGAGTTGAAGTTAATATTTCAAGCAAATACCCGAGTTGAGAGATATGAAGTCTCAAACAAGTTCTATAGCTAAAAGATGGAGGAGAATCACTCAACTAGTGAGCATGTGCTCAGATTGTCTGGGTACTACAATCGCTTGAATCAAGTGGGAGTTAATCTTCCAGATAAGATAGTGATTGATAGAGTTCTCTAGTCACCATCACCAAGTTACTAGAACTTCTTGATGAACTATAGTATGCAAGGGATGACGAAAATGATTCCCGAGCTCTTCGTGATGCTAAAATCAACGAAGGTAGAAATCAAGAAAGAGCATCAAGTGTTGATGATTGACAAGACCACTAGTTTCAAGAAAAGGGCAAAGGGAAATAAAGGGAACTTTAAGTAGAATGGCAAGCAAGTTGTCACTCCCGCTAAGAAGCCCAAAGCTGGACCAATGCCTGAAACTGAGTGCTTCTACTGCAAAGGAAATGGTCACTGGAAGTGGAAATGCCCTGAATATTTGGTAGATAAGAAGGATGGCAAAGTGAACAAGGGTATATTTGATATACAGGTTTTTGATGTGTACCTTGCTAGTGTTTATAGTAACCCCACGGTATTTGATACTTGTTCGGTTGCTAAGATTAGTGACTCGAAACAGGAGTTATAGAATAAACAGAGACTAGTTGAGGGTGAAGTGACGATGTGTGTTGGGAGTGGTTCCAAGATTGATATGATCATCATCGCACACTCCCTATATTTTCGAGATTAGTGTTAAACCTAAATAAATGTTATTTGGCGTTTGCATTGAGCATGAATATGATTTGATCATGTTTATTGCAATACGGTTATTCATTTAAAGTCAGAGAATAATTGTTGGTCTGTTTACATGAATAAAACCTTTGATGGTCATACACCCAATGAAAATAGTTTGTTGGATCTCGATCGTAGTGATACACATATACATAATATTGATGCCAAAAGATGCAAAGTTGATAATGATAGGGCAACTTATTTGTGGCACTGCCATTTGGGTCATATCGGTGTAACGCGCATGAAGAAACTCCATAAAGATGGACTTTTGGAATCACTTGGTTATGAATCATTTGATGCTTGCGAATCGTGCCTTTTGGGCAAGATGACTAAAACTCCGTTCTTCGGAACAATGGAACGAGCAACAAACTTGTTGGAAATAATACATACTATGCAGACCAATGAGTATTAAGGCTCATGGCGGGTATCGTTATTTTTTGACCTTCACAGATGATTTGAGCAGATATGGGTATATCTACTTGATGAAACATAAGTCTGAAATAGTTGAAAGGTTCAAAGAATTTCAGAGTGAAGTGTAAAATCATCGTAACAAGAAAATAAAGTTTCTGCAATCTGATCGTGGAGATGAATATTTGAGTTACGAGTTTGGCCTTCAGTTAAAACAATGTGGAATAGTTTCACAAACTCATGCCACCTGGAACACCACAGCGTAATGGTGTGTCCGAACTTCATAACAACACTTTATTTGATATGGTGCGATTAATGATGTCTCTTACCGATTTACCAATATCATTTTGGGGTTATGCATTATACATAGCTACATTCACGTTAAATAGGGCACCATCTAAATCCGTTGAGACAACACCGTGTGAACTATGGTTTAGCAATAAACCTAAGCTGTCGTTTCTTACAGTTTGGAGTTGCGATGCTTATGTGAAAAAGTTTCAACCTGATAAGTTCGAACCCAAATCGAAGAAATGCGTCTTCATAGGATACCCAAAGGAGACTGTTGGGTACACCTTCTAATCACAGATCCGAAGGCAAAATATTCGTTGCTAAGAATGGATCCTTTCTAGAGAAGGAGTTTCTCTCGAAAGAAGTGAGTGGGAGAAAAGTAGAACTTGATGAGGTAATAGTACCTTCTCCCTAATTGGAAAGTAGTTCATCACAGAAATCAGTTCCAGTGATTGCTACACCAATTAGTGAGGAAGCTAATGATGATGATCATGAAACTTCAAATCAAGTTACTACAGAACCTCATGGGTCTTCCAGAGTACGGTCCGCACCAGTGTGGTACGGTAATCCTATTTTGGAAGTCATGTTACTAGACCATGATAAACCTACAAACTATGAGGAAGCGATTGAGGGAGTCCCGGATTAGGGGGTGTCCGGATAGCCGAACTATCACCTTTGGCCGGACTCCTGGACTATGAAGATACAAGATTGAAGACTTCGTCCCGTGTCCGGATGGGACTTTTCTTGGCATGGAAGGCAAGCTTGGCGATACGGATATGTAGATCTCCTACCATTGTAACCGACTCTGTGTAACCCTAACCCTCTTTGGTGCCTATATAAACCGGAGGGTTTTAGTCCATAGGACGAACAACAATCATACCATAGGCTAGCTTCTAGGGTTTAGCCTCTCTGATCTCGTGGTAGATCTACTCTTGTACTACCCATATCATCAATATCAATCAAGCAGGAGTAGGGTTTTACCTCCATCGAGAGGGCCCGAACCTGGGTAAAAACATCGTGTCCCTTGTCTCCTGTTACCATCCGCCTAGACGCACAGTTCGGGACCCCCTACCCGAGATCCGCCGGTTTTGACACCGACATTGGTGCTTTCATTGAGACTTCCTCTGTGTCGTCGCCATCAGGAAGGATGCATCATCCTGTCTTTAAAGACGGCGCTGTTGCTAAAGGAGCTTTGGCTATCGGCCAAACTCTCCGGCTAGGCGGTTTCCTTATGACCGCCTGTCCAGCCGCCACACCAACGATGACTTCTCGGGTCATCGAAAGCAATCTTCACGTTAGCTCGGAACTCGCGGAGCAGTTAGATCCAATGGAGCTCTCTTCCTTAAACGAGCTCTTGGATCACATCGCCGCCCTGGGAGTAGCTACAGACTACGATCAGATTGGGCCTAAACCCGATCTGAGAGAGATTAACTCTCCCTAGGTTACCCACCACGTTGTTGTGGTAGAGGAACAATACAGCGACCCTTCTTCTATCTTAAGGACTAGCTATGTCCAGATTCCCGATCCCTCCATGCCGGATTCCCACGGAGGGGAGGATGTTACTCAAGCCCTGAACCTAAAGTCAGGCAGCGGGCCAGATTCATTGGACAACATCCAAGAACCCAAGCTTCCAAGTTTGGAAACAACTTGGCCCCTGAGTCTTAAAGTGGACGGTGTTTCGAATTTAATTCCACCCGCCCACCCAAACATAAGCGATCTATCCCAAATCCAGCAAGAGCCCGCAGAAACAGTACACCATTACTGGGCCAGATTCCTCCTGGTTATGAACAGGATAAAGGACTACCGCGAGGAGGACGCAATTTCATTCTTCTGCAACAATTGCACGGAAAAGGGAATCCTCAACGCCATAAGTCGTCGTGAAATTACACGCTTCGCTGACTTGGCGTCCATAGTACGAAAGTACTGTGTGATGGAAAGCGCCTGGAAAACCGAAATCAAATTTTGGGACAATCCGGCCCTGAATACAACCCCAGTCCGAAATAAAAGGGTGCATTATCGCCAGGCATCTGGGTTAAACACCAAAAAGCAAAAACCCTCTATAGGGCATGGAACCGTACTGGAAGGATGGCTCAATGAACCATGCAAAATTCATAGTACAGAGGGTGCCACTCCAACTCATAGCCTTAGAGCATATTGGATACTACGGCAGGTGGCCAAAAGTGGCGAAGAGCTTCTAACTCCAGAGCACCAGCCCAAGGATACCAGTACGGTATTAACAGTCTTTGGGACTTTCGCATCAAATAATATGCGGAAACGAACACTCCGCAGCCTTGCCGAAGTCTACCAAGTAGCAACAATAAACCCATGGAGTGACACGGCTATTACCTTTAATGCCAGTGACGAACCTAAATTCCGAACAGCCCGAGCACCAGCCGCACTGGTCAGTCCAATAGTGGACGGCTTTCGCCTTACCAAGGTACTCATGGACGGTGGCAGCGGATTGAACCTCATTTACGAGGAAACCCTCCGAAAAACGGAAATAGACTAGAGCCGCATTGAGCGAAGCAGCACAACCTTTAGAGGAATAATCCCCAGTCGGGAAGCATGTTGTACTGGAAAAATCACATTGGATGTGGTGTTCAGCACGCCGGATAATTACAGGTCCGAGGAGGTCACGTTCCAAGTGGCCCCGTTCAGCAGCGGATATCACGCTCTATTAGGGCGAGAGGCATTCACAATTTTCCAAGCTATACCCCATTACGGGTACATGAAGCTCAAAATGCCCAGGCCCAACGGAATCATCACTCTTGCTAGTGACCCGGACATAGCACTCCGCGCCGAAAACAAGACAGCCGCACTGGCCCTTGAGGCACTATCCGAAGCCCTAGTAGCCGAGGAACTCTCTGTGATGCGCTCCATGGTGAATAGGGACAATGTGATACTCGATAAGAGATCCAAGTCCACCTCCTTTAAACCAGCAGACGAAATAGTCAAATTCCAAGTCCATCCAACGGACCCTACAAAAACGGCCTCCATCGGGGCACAATTAAACCCTGATGTAGACGCCGCACTACAAGAATTCCTACGTGAAAATTGGGACATTTTTGCCTGGCACCCTTCAGACATGCCAGGAATCCCACGCCTGCTGGCCGAGCACAGCCTAAACATCCTAAAAGGATTCAAGCCGGTCAAACAGGCTCTTCAGCTTTTCTCCGAACCCAAGAGACAGGCCATGGGAGAGGAGCTAGCCAAATTATTGGAGGCCGGATTCATCAGAGATATAAAACATCCGGACTGGCTAGCAAACCTGATGATGGTACCAAAGAAGGACAAATCCGGGCGCCTATGCGTCGACTTTAAGGACCTCAACAAGGCTTGCCCAAAGGATCCCTTCCCCCTCCCCTGCATCGATCAAATTATCGACGCTACCGCAGGACACGATTCATTGTGTTTCCTCGACGCATACTCCGGCTACCACCAAATTAAGATGGCAGAGCCCGACCAGGCCGCAACGGCATTCATCACCCCATACGGCCCATTCTACTTCAACACAATGCCCTTTGGGCTCAAAAATGCCGGCGCAACATATCAGCGCATGATTCAGACATGTCTGGCAAACCAGATCGGCAAAATAGTGGAGGCATATGTGGATGATGTGGTCGTCAAAACCAAGCACGTCGAAACTCTAGTAGACGATTTGAGGCTCACATTCGATAATCTCTGAACATATGACATTAAGCTTAACCCGGAAAAATGTGTTTTCGGCGTACCAGAAAGCTCTTGGGCTTCATTGTATCCAGTAGAGGAATTGAAGCAAACCCAGCCAAGATCCGAGCTCTGTCACAATTGGATATCCCAAAGGACCTCAAACAAATACAAAAATTGACGGGATGCATGGCGGCTTTAAGCCGCTTTATCACCCGTTTAGGAGAAAAGGCATTACCCCTTTATCACCTCCTCCAACGCACCGAACACTTCAAGTGGACGGATGCCACCACGGCCGAACTCGAAGAAATAAAAGTCATATTGGCAACAAACCCGGTCTTGGCCGCGCCCAACATGGGCGAACCAATGCTATTATATATCGCGGCAACTCATCAAGTGGTGAGCGCGGTGCTCGTTGTCAAATGAGAAACGGACGGACACAAGTTCCCCCTTCAAAAACCAGTTTACTACGTGTCCACTGTCCTGACTCCATGCAAGTCATAGTACCCGCATTATCAAAAGATAGCGTACGCGGTGTTCATGGCATCCCGGAAGCTACGACACTACTTTCAAGAGTGTTCGATAACAGTAGCCTCTGAAGTACCTCTTAATGACATTATAAACAACCGCGATGCGACAGGCCGGATTGCCAAATGGGCCATTGAGCTCCTCCCGTTCGACATAACCTATAAGCCACGGCGATCTATTAAGTCGCAAGTTTTGGTCGACTTCGTCGGCAAATGGACTGAAGCCGAACTCCCTAAAGAGTACGGCGCATATTCCAACTGGATCATGCACTTCGACGGCTCTAAAATGTTGTCTGGTCTGGGGGATGGCGTCGTTCTGACATCCCCAACCGGAGATACGGTTCAATACGTACTCCAGATAATGTATACGGACTCCAATAACGCAGCCGAATACGAGGCCCTTCTACATGGCCTCCGGATGGCAGTCTCCATGGGCATTCAACGCCTAGAGGTGCGCGGGGATTCGAACCTCGTGATATCCCAAATAAATGGAGACTTCGATGCTAAGGATCCGAAAACGGCAGCTTATCGCAACGCCGTCCTAAAAATGTCAGCTCGGTTTGAGGGGCTCGAATTTCACCATATAGCCCGAGATAACAACCAGGCAGCACACGTATTGGCACGCATTGGCGCAAAGCGTGATGCCGTCCCTCCCAACATCTCCCTAGAGAGGCTGTTCAAGCCATCCGTAGTATGGGAGGGGGAATCCGGAAATACCAACCCGGACCCAACCGCACTGCCCGACACCGAACATTCTGACACAATTGGTGGTTCTGCCAACGAAATAACATCCTCAGCCCATGTAATAATGGCAGTAATTGCCCCGTGGACGAAACCATTCCTAGCCTACATAACCAGGCAGGAACATCCCGAGGACCAAAACGAGGCCCGCTGCATAGTGCGGCGATCTAAAGCCTATAAGGTCCATGAGGCAGAGCTTTACAAGAAAAGCACAACCGGAGTCCTTCAAAGGTGTATCTCCGAAGAGGAAGGGCGGAACCTTCTGGCTGAAATTCATGCCGGACTCGGCGGGCATGACGCCGCAGCCCGGGCCCTTGTAGGCAAGGCCTTCCGTATAGGATTTTATTGGCCGACGGCCCGGGCAGATGCTCAGGACTTAGTCCAACGATGCGTCGGTTGCCAGCTCTTTGCTAATCAAAGCCACATGCCACCCACCGCCCTCAAAACTATACCCATAACCTGGCCCTTCGCGGTCTGGGGGCTTGACATGGTTGGACCCCTTAAAGGAGGAACCCACAAGAAAAAAATATCTACTGGTCATGGTGGATAAATTCACCAAATGGATAGAGGCTAAACCTGTTAAGACGGTCGAATCCAGACCGGTGATAGACTTCATATCAGGGGTCGTACACCGTTACAGCGTCCCCCATAGCATCATCACTGACAACGGCACGAACTTTACGGCCGACGAGGTTAAACTCTGGTGCAAAAACATGGGCATCAAACTCGACTATGCTTCAGTCTATCACCCTCAAACTAACGGTCAAGTCGAGCGAGCAAATGGTCTAATCATGAGCGGCATCAAACCCCGATTAGTGCGGTCCCTCAAGGAATCTAATACGCACTGGGTAGAGGATCTCGACTCCGTACTCTGGGGGCTGTGGACCACTCCGAATCGCACCACCGAATTTACACCATTCTTTATGGTATATGGCGCAGAGGCAGTTCTGCCCTGTGACATAATTCATGACTCACCTCGCGTGCGCATGTACAAAGAAAGAGAAGCTGAGCTCGATCGGCAGGACAGTTTGGACGCATTGGAGGAGGAGCGTGATGTGGCAAAAGCCCGTTCCGCATTCTATCAACAGCAAGCTCGAAGATATCAAAGCAGAGAAGTACGGGCCAAAACTTACAACGTTGGCGAGTTAGTTCTACGCCTGCCGGACAAGAAAAAGGACAAACTCGAGCCCAAATGGGAAGGTCCCTTTATCATCGACCAAGTCCTGACCAGTGGAGCGTACCGTCTGCGAGATGCATCGGATAACCGACTCGAGCCAAACCCATGGAACGCAGCCCGTCTCTGAAGATTCTACGCCTAGCGCCGGATTCTGAGTTTGTCTCCTTCCTCCGTCTATATTTTACATATTAGTTGTCTTCTGTTTCTCTCCTTCTCCCTCGTTTCCTACTACATCCTTTGAAAGCTTGTTTGCACATTGTTCGCACACACTTGACGCGCTATCCGCGCTCATTATACCTGGGGGCTTCTTTAACAGAAGCTTATTTATACGGGCTTCATGCCCAACACATGTGTCACACTTCCGCATGTACCTTTTATTCACCATTATATGCATCGATATGACTTAAGTTTTGGCCAAGCTGGGTTGCCTGGCTCCTGTGCTTACCCCTACGTTCCCGATTGTTCGGCTAGGCGGTAAAGGGAGCACCTCTGCGATTGTTACTGCCGGGTCAGCCGGATGTGTACCTCAGACTGGGTGAAGCCGAAAGCTAGCGTTCTTAAGGGAATATTCGGTCGGTGAACTAAAAGACGATTTCTTACCTATTTATTTATCTGCCCCCAGATGTTTTTCTGCTTTTTTCGCAGTCCGGACATGCACTTTAGGGCATGCCTCCTAGGGAAAGGAACCCCTAACGGAACTATTCTCCCTGGAAGATGTTTCTTACTAACCATGTAATATAACATAACTAGTTGGGCACTTGTCTGATAAAGCACTAATGACCCCTACGCCTGGTCTCCACGCGTGCCCCGGTTCTTATATAACCGCGAGGGTATTCGGACACACTCCGGACTATTGGGTCCCGAGGTTGAAGCGAAAGGGTCCGCTATGACAAACGATCTACAATCCAGCTAGAAGGCATTTTACATGTCATCTTAAATTACATAGTCAACTTGACTGGGCATATTCCTCTTCAATGCCATCCAGCAGGCTGTCTAGTTTACAGTCCTATTGGGAATACTTTGCGGCCAATTCTACTTGGCCATACACTAAGCTCACAGGGATCTCCTTCCCATCGGGCCCCGCAGGTTCGACCTCGGCCAGGTGGTTTGGGTCAGCCTTCGTATACAGTGTCTTCACCATGGCCTAGGCCTCCCTGGCGCCTTGACGGCAGGCCGATATCTTCCATAAATGGAAGCGCTGCCGCGCTCCCTGAAGCCTCTCCGCAAGCTCTCCAAGGCCTTCGGGCAAGGAGACAGACGGCCACAAGGCCTGGGCGACGCCTTTCATCACCTGCCGAACTCGTTCGTGCAGTTGCAAGAGCTCGGGAAGAAGGTCACCCGTAGAACCAGGCATTTCCTCTGCAGGACGGCCTGTGAGCATACCTACAGACATAACTCTGTTAGTCGACTTCCTCGCCGAACTCTTTTTTCAAAGTTCGTTCAAGCACTTACTAAAAATGTCGCGTCGAAGCCGCCGATTCTCCTTAACGGAGTCAGACAGCTGGGCACGAACATCCTTTAGTTCCTCACCCAGCTGAGTGTTGGCATCTTGGAGATTATTTTTCTCTTGCCTCACCCTTGTAAGAACATTCTCGCCGGCCTTTAACCGGCGCATGAGCTGTTGCTTGTCCGGATCTATCCCGGCGCCATCTGCAATATTATTGTCAGACTTATACACACGCCGCACTTCAGAAATTACTCATCTTTCGAAGCATATATTACCGGAGGGGGTCTCTTTGGCTTCCCCCACTGCGGCTAGTGCGGCCTCAAGTTGGGCTTTGCACTCCTCCAGCTCCTGGGACAGTTGGGTATTCTTTTCTGTAAGATCCTGCACAATAAATGATGCTTAAATCAGTTATTCTAACTATTTTAAGTCTCGGGGGCTACTGGCATATATAACTGTCAAATTTTCTCACCCGTATGTCTTTTACATACTGCTCCGTGGCTCTGGCTAGACCATTTTGAGCGGCACGGAGGTGCGCATCTCCCGAATTGAAGGCATTCAATGCCTCTGGGGAGAAACATGCGTCACGAAGAACTGTCCGGCGACGCCTGTGATTCATGGCACTCTCCACCTTGGAATTGGTGGCAGCTAACCTATCGGCATCCTTTGTCGGAGGAGCATCCGACGCACGCCTCATGTTCGCCTCCACTTCTGGACCTGGCTTTGGAGCCTAGCGAGCGGAGGATTGATTAGCAACCTCTCCGGATATAGTCCAGCGAGCGCTCTTCTTCCTGAAAAAGCACGAGCGTTAGTACACCTCCCGGGAATAAAACCTGGGAGCAAGATGACACGCCATACCGTTGCATCGGTGTTTCAATCTGGACTGCACTTCTATTCGGCCTGTTGGGCCTTGCTGTCCCTTGTTGACTGGCCGTCGCAGGCTCGGCCTTCCGCCTCAAGGACTTCCCCTGCGAAACACCATTGGTATACGGTGATCAAAACACGCATGGACGGGTCATTTTCAAAGTATTGGGACTTCGGTCTCAGTTACCTGCGAGGCGGGGAGTATTCTGGGGTAATCGGTCGTAATGGCGACCAAGGCATTATCGATACTCAGTTGGTGGAATACCCCGTCGATCAGCTCCACCGATATGTCCGGATCCTCTTGGGAGGTCGGATCGAGGAACCGTTCCGGATCCTTGGGTTGTGGAGGCGGGCTGCTTATATCCTTTACAGCCCAGCACAGTTCCTGCGCCGAAATCACAAAATGAGATACTTGACTATGGGAGTATGGATCGGATAGGCAAAAATAAATGTCTGCTTACCCAGCTTGGAGGATTATTCATAGAAAATCCGCCCTGCGGATTGACGCGGAGAAATTCCTCCTCTTCTCCCTTGTACAATGCGGACAAGATCTTCATCAGATCAGCGACCGATCCCGGCCCCTTACGGCCGCAGTGGGTGGCATCATCCTCCCCGTTGAAATCCCACATGGGGTGGCCTCTATACTGGAGCGGCTGCACCCCCCACATAATGCACGTGGCCATGACCCTGATCATGGTCAGTCTGGAATGAGCTAGCAGCCTAATTCGGCTCATCAGGTAAAGGACGTCCCTGTCATTTTCCTTCTGAGGGCTCCATGGACGCCAGCTTAGGCGTTTCTTCAAAGGAGTGTTATTGAACTCAGGGAGGCCGATCCGAATAGAGTCCAGCAGGGGGACATCTTCTATATAAAACCATTCCGAAGGCCAGTCTTCGGACGCCTTCTTCGGGGTTCCGGATAGATATCCGGTCCCGGCGATGCGCCATAGTTCGGCTCCACCCACTTGATATATCGACCCCTCTTGAGAACGGGGCACAAGGCAGAACAGCTTCTTCCACAGCGCAAAATGGGCCTCGATGCCCAAAAACAGCTTGCAAAGGGCCACGAAGCCCGCAATATGCAAAATGGAGGCAGGCGTAAGGTTGTGCAACTGGAGGCCGTAGAACTCCAGGAGCCCCCGGAGAAACGGATGAATTGGAAATCCGAGCCCTCTTATCAAATAAGAGACAAGGCATACCCGCTCTCCTTTGGAGGGGCTAGGGACGCTCTCTGCTTGCTTTCCGCCCTTATAGGTGGTGAGTCCGGCTCGAACCGGAACCATGAAGGCTTGGGGAAGAAATCCCTTGGTTTGGAGCGTCACCAACTCGCTGTATGGGATGGAGCATCTCTCCCAATCTCCAGGCCGAGGGCTGGGAGGGCGAGAGGAGGAGCCGCGTCGACTGTCCATGATGGAGTGGATTTATGTCAGATGCGCTCTGATGAATGCTCGCGAAGGGAGGATGGTGTGATTCGGATCTAGATCCTCGTCTCTTTTATAAGCAGCTCATTTGCGTAGCTAGGGAGGTAAATGTAAAAATACCCTGACTTTTCGCATTCGTTCAACACGTGGAAGACGGCCATTATTGGGCGTGGGAGCCGAGGAGCGCAATATTCACAGGAAGTCGGACGCTATTCAACAGGTACACAGGATTTGGAGAGAACCCGCCTTGCAATGTCGAAGACAATCTACGCGCCAGACTCATCGCCATTGAAGCCTGGTTCGCGGGCTGCTGAGGGAGTCCCGGATTAGGGGGTGTCCGGATAGCCAAACTATCACCTTTGGCCGGACTCCTGGACTATGAAGATACAAGATTTAAGACTTCGTCCCGTGTCCGGATGGGACTTTTCTTGGCGTGGAAGGCAAGCATGGCGATACGGATATGTAGATCTCCTACCATTGTAATCGACTCTGTGTAACCCTAACCCTCTTCGGTGCCTATATAAACCGGAGGGTTTTAGTCCATAGGACAAACAACAATCATACCATAGGCTAGCTTCTAGGGTTTAGCCTCTCTGATCTCGTGGTAGATCTACTCTTGTACTACCCATATCATCAATATCAATCAAGCAGGAGTAGGGTTTTACCTCCATCGAGAGGGCCCGAACCTGGGTAAAAACATCATGTCCCTTGTCTTCTGTTACCATCCGCCTAGACGCACTGTTCGGGACCCCCTACCCGAGATCCGTCGGTTTTGACACCGACAGCGATGATGAGCCCAGATTCTGCGAAATGGCTTGAGGCCATGAAATCTGAGATGGGATCCATGTATGAGAACAAAGTATGGACTTTGATTGACTTGCCCGAAGATCGGTGAGTCATTAAGAATAAATGAATCTTCAAGAGGAAGACGGATGATGATAGTAGTGTTACTATCTACAAAGCTCGACTTGTCACAAAAGGGTTTTTCGACAAGTTTAAGGTGTTGAATATGATGAGATTTTCTCACTTGTATCGATGCTTAAGTCTGTCCAAATCATGTTAGCGATTGCTACATTTTATGAAATCTGGCAAATGGATGTCAAAACTGCATTCCTTAATGGATTTTATAATGAAGAGTTGTATATGATGCAACCAGAAGGTTTTGTCAATCCTAAAGGTGCTAACAAAATGTGCAAGGTCCAGCGATCCATCTATGGACTGGTGC
The DNA here is from genome assembly GCF_002162155.2 of Triticum dicoccoides. Lineage (NCBI taxonomy): Eukaryota > Viridiplantae > Streptophyta > Magnoliopsida > Poales > Poaceae > Triticum > Triticum dicoccoides. The sequence goes on from NC_041385.1 coordinate 198,051,354, forward strand.
AAGCATCTCAGAGTTGGAATATACGCTTTGATAAGTTGATCAAAGCATATAGTTTTATACAGACTTGCGGTGAAGCCTGTATTTACAATAAAGTGAGTGGGAGCACTACCGCCTTTCTGATAAATATATGTGAGTAACATACTGTTGATCAGAAATGGTGTAGAATTTTTCTGGAAAGCATAAAGCAGTATTTGAAAGGAGTTCTTTAAAAGAAAGACCTCAGTAAAGCTACTTACATATTGAGCATCAAGATCTATTGAGATAGATCAAGGCGCTTGATAAGTGTTTCAATAAGTACATACCTTGTCAAGATTTTGAAATAGCTCAAAATGGAATAGTCAAAGAAAGAGTTCTTGCCTGTGTTGCAAATGTGTGAAATTGAGTAAGACTCAAATCCCGACCACAGCAGAAAATAGAAAAGAGAATGAAAGTCATTCCATATGCCTCAGACATAGGTTTTATAAAGTATGCTATGCTATGTACCAGACCTATTGTATACCTTGCTCTGAATTTGGCAAGGGAGTACAATAGTGATCTAGGAGTAGATCACTGGACATTGGTCAAGAATATCCTTAGTGAGGACTAAGGAAATATTTCTCGATTATGGAGGTGATAAAAGAGCCCGTCGTAAAGAGTTACATCGGTGCAAGCTTTCACACCGATCAAGATGACTCTAAGTCTCAATCTGGATACATATTAAAAGTGGGAGCAATTAGCTAGAGTAGCTCCGTGCAGAGCATTGTAGACATAGAATATTTGCAAAATACATACGACTCTGAATGTGACAGACCCGTTGATTAAGCTTCTCTCACGAGCAAAACATGATCACACCTTAGTACTCGTTGGGTGTTAATCACATAAAGATGTGAACTAGATTATTGACTCTATTAAACCCTTTGGGTGTTGGTCACATGACGCTATGAACTATAGGTGTTAATCATATACAGATATGAATATTGGTGTTAAATCACATGGCGATGTGAACTAGATTATTGACTCAAGTGCAAGTGGGAGACTGAAGGAAATATGCCCTAGAAGCAATAATAAAGTTATTATTTATTTCCTTATTTAATGATAAATGTTTATTATTCATGCTAGAATTGTATTAACCGGAAATATAATACATGTGTGAATACATAGACAAACATAGTGTCACTAGTATGCCTCTACTTGACTAGCTCGTTAATCAAAGATGGTTAAGTTTCCTAACCATAGACATGAGTTGTCATTTGATTAACGGGATCACATCATTAGGAGAATGATGTGATTGACATGACCCATTCCGTTAGCTTAGCACTTGATCGTTTAGTATGTTGCTATTGCTTTCTTCATGACTTATACATGTTCCTACAACTATGAGATTATGCAACTCCCGTTTACCGGAGGAACACTTTGTGTGCTACCAAACATCACAATGTAACTGGGTGATTATAAAGGAGCTCTACAGGTGTCTCCAAAGGTACATGTTGAGTTGGCGTATTTTTAGATTAGGTTTTGTCACTCCGATTGTCGGAGAGGCATCTCTGGGCCCTCTCGGTAATGCACATCACTATAAGCCTTGCAAGCAATGTAGCTAATGAGTTAGTTACAGAATGATGCATTACGTAACGAGTAAAGAGACTTGCCAGTAACGAGATTGAACTAGGTATTGGGATACCGATGATCATATCTCGGGCAAGTAACATACCGATGACAAAGGGAACAATGTATGTTGTTATGCGGTTTAACCGATAAAGATCTTCGTAGAATATGTAGGAGCCAATATGAGCATCCAGGTTCCGCTATTAGTTATTGACCGGAAATGTGTTTCGGTCATGTCTACATAGTTCTCGAACCCGTAGGGTCTGCACGCTTAAGGTTTCCATGATAGTTATATTATGAGTTTTGAGTTTTGATGTACCGAAGGAGTTTGGAGTTCCGGATGAGATCGGGAACATGACGAGGAGTCTCGAAATGGTCGAGACGTAAAGATCGATATATTGACCGAATATATTCGGACATCGGAAGGGTTCCGAGTGATTCGGGTATTTTCGGGGGTACCGGGAAGTTACGCGAATACGAGGAAGAAGCAATGGGCCTCATGGGCCAAGTGGTGGAAGAGAGGAGGTAGGGCGCGCGGCCCCCCTAGCCCAAACCGAATTGGACTAGGGGGCCGGCCCCCCTTTCCTCCTTTTCCTCCCTCTCCTTCCTTCTCCTTCTCCTTCCCTTCCTTCCCCTCTCCTACTTGGACTAGGAAAGAGGGGGGAATCCTACTTGGAGTAGGATTGCCCCCCTTGGGCGTGCCTCCTCCCCTTGGTCGGCCCTCTTCTCCTCCCCTCCTTTATATACGGGGCCACGGGCACCTCTAGACACAACAATTGATCCTTGAGATCTCTTAGCCGTGCGTGGTGCCCCCCTCCACCATAGTCCTCCTCGATAATATTGTAGCGGTGCTTAGGCGAAGCCCTGCGATGGTAGAACATCAAGATCCTCACCATGTCGTCGTGCTGACGGAACTCTTCCCCGACATTCTGCTGGATCGGAGTACAGGGATCGTCATCGAGCTGAACGTGTGCTAGAACTCGGAGGTGTCGTAGTTTCGGTGCTTGATCAGTCGGGCCGTGAAGACGTACGACTACATCAACCGCGTTGTTCTAACGCTTCCGCTTTCGGTCTACGAGGGTACGTGGACAACACTCTCCCATCTTGTTGCTATGCATCACCATGATCTTGCGTGTGCGTAGGAATTTTTTTGAAATTACTACATTACCCAACACGCGCCACCTCCGGTGGTAGCCTTCCCTCTCTCCACTATGGCCCATGAGGCCCATTAACTTTCTCGGGGGGTTCCGGTAACCTCCCCGTACTCCGAAAAATCCCCGATCTTCTTCGGAACCATTCTGGTGTCCGTATATAACCTTCCAATATATCAATCTTTACCCCTCGACCATTTCGAGACTCCTAGTCATGTCCGTGATCTCATCCGGGACTTCGAACAAACTTCGTTCATCAAAAACACATAACTCATAATACAAATCGCCATCGAACGTTAAGCGTGCGGACCATACGGGTTCGAGAACTATGTAGACATGATCGAGACACATCTCCGATCAATAACCAATAGCGGAACCTGGATGCTCATATTGGCTCCTACATATCCTACGAAGATCTTTATCGGTCAAACCGCACAACAACATACGTTGTTCCCTTTGTCATCGGTATGTTACTTGCATGAGATTCAATCATCGGTATCATCATACCTAGTTCAATATCATTACCGGCATGTCTCTTTAATCGTTCCGTAATGCTTCATCCCACAATTAAATCATTAGTCACATTGCTTGCAAGGCTTATAGTGATGAGCATTACCAAGAGGGCCCAGGGATACCTCTCCGATACACGGAGTGACAAATCCTAATATCGATCTATGCCAACCCAACAAACACCTTCGGAGACACCTGTAGAGCATCTTTATAATCACCCAGTTACATTGATAGCACACAAGGTGTTCCTCTGGTATTCGGGAGTTGCATAATCTCATAGTCAAAGGAACATGTATAAGTCATGAAGAAAGCAGTAGCAATAAAAATGTAACGATCATAATGCTAAGCTAACGGATGGGTCTTGTCCATCACATCATTCTCTAATGATGTGATCCCGTTCATCAAATGACAACACGTGTCTATGGTTAGGAAACATAACCATCTTTGATTAACGAGCTAGTCAAGTAGAGGCGTACTAGGGACACTATGTTTTGTCTATGTATTCACACATGTACTAAGTTTTCGGTTAATACAATTCTAGCATGAATAATAAACATTTATCATGATATAAGGAAATATATAAATAACAACTTTATTATTACCTATAGGGCATATTTCCTTCATGTATATGGTGTTAAGTGGTGAGAGCGTGTGTGAAGAAGTAGACCCCTGTAGGGTAATATGATCTATTCGAATAGTCGTGTCCTTGAATATGCACTACTTGGAGACTTATATGATTCATAAATAAATTGAAGTGCATACTCTAAAATGCGCAAGATAAGTATGAGTGCTATGGATGGCCCTCTCATAGGGAGATGGGAGAGGATCCATAGTGGTGTATTGATATGGTGAATATGTGGACTTGTGTGTGCTTTCTCACCTCAAAGAAATTACTAGTAGTCGTAGTACATGATAGCCACTGAGTCAAAGCTGGCTTGCTGCAGTTAAAATCCACAACCCCCTTGTTGATACTGATGCATAAGTAATTAGTTCTGATGTAAGTCTTGCTGAGTATATTTGTACTCACATTTGCTTATAGGCTAGTTGTAATGGGGAGTATCATATACTAGTATCATGCATATGATACTACCTCCCTAATACATAGAATCATATATTAGTATCATGTAATACTTTATTTATTTCCATGCATGACCCATAGTAGCAGAGCATTTATTATGATATAGTATCATGATATGAAACTCAACCCACTCTTTCTTCATTTAATTATGTGACACCTCATCAAAATTGCCTAGTTGGCATGCATGATACTAGTTATGATACTCCCATTACGACCAGCCTTAATTTATGTTTTTGCAGAGGAGACTTCAGTCTCACTAGTAGTTCCACATGGGCTTCGACGATTAGGTTGGGAATCCTAGACAGAGGTCTGGTTCCTATGGAGGGTCTTGTAGATAGACAGGCTTCTAGCCTTCTTCCTTTTCAGTTGTGTGTACTCAGACAGGTTACGCTTCCTCTTGTTGCTTGTATGACTTTGTATGTTGGGTCATGTGACCCTGTTTGTAATATCATGTTATGTATGGCTTCTCGGAGCCTCTTAAGTAAGTACCTTGAGTTGTAGAGTCATGTTGTGATGCCATGTTGTACCAACATGTACTTGCATGTTGTGTGTACGTATGACGTGTACTGCTATGTGTGGGGTCCCGACAACAGGTTTATTTTCACCTAGCAAGAGGAAATAAAGAAAGTGAATTGGGACTTGATGGAGGGGAAGAGTGAGCTAGCGCGAGAAGGTATAATATATACATAATCCCTTCTCTCGCAATATTATTTGAGAATGAATTTTCCGTTGACTGGTTGCATTTGAATTAGTTCCCCGCGTTAGTGGAATATCATGTAGTCATAACTCCCAATTTCAAATTTTGCTAGTTAAACCTTGTGGGAGAGCATGCTTTTGTTTTAATGAAAATATGGAAAATTTAGAGGATGGGAGATTTGAAAGAGAATGAGTACTTAAGCAATTCAACTCCACATGCTAATTTTGATTAACTTGATGACACCTATTGCTGGAGTTGTTTAGAGGGACTGATATTTGAAGTGGTCGAGGTGATGCCAATATTTATTCGTGGTACTTAAATCGTGGAGCTCCATCCCTAGGCTGGCTTTACGTCTCTTGCTATATGTTGAGAAAATTCTCCTAACTGCAACTCTATCACGAACTTGGGGATTGTGTGGTAAATGACCGACCTTCCCAAGGGAGTGTGTAAGTGGTAAGTAAAAGCACTAATCGCTGAGCTCGAAAGAGACAACCATTCTTGATCCATAGTGCATGAAATTAAGCCATGACGAAACCCAATTGCATATAGTGAATTTTGGCATAACCCCATCACCGAGAGTCAAAATCCCAAAGAACAATAATTGAAAGAAGTGTTTGAGAGCCATGACTAGGAGACATTGGTGGGAGTTAATGAAAAACTTGATTACTTTGCTATCTTTGATCTCCAAACCTTCTAAATGCATTATGATGATTGAGCTTAATTTGAATATCCATCTAACTGATGAACACCTTCGTTTGCCTAAACACTTGGTTAGCAAAGAAAGTTTTCTTTGAGAAATATAACTAATGGTACGAGACTGTACGTGGTTAGGCAAGGAGTTTAGGTGCATCTATTCAATTGCAAACACTTTCTTGAATGATCTTGCAGGATAAGAGAGGATGGATATGATGTATTTTCTTGAGCTAGTAAGGTTCTTTCTATTCAACCAAGCTCCTTTTCGTTCTCTTGATTTCTTGCTTTTGCTCGGGGACGAGAAAATCTTAAGCTTGGGGGAGTTGATGGCTCGAGAATTTGCGATGTTTTTCATAGTGATTTCCATTTGGTTTCATTGGGTTTTTGTTATTCTTTGGATATTTCTAATGCTAATCCAACAAAAGAGAGGAAAATCTACTTTGTCCTTTGAATGGCAAGAAATACAACATTTGGAAGGAAACCAAAGTAGATTGGGGAAAATCAAGTCAATTGGGGCAACTTTCTTGAAGAGCATTGTCAACAGGCACACCAGGGTGAAAGACAATGTTTCATACGACCGCACCCGCTCGTTTGAGCGATCATTTGGAGTGCCCATGGCCCCTCCTCATCTATACAAGCAACTTTCGTGAAGAGACCATGAGGGGAAGAGAACCCTAGCCGCCGCCACACCATCCAGAACAGGAGAGGAGAAGATCATCATAGCTTTTGGTCATTTCATCTCCATCATCATCGTCATCTCTGTCGCTATTGTAAGAGGGATTGGAAATTGTAATCTCTATTCCATCTCATCTGAGATCAAGACTATTCGAGTACCATTTCATCTCATTGTGGATCCCCTCAATATTATTGATATGGTTTTCATGTTTTTTCTCTCTGTTGTGGTTGATTCCCCTCTTATTATGTGTGAGTAATTCCCCTATGTGTGGGAGATGTAGGTGAGTGGTAAGATTGATATGTGCCTATCCTATATGTCGTCATTTGAATTCGTAGTAGTATGGTCTATTTAGTATGTTGTTATACTATGGTAAACCCTATGTGTGTTGTCCAATTTAAGGGCCCAGGCAACATGATCTCGTGACCTAAATAGGTAACACATATTGTTGAGTAACTCTGTGACCTTTGACGTGACACGTGGATATATCTATGAGAACTGAAGACAATATGAGATGACAGTGGTCCATTGAACTTAATGCTTGGTTATGGTCTTATGACCTTAATTGTTGAAATGACTACTCTGTGGCAACGTAGAAGCATTACCATAGGATGAAATGTAACCCCTAGTGAAGGAGTTTCATGACTCTAGGGAGAATCGCCTACAAAAAGTTTATATCAAATACCATGAGGTAACTGGTATTACCGTCACACTTGCATAATTCATATATTCTTACCATGAGCTGAAATCTCTCCGCACCTAATCATTTCATTGCAGGAAATACGATTTACATTTTTAAGTTCTTATTATTTACTTTATTTAGTTATTTAGCAGACATCTTCAAATCCTCTTTCTACTAGCCTTTTAGTTTATCGTTTACCTTGGACGGTCATAGTATTTGCAGAAGCTCAAGAGTACTTCCCACAAGAGTTGTGACACCTTTTGTGTGACAGAAACGCCTCCATAAATACTCTCCTCCGCTCTTTGTTGGGACCATTACTCATTGGGATACTTCTGCGAAAGTGCTAGACTACCCTGTTTGGTCTGTAGGTACTAGGCCGCAGCGCTGCCTCCCCGTGGTTCTCCCGCGGCTACACCGACTCACGTGTTGCCACTGCGTCGCCTCTTCGGGCTGTAATGTTGCGACAAGCAGTCCCTGCCGCCGCCTGAGGCCGTTCCCGTGGCTGCATCGACCCGCACACCGCCCGTGTGCCGCCCATTCGGGTTGTAGGACCACGTCACGCGGTCCATGCCGTCGCCCCAAGGTCTTTCCGCCGTCACCCCATATCGCCACTGCCATTGTGTCGCCCCTTCGGACCATAGAGCCGTGGCCTGCAGTCCACTCCCCCGTCCCCGCGCATCGACTTTCCGTGGTATGCGCCGCGCCACCTCACTCGGGGCAGGAACGCCACTATCCGTGTAGGTTTTCATCATGCTGACGGGTTCTTCCCCGCCTACTTCGAGCATTGCCACCACACTCCTAACGCAGCTGCCGGCACCACCGCTCTTCCTCAGTGCCGCTGCCGCTCGCTCACCCAAGCCGTGTCGTCCGTCCACCCTCCTTCGTCTTCGTCCAGCAACGGATCATCGCCACCGTCGTCGTCATCTTCCCTGATCGCTTCGTCTACACCGACCACCATTGATGACATCGGCCCCGTGCTGATTGGCGCCGCAACCATCATCGAGTCCTTCTCTGATGGCCTCTCTGACTCCTCAACATGGCGTACAACTCGTGCAGGTCCCTCGTCTACGCATACCTGGTGCTGGCAACACTAATGTGTGCCTTCGTCCAAGACCTGTCCCCGGTCCTGGCCAGCCTGGTGCGATGCTTCGTTAACTTCGTCTTCGTCCGTGTATGCATGCCCGGTGCTGGTAACACCGACGTCTGCCTTCGTCTATGACGTGTCCCCGGGTTTGGCGAACCTGGCGCGATGCCTCGTTAACAACATCTTCTCCCCGGCGCATCACTACTTCGACACCATTGCACCCATGACTAACTCGGCGCCTCCTTGTCCCCGTGGCTCCATGGTGACATCCTCAACACCGACCACCCCGACTCGACATCGATGACAGCATTCTTCGCACGGCTACACCACCCATGCTCTCGGCTACCTTGACAACGGCAGAAAGGGCTATCACCTCGCTTCAGCAAACTCGTCGGCTTGCTCTACAATCCACGTACCTGTGACGCGACAAC